>NW_020884927.1:1962912-2285384 GCF_003945725.1 Corapipo altera
GAGCGCGGGGTGCTGTGCTCGGCCAGCCCCTGCCCCGCCGGCCCTGCCCCCCCGGCCCACGTGGTGACCGGTGACCGTGTCCTGGAGCCCGTGTCCCCGTGAGTGGCAGAGGCCGCTGCGTGCGCAGGGCCCCGCGGGTCGTGTCGTAGAATGGTAGAATCACGGAGTCGTCAAGGTTGGAAGAGACCTGTAAGGTCTAATGAGCCCAACCATCAACCCAGCGCTGCCCTCTGTAACCCCCAAACCACGGAGTCACATCGCCCAGCTACAGATGCCTCTTAAACACCTCCAGGGATGGTGACTCCAGTGTCGGAAGGTGAAAAATGATGACCCACTGTGGTCCCTTCCAACCTTAACCATTCTGTGATTCTGTGCAGGGGCAGGATTTGGACTTTGATGGGATCCTTGAAGGGATCCTTGTGGGTCCCTTCCAGTTCAGGATATTCTATGATTCTGTGAACTGTTTTACCAGTGGTGGTTGCTCCTCATGTCCCTGTAACATGTGCCCAGTGCCTGCCCATGACCCACTGGGTTCCTTAGTCCTTAGAATCTCCAAAGCTGGTGTGATTGCAAGCATTGCACCTGGAAGAGGGGTAGTGGCTTGGAAGTAGGTGGATAACAATGCCAGCTGGAGTATTTTCTTCCAGATAGCAGTGAATTCTCTGCAAGATGTCCACGCAGTGCAACAGCCAGCGGGCATTTAGCAACTCTCGAGGGGGGGGTCCCCTATGCCACCCTCCCAAAGGTGTTGCCAGGGCCCACTGGCATCCCAAAGGCCAGGCTTCGTTTCCCCAAACATGAGAGACAGAGCATGCCCATGCACAGAGACATCTGCAAAACTCAGCGAAATTCCTGCTGGGAGCAGCCTACTTTCAGAATCTTCTTGCACTATTCGTATCAATGAAGTTTATTGTTCCTGTGCAAGTCCTTTCGGTACCAAGGGCATCCATGGAAGGAGTAACATGGAAGGCAGGGGTGTGAGCCAGGCTGCTGTTTGCAGGCTTCCAGAACGTGTGCTCTGGGAGCCATGGGAGAACTGGGGTGGGAGAGAGCAGGCATCCGTGGCTGTGAGGGGCTCTCCTGGTGCCACATTCCAGGAGGAGGGCCTCACATCCCAGCAGGGTGCCCATGTCCTGGTGGGGGTCCCCGGGGGTGCCCAGGGGAGGAAGACTTCAATGTTCCCCTCCAAGGCACAGCAGTGGGAGCAGCAGGCTTCAAAAAGTGCCTACCCAGGTCCTCTCCAGCTCTGCCTCAGCCTTCATCACCTGCTGGCCGGGCGGAAAGAGCCTTTGTGACATCCCAGAGCCTTGTGCCACAGCAGCCTGTGACAACACATTGGCTACACCTGCAAACACGTTCCAGTGAGGAGATCCCTCAATCCAGGTGGTCGCTGCCTGAGCTCTGCTCTGGGTGACAGCATGTTGAGGTTGTTTCCTCAATGAGACCACGATGAGGCTCCTCCTGGTGCTGTCCCTGGTCATGGTGCTCTGCAGCCTGTCTCTGTCACCCATTGCTGCCAAGAGGGTCAGGGTCAAGACAGCCATCATTCCTAAGGGCTCAAAAAAACCATCCCTTGTCACAGGGAGAGCAGCCTCTGACCTGCCCTACCCTCTGGGCCAGCTTTGGGTCTACCTTGCCCAGGGGGACATGCCCCGTCTGCTCTGCAGGAACTGGAAAATCATGGGGGTGCTTGGTGTGGCTTTTATTATACTTCGCATCTGCAGAATTGTGCGGGAACCCCAGAGTCAGGCGAGCAGTCAAGAGCAGTCACACAGGAAGAGACAGGTGCAGGTAAGCACAACAGCCTTGGCTATGAAAAACCAAAACCCAGCAGGGGCAAGAGAGCCTTAGCAGGCCCCGAGGGGTCCTCTGCCTCTTCCCCAGGGACACACCAAGCCACAGGTCTGACACTCTCTGGAAGCCCCCAGCATGACATGGAACCTGCCAGAGGTTTCCTCAGCCCAGCGTGCTGCCTGGAGCAGTCCTGTTAAGGCTGAAGTGCTCCCAGAGGAAGACAAGGCCAACAGCCTTCTTGGCCCCTCAAGCTCCTGTGCACTTCATTGTGCCCCTGGCTCTGTCACTTCCAGGGAAGGGAACAGGCAGCTTCACAGTCCGTGAGGACAGGCCGCCGGGCAAAACGCACCTTTAGCCATGCCCAATTTTACAAGATGATGAGGGCTGAAACCATGCTGCTGCTCAGGACCACCAGGTCTGTGCATCGCCTTTACCTGCAACAGCTCCGGCACGAGTACTACCAAAGGAAGGTAGCAGAAAGATTTCGGAAGAGCAGGACCTTCCCCAGATCCCCTGGTCCCAGCTCCAGCTAGAGCCAGTGCTTGGCCATTGGCAATGGGAACGGCAGCGGAACAGGTGAGCACTGCTGTCCATGCAGGGCAGGATCTGAGGCAGGAGAGAACAGCCACCCACGGCCATGAGGTGCCCCATGGGTACCACATTCCCAAGGAGAGCGTCTCCCATTCTGTCAGGGTGTCCAGCCACATCCCCAAGAGGTTCCTGGCCAGTGTCTGTGTCCCACCAAGGTGCCCCAGGTGTGCCCGTGTCCCTGTAAGGTGTGTGGTGGTTGCTCCCTGTGTCCCTGTAAGGTGGCAGGGGCCAATGGGTTCTTTAGTCCTTAGAATGGGCGTTGGGGAGAGGAGGGTGCTGCTCCTGCCCATGGTCACTGCCAGAGGCCAGCAGCAAATTCTTCCCCACAGCAATCCTGTCCCCACCTTGGCATCAGCACATCCCAGCCAAACGGGGAGATTTAAAGATCTTTAAAATTCACAGACTGGCTGAGGTCAGAAGGCTCCTGGCAGCTGTTTGTCCATGCTCAGGCGGGGTTGTCTGAAGCAGTTACCCATGAACTTCTCCAGGTGGCTTTTAATAACTCCAAGAATAGGGACTACACACCACCTCTGGACAAGCTGTGCCAATGCTCAGTTACTCTCACAGCACTGAAGTGTTTCCTGATGTTCAGAGGGAACCCCTTCTTTTTCAGTTTGTATCCATGTCCTATCACTGGTCCTGTCTTTTCACCCTCCCTCCTGCTATTTATATACATTAATAAGATTCCCCCTCAGCCTCCTCCAGCCTGAACAATCCCTCATCTCTTAATCTTTCCTCATAGGAGAGACATTCCATCCCTTTGTGACTCTTCGATGGACTCTCACCAGTAGCTCCTGTACTGGAGAGCCCAGAACTGGACACAGCCCTCAGGTGTGCCCTCACCCAAGCAGAGGGGAAGGATCACCTCCCTCAACATGCCAGCAACACTTCCCTAAAGAAGCCCAGGATACCCTTTAGCTCTCTGCTGCAAGGGCACACTGCAGGCTAACCAGGACCCTCACAGCCTTCTCTGAAGAGGTGTGTTCCAGATGGGCGGCCCCAGCACGTACGGGTGCATGTGATTGTTCTTTCCCAAGTGCAGGACTTTGCAATTCCCTTTGTTGAACATCAAAAAGTTTCTGTCAACCCATTTCTCCATCATGCAGATCTTCAGTGAAGATGCTGAATGGGCTGGACCTACTGTGGACCCCTGCCTACACCACTGATCACCACACTGTTGAGACCAGCCTTTCAGCCCATTTTCCATCTATCTCTGGGCTCATCCAGCCCATACATCAACAGCTTCACTATGAGGATGTTACAGGGGACTATATCAAAAGCCTGACACAAGTCAGGGTAGACAACACACGCTGCTCTTCCCTCATCTACCAAGCCAGTCATTTCTTCTGAGGGAGTTATCACATCATTTAGGCAGGACTTCCCCTCTGTGAACCCATGCTGACATCAAGTGGTTCGCCACAAAATTATTTACTCCTTTGCTAAAAGCAGCCTCACCCTTGCCTGACACCCCACTAGTGCTAATGCCACCCTGCCTGTGAGGTCTTTTGATGAAATCCACTTGACTGTCATCTCTTCAAGATACTTACTGGGAAGGGTTGAACTTCTCCCCCTCCCTGCTATCCTGAGAGCACAGAGGGGTTCCACAAAAGCACCCCCAGGCACATGTACACCAGGACTTGCTGAGAGATGGCTGGCCAGCCAAAAGCCAAAGCCACTGCCTCCAGCACCTCCTTCTTCACCAAAGCAGCAGTCTGTGCCAGCAGCTTTACTCCAGGTTTGGCTTTGACTTGCACAACTAAGACAACATTGGCCAAGTCTGCTTGCATACTGGGACCGCAGTCAGCAACATGCAGTACCAAACAGGAGACAATAAACACCAGCATCCATTTATTCTGTCTTTATTCACCGGGGAGAGGAGGCCAGTATTTTATCTTGAGAGCTGTCTCGGCTGCTTAAGCCCTGAGAAGCCTCACCAGTTCTGCAGGGCTGTGGTCGCTCTTACCTATGGCAATACGTAGAATTAGCCAGTGCCAGCCCTTGCTTATGGCAAAACTGGCATGCCTTGGGGAGTGCTGGAAGACAGGGAGGGGGATAAAGGGCTGCCATGTGGCCCCATCACAGACCAAGAGGGAATGAGCTTGCCCTGGCAGCAGTCACTGGGGGGAGGTGTTTCCTTTCTTGTTCTCTGGAAAGACCAAAGCTTGTCTCAGCTCATATCAGGCTGGAGAGCAATAGAGCATGGTCTAAGGTCTTAAACTTTTAACAGAGCAAAACCCATGCTCTGGAAAGACTGAAAATTATCAGAGAGAGCAAGTCTAAGGGTTCCTGCTCCAGGCTTTGTGGGATGGATGCCTATGAAATTTTGTTTCCAGTAAGGGAAATCGGTCTCAGCAGCATGGGGCAAAGGATCTTTCCTGGCTACTGTCCCGCTACATCCCCTTCACTATCTCCCACCAAGCCCCTGCCCCAGCCCAACTGCCCCACCTTGCTCCCCAGGCATTCCCAGATCTGCAGTACAACCCCACCAGGACCCCCAGACACAGCTGTTGTAGCACTAGTAGATTAGGGGAGACTAATTCTCACCCTGGGCAAGGGAGGGCATGCCTGGGCAGCCCTTGGGACAACATACTGCAGGGACAGTGTTGTCTACCAGCACACAATGAAAGGGACACAGGGCAGGCAAGAGCATGATCTGAAAAAGGGGAGCAGGGGACTTCTGGGCACCCAGTTTCACACTACCCTGCTGGGACCTGTGGATATCCCACACGGGGATGCCAAGCAGCCCAGGGACCGTTACACACTGCTTACCCCCTCAGCTGCCTTTTATCATCTATTGCCCCTTTCTTTTAGAAGAGGCTGGTTCCCCCTTAACTGTATGTCACAGACCCCAAATCCCCCATACAAGAGCAGAACTGTTCCAAGTGAGGAATGACAGGCACAGCTCTGACCTGCAAGCCAACCTCCAGGCTCAGGGTTGAGCCCAGGGCTCAAGTAGCAGTGCCACCACAGACATGGCCCCCAAACTCCAGAGGGACTGAAGGTATCCGCATGCTGTCCCCCACACAAGCCAGGCAGTGAGACTGCTAAAGATGCGAGATGCCATGTCTATGTAACCACACTCCCAGCACCACCCTTGCTGGAGGGTGTGACAGCAGCCCCACACCTGTGGTGGGAAGGGGTTTCAGACACAGAATGGGTTGCTGTTGAAGGACTGAGACTTGGAGGTGCAGAGACAGTCAGGGAGAGGTATTTCCACATCATTCTCCTAGCTCCCAGTGGCATTGTCCAGCGCCTGCCAGCCAGTGGCATTGTCCAGCGCCTGCCAGCCAACACCAGGCTGCTCAGACATGAAGAGCAATGGCAGGAGGAGGCAACCCCAGCCCAGTTGTAATACTCATGCCACACTCAAGCTGCCACCTCCACCACAGCCCAGCCCTTCCCTGGGATGGAGACCTGCGATACTAAAGCAGTTGTTGAATGCTCTTCCTTCCTTACCGCCTTTGAGGTGAAGATCCTGACACCAACATCTCCCAGGACCTTCTTCCCGGCCCCTCCCAGCAACACCGAGCCTGGCAAATACCTTATGGCAAGTAATTTTACGTTATTCTGCATTTACACAAAAATAGAGCAATTCTATATTTATAGAGATTTATAGCCGGTTCCGTGCTGGAGGAGTTATTGAGCAAGGCCAGGAGCTGTGGGCGGTCCGGGCTCCCGAGCAACCGGCTGCTTCTCATTCGGCATTTCGAACATACAAAATTAAAGGCATTCGTCTCCGTCTGGTTTCTTAAATAGATAAGGGGGGATCGAACGGACAGTATGTACAGAGGGGCAGTGGCAGGGCCTGGTGCCCGGCCCGCAGCCTCACGCCTCCGCCCGGGGTCAGTGAGGCCGGCTGCTGGACTCTGAGGGCTGCCGCTGGCGCGGAGGAGTGTAGCCGTTCAGGTAGCCGTTGCTCTGGCGTTTGCTGAGTCCTCCGTTAAGAATGTCCTGGATGTGCTGCACTATCAGGTTTATGGCCACTGTGAGCAGAAGGGGGAGAGGTTGCATTAGGATCGCTGCAAATCAACCAGCAGGTGCCCCTGCTGTCTCGCTCCTGCTCCTGGTCCCCTCCCATCCCATCCAAACCTGGCGCTGAGGAGCTGCCCCATTGCCCCATTAGGACTTCATCTCTCTGCCCCAACTAAGCCTGGCACTCAAGCCAGTATGGTCAGGCTGATTCCAGGCCTGGCTGACCCAGGCCTTGAAGAAGTGCATTTCCCTTTATGTGAGATGAACCAGGAGTTTGCTTGGAAGCTTGGAAGTACTGCATATAGATGGGCTCTTAGGCTTGAGTAGAGAAACACAAACTCCCAGTTGCTAATGCTCCAGGCAGGAGCAAAGGGAACAGGCTCATCTCAGCACTCTCTTGGGTGGCAGTGGCCTGGGTCACTTCCATGGCAGGTCCTGCTACCTCCTACCTAATTCCACTGCAAGAGCAACAGCCCAAAGCCACCTGTCAGGGGTCTGAGTCCACTTACCTTCATTATCTGCTCCTCTGGGAATGATCACGTCAGCATACTTCTTGGTCTGGGAGGAGAGAGAGCACTACGTTACAGGGAAATTGGAGAGACACCAGGCTGGGGCATCATCCCTGCTTCCTGGGGCAGGTTGTTGCCCTCCCCTTGCCAAACCCAAAACCACTGATTGCTGATAATCCATTCTGGACGCTCTCTTTGGTGTTCTGCTCTGTGTTTTGAGGGTTATGTTTTGTGCCCTGATTCCATTTTCATGAGCTCATACAGATGCCAGTAAGAGGCACCCTAACAAAACCTGGAATTAAGAAGCCTCATGATCACAAGACTCCAGCACCTGATGCTTTTGGGAACATCCTTCTCACTGAATCCATCCAGACTTGCCTGAGCACAGCCACATGATGTGCTCAGAATGGGGGGAGAATTCCCTACCACATTGCTTGCAAAGAAGGTGTGATTCAGGACACCAGTTCTGACCTAGTTTCACCTGCAGGTGCCAGTCTCAGTTTCCTCCCCCATTTGTGTCAGTTTTACAGCTGACAGCCAAGCTCCACCAAGCCAGCTGGGTGACGGGTGTCACCTGACACCTCCGAGTGCTTCCAGACATATCAAAAATCACCAGGATATGTTGGAGCATTTCAGTGCTGGACTGCTTGGCCCAGAGCTGGTTTAGGAGTCGAATAACAGCAACGGTGGGTGCTGAGTGTGCTCGATATCTGCATGCAATTGCTCTGCCACTGAGCAACCACGTTGGAAGTGGGAGCAGACCACTGCAAAGCTGTGGGTAGGGACAAAGCAGTTTTCTGCCCTCCCTGTTTCACATTTCATCCTCCTACAGACTCTTCATCAGAAGACACTGATGAAGCAGCATCTGCTGCTTTACCTTACTGGGGATTGCAAGGAGAGGAGCCTTGCAAGCTGGACCTGCCTTTTGGGAAAAGCCTTTCTGGGATTACACTGGAAGTGGTCCCCAGCGGCACAACGGAGAAAAGGGAGCTGCATAGGAGCCAGGAAAAGATCTTGTAGCACAGAAAGAATTAGCCCCTCTTATGGGAATGGGTAGAGCTGGCTAGGCTGGCAAAGAGATGCTCCTGAGGCTGGAGACACAGGTTTAATTCCTGCCTGTGATGCTAGCCAGCAGTTCCCAGGTTGCAGGACTCTACTGGCTTAGTTCCTCCAGACTAAGACAAAAATTCCTCATGTTAACTACCACATCTGCCTAAAAAGCCTTGAGACCCAAGGCACAGGGTCCTCTCCATGAGAGCCAGGAAAGGTGTACAATGGCTAATCCTGCAAACATACTATTTCCCCTGCAAGTTCTGCAAGACTGGTCTCCCACATGCACAGTGCCTGTCTGCTAGGGAGTCTTGCCTCCAGTAACAGCTCCCAAAAGAGCTTCCTTTCTCCAGGCAGACGTTGCAACCCTGGCCCACCCTGGCCACTCACCAGTCAGGAAATGCAACCTGCAAGGCCACATCCCATGGCATGGAGAGAAGCAGCAGCTTCCCTGCTCTCCCAAGCATGAAGCAGCAGCACTGGAGAGTGGAAAGGGCAGGCAGGACAGCCCAAAGGAGCAGGCAGCCACAGCAGACACTGCCTGGGGGTGGTGATCTCCCCTTCCCTGGCTAAATGTAGCCAAGGATCTTCCCTCCCAGGCTGGCACCTGCTGAGATGCCCAGTGGTTTGTCAGGCCCTGTGCAGGGAGGGGTTTCTCTTGTCATGTCACCTTCCCCAGCACTGGCAGCCCCATTTTGGCCAGAGCTTGCAGGGAAGGAGCAACACACAGAAGGCTGATCTGAGCTCTGGGCACAAAATGCCCCTGTCTGAGGAGCTAGGCAGGGTAGAGGTATTTTTGGCAGACTCCCGTGGGTGTCACTCCCCTGACTTACCGGCAAACAGAACTCCTCAAAGGCAGGCTTGACGAAGGTGATGTACTGAGATAAGATCTGCTCGAGGTCCCTGCCTCGCTCACTGATGTCTCGTAGCACTGTGGGGAAGATATAAGGCACAGTCAGGAGCTGAGACACAAATCTCTCCACCTTCTTTCCCTTCAGTACAGCCTTTGGCCAGCCACTTGTGTATTTTGCCCAAGGTCTCTGTTCCTGGAAGCTGTTGCCCATGTGTCTGAGCACATCCCAGCCCAGCTACATGCTTTTAACCTGCTTCCAAGCTTTCCTGGGAGCCAAGGGCTGGCTGACCTGACCGAGGGCTTTTCTTGGCCTCCTGCCCTTCTCAGCTCTGCAAGCACATTGCAGTTGTAACCAGTGCCACCCTGGTCCTGACTATTCCCAGCCTCAGCCCTCACCTCCCTCCTGTGGCTCTCCCTTGCTGGACAGGGCATTCTCTCAGTCATCCCAGTGCAGACGTGTCCAAAGAATAGAAATGCAGTGAGGTTACTTATACACACACTAAGGCCCAGTTTAACTCAGGTCTACAGAGGCGAGGAGAGCAAAACTCAACTCCCTGCCCAGCTCTGCTAGGCTCCTCATGCTATCCTAGGCTAAGTGGGACTGGAAGGCAAAGCAGTCTAAGGGTGTGCTTGGAGGAGGTGAGCTCAGGAGGAAGCCAGAAGGCAGGAGAGCAAGCTGGCCTCCTGCTTGTTCTGCCACTTGGGCCTTACACCCTGTTTGCATGAGCTATCTATTTGGGCCACTGCCATCTCTGCTCTGAAGCCACTTCAGTGTGGACAAGTGGCCCAGTTCAGCAGGAATTCAATCCACAGGGAAGAGCCAAAACAGCCCTGTGGCTGAGCAGACAGCTCTTGGCTCCCCCCAGGGGGCTGTCTGGCTTTTCCCCAGCATGCTAGTGCCTGGCACTGGGCTGGGAGTGAGCCTTCCCTCATGTCCCAAGCAGAGCCAAGGCACGGCACTGCCAGGCTGCGTGACCTGCTGGGCAGCCGCTGCCCCTGTGCTCGCAGGGCCAGGACAGTGCTGGTCTGGCACCATCCCCACGGCTCTTTGCCCTTGGCCAGCAGCTTCACAGCATGCCCTTTCACAGCCCTGCACAGGGGAAGTGATGAGGGGGAAAAAGGATGTGTGCCAGCTCCCTGCCTGCTCCCAAAAGCAGGAGCAAGCCCCTGCTCAAACAATACAGAAAAAGAGGCACGGAAAATAAAACAGGCTTTTGTTTCCCAGGTCCCACACCCTATTTGTTGTCTGTGCCAGGGCAGGGAAGGGTGTACTTACAGCATGTGCAGGAGGCCCAAGAGCTGCCCCAGGGTGCAGGGGCTGGTTCTAACAGGGCAAAGCTCTCCTGCCTGTTCCCAGGGCAGACCACAGCAGGAACTGCCTCACACACAAACAGAAGTCAAGCACCCACTGTCTGGTACCTGGCCCCAAAGCAACAGGTCCCAACAACCCAGGCTAAGACTATGCACCAAATCTGGAGGGATCCCTCACAGGGCAGGGAAATATCCCAAGGACAGATCAGCACCCATTTGAAGCCAGCAGGCATCACTCAAATCAGGCCCAAAACAGGCATGTGACACCGGACCTTTGTTTTACAGAAACTGGCCAAGGACAGGGCAGCAAGGGATCTCAGCCAGAATCAGGTCCCTGATCCCCAGGGATCAGGCTGTTTGAGGTACCTCACAGACCTTGCCCCTTGCACTCTGCTAGCAGCATTTTTCTTGGGAAAGGGGCCAGGATGGGGACAGCGCAAGTTGCACATACTGAACCCCAGCACTATTGATCAACTGAGCTGTCAACAGGGTTTCCAAGAACCTCACTTCCTGCTGCTGCCCAGCTGAAAAATGCATTGATGCAACACTTTAGGACTTCTGGGACAGAAAGATGACTCAGAGCTACATCACAATGCAAGATCCCAACTTTTGCTAGAAGCTGCCTCCAGCTACGTTCCAGGGACATGATTATACCTTTGGCACCTCACACACAGGCTATCCTTTCCCAGAAATGCCAGGGAGACATACAGTAAACAGATTTAATGCTGCAGTGGTCCTACCAGCTGCTGACAGCAGACAAACAGCCAGATTCCTACCAGAGGAACACAAAGTTGCCCTAACTAGGAGACACCAGCACCTCAATCAGCCGAGCTGCCCCTCTGCCAGTGACTGATGGTGAATGGAAGAAGTACAAGCCTCACGAGAAGCAGTGTGAGCACAGCAGTGACCTGACCTGAGCTGGCTTTGGTGCCCACTAACTCCACACAACACACCTCTCCTGTCCTGAGTGACCACCATAACAGATGGAGCCCAAAGCCATGGACTAAATTAACACAGTGAACACTTGGGGCACATTAACCGGGATGATCCATAACACGGGGAATGATTTCTGTATGTTACATCAAAGGATGGGAAGAAGGGTGGTGGGTAAAGAGAATGTATTGGATAGTGTGGGACCTGAGCATGATGGAAGTGGTTTGGAATAAGAGGTGAAGAATGTGCTGGTTTTGGCTGGGATAGAGTTAATTCTCTTCAGTGGTTGGTATGGGGCTGTGTTTCATATTTGTGCTAAAAACAGTGTTAGTAACACAGAGATGTTTTCGTTGTTGCTGAGCAGTGCTTACACAGATCCAAGGCCTTTTCTGCTCCTCACCCCACCCCACCAGCAAGGGGAGGGGACACAGCTGGGACAGCTGACAACAACTGACCCAAGGGATGTTCCATACGTCTATATAGGATGATATAAAGCTGAAGGAAGAAGGAGGAAGGGGAGACATTCAAAGTGATGGTGTTTGTCTTCCCACATAACGGTTACACGCAATGGAGCCCCGCTTTCCCTGGGACAGCTGAACACCTGCCTGCCCACGAAAACTGGTGATAAATTCCTCATCTTGCTTTGCTTGTGGCTTTTGCTTTACCTCCTGAACTGCCTTTATGCCAACCCACAAGTTTTCTCACTTTTACCCTTCTGATTCTCTCCCCCATCCCACCAGGGGAGTTTGAGTGAGCAGCTGCATGGAGCTGAGCTGCTGGCTGGAGTTACACCAGGACAATGTGCTGCCCTGTAGCCGGGTGTGGATCCAGGCTTCTGTTTAAAGGGATTAAGGCTCACATTTCGGGATCTTGCAAGTGCGTATCTGTGACCTGCTAATACATCTCCCTGCAATGACTGTGCTGTCACCTCCCTGGATGAGTCATGCAGGAACAGTGGGCAGGGTCAAGAGGGATGCGTAAAAAGGAGATTTTAATCAGTGCTGATGACATCCCAGTAGCTGAGGAGGCTGTGTATCTGCCTGACAGCAGGAGGGCAGGCAAGACCAGCTCTATTGCGGAGATGAACAGTCCCATGCACTCAACACTCCCAGACTGACGCACTGAGACATGCTCCTCTCGTCACAGCACAGAGCTCTGGAAGGAACCACTCCTCTTCTGCATCTCCAGACACCCCGTGGAGTCTCTTGGAGCCAGGCAGGGGAAAGGACAGTTCAGATAGAAGTGAATTTTGACCCCAGGAGTCCTCAGATGCTTTTTCAGTCAGCCAGGAGGTGCTATATCAGTGAACCGCTCCTAAAGGCTGCTTCAAAATGAACAGCATCTCAAGTCATGCAGTCCTTGCAGAGCTGGAGTCCCTCCCACATCAGCTAGCAATCCACAGCCAAGCCAGCTGGACAAGGGGAGTCCTAGAGAGAGATGTTCTGGTTTCTAGGGCTCTTTGCCCCCAAACCATAGCCCCAGTGCCAAGAACCCCAAAGAGGCTCCACGCTGCATTGCACAGACCAAGACGTACAACCAGACACTCCATTTGCTGCATCCACAGCAGACATTCTCACACCCCAAAACCATCCTCGGAGCACTTTACCTGTTAAACTGTCTTTATCTCAATCCACAAGTTTTCTCACTTTTACCCTTCCAATTCTCTTCCCTCAGGAGACTCATGCCCCAGGTCCTGAGGGGATCTATCAGGCACTGCCTTCTGACTGAACTGTCCAGATGCTTTGCCTTGCCCGCTGCACCCTTCCGTGCTGGTAACTGCTGACTGGCAGCAGCTCCACTCAGCTGCTGGCACAGAGCTGGTGCCGTGGGGCCATTTGAGGACACAGCACGCTCAGCAGTCACAGTGCTGCATGCATCAGAGCAGGAATCCCAGGCAAGGCAGCAAAAGTCCCAAGAGATGTGGAGCAAGGTGCTCTCCACTGCCACGAGCTGCCCTCCGTGACACTCCGCCGTGCTCTCCAGCAGCAGCAGCACAGCTTTGTGCCAGCTCTGGTCACTGTCACCTGCCTCCATGACCAGCTGCCCGGATCAGTTAAGGGATATTTCTGTCCCCAGTGCACAAGGCACGTTAGGGCCTCACCTCTGCGGGACAGCCGGGTGTCCGCGTCTGTGTCCACGAAGAGCTTCATGCGGAAGAGGTCCCGCACCTCCTGGCTGTAGAAGGCCAGGATGCCTTCGAAGAGCACCACGTCGGCAGGGTACACGGTCACCGTCTCCTCTTTCCTAGCAGGGGGAAGGAGAGTCAAAATATGCTGGTGGGGAGGGAAACCAAAGAGAGGTGGGGGGGGGGGGAAACAGCGGTGCTCCTAGGCACTGCTCCAACCCTGGGACATCACTGCTGCACCAGGGGGTCGACCAAGGAGAGGGCAGACCTACCCCACCGCCGTGAAGGGAATCCAAGGCATACGTACGCTTCCTGGAAGGATAAATGGCAGAGCGGGAAGCACACTAGGCCTTCTCCCCCCACCTCAGCCAGCTGCTGCTTGCAAGTGTTATGTGCCAAGCCATAAAAAGCCCAGGAAAGCCTATGCATGGGGCTTGACCCACAGAAACTTGCACAGCCAGCTCTGCTTCCCTCAGGAACCAGGCAGCACTCCCCTGACAGCACAGTGCTTTTGTGGGAAACGGAGCAGGGTCACACCATCCATGACCAACAAAGGCATGCAGAAAGAAGCTGAACACATGCAAGGGAAGTGTTGCAGCAGCAAGAACTGTCATCCTCCTCCTTTCCTGGCACTGCTGAGCTGTTTGAGCCTGGAATACTTGTTAAAGCTGCAAACAGTTTATGGGGTGAGGAAGTGTAGATGGGGGGAAAAAAAACCAGGGGGGGCCTTAATCCCCCTCCACTGACGCCTGTATGTTGCTGGATGTCACTGCATGGCTATTCCAGACCCTCAGACTGTTCCTGTATCTGCCCTGGATCCTCTAGCCAAGGGGTTGGAGTAGTTAGGACGGAAACTTTCGGCTGGCAGGTTAGGTGCCTAAGAGCAGGCATGAGAGGGGCAGGCGGTTTGGGCTGGGTGCTGCACCACAGGGCGTTAGCGGAGGCACAGCAAGGCAAGGCAGGAGCAGCTGTTAGACCTGGAGTGGGAGACAAAGTCATAGACAGGAATCTGGACCGTCTTCCCTTCTGTGATCTCTTTGAGTGTTTTCACGATCAGCTCGTTGTCAAAGGCATCTGAGGAGAGAGGAAATGTTACCCGAGGCAGCTTTGCAACCTCTCCCACCCACCAGATGCTGAACTCAGCCCAGCCAGAGTCACTGGCACCCTGCACTGGAGACAGACAGACGTACAGACTTGGGAGGAAAGCCCTGCACCTCCCCACGGGCGTAGCAAGGCCCAGCTCTCCCAGAGCCATGAGCCTTCATGGCTCTGCAGCAGCCTGGGATGGGGCCCACAGGGATCAATACCGCCCTTGTACAGCAGCACTGACAGCCTGGGTGCAGGAAGGCATCTCCTCCAGGGCTCCAGCCCTTGGAGAGACTGGAGCAGTGTTCCAGCCTGGAGCCACTGGACAGACAGGGCTCTGTTTGCTCAGTGCTCGCTGCCTCTGGCCATTGTGCTCATGGGGACAAAGGGACAGTGGCTCTGGAATTTCCCCACCAGGCCCAGAGATGGTTCAAAGAGCCCCTGTTGTAGTAAGAGGGTACAACCCCCTCGGTGGAGGGGTTTGCAGAGCAGCTGCACAGATGGTTCCCTCCTTGAAGGAGGGACATGGAGCTGCTGGCTCCAGGGGGCTGTGCCAGGCCTGATCTCCCTGTGTCCGACCTAGCTGCACCAAAAACCAATTTATTCCTTTGCAACCTGGTCTAGTGAAGGGTGTCCCTGCCCATGGCAGGTGAGGTGGAAGATGACCTTTAATGTCTCTTCCAACCCAAACTATTTCATTATTCTATGAAAAAGGTGTTCAAACTGGGGGATGTTTTTGCAGGAAGAGAAGCATCTTAAGAAGAGTTTGAGGGTTCACAACCTGCCCTTTCTCATCCCAGACACTCCACCCTAGAGGCAGTTTCTTTCCCAGGACGCAGAAGCTGTACTGCAGGGGACACAGGTGGCCAACTAGGCCACCCAGTCCTGCCCCAAGCAGAGACAGAGCCCCAGTGTCCATGCAGGCTCTTGGCTGGTGAACTGGGGGGTCCCACTCCAGCCCTCGCCCCGCACCACGTGGCAGAGCCCCAGTGCTGTTCTCCACTCACCTGGGTGGTCAAAATTGAACTGGCCTTTGAGTGCTTTGGATTTCTGCTCTGAGGTGAGGACCCGGTAGAAGCTGTCCTGGCTCACAATCACCACCTGCTTCTGGCGGTAGTCCACCTCATTCTGGCCCAGCAGCTGGACGATCTTGGAACATACTGAAGACTGGGAAAGGAATGGCAAAGGAAGCAAGTCAGTGGCAGGTGGTATCTAAGTGGCACAGGGCTAACACCTAGGTAACATTCACTCCTGGATGCACAGGGCACTGCTTGCTGGACCTCCAGCCGAGAGTTTGTGGTCATCTTGAATGCCCAGCCCAAAGCCACTGAGGGAAAAGTCCTCCAGAGGCACCACTGTGGTGCCCCTTAGTGTGACAGCAGCACTGAGCTTGCTGCCTGCCTCCCTCTCCTCCACCCCTATGGCCTGCCCACAGCTCCTGTTCTGGGTATCAGTGGCAGCAGGAAAACAGTTGGCTCCTCCCTGAGTTCAGCCACATGCTCAGGGGCCCCAGCTGCTCCAGCCTGCCAGGCAGCTCCCCAGGGAGCAGAGCTGTGGGACACCAGGGCTGAGCCTCCTCCCTGGGAGGAGCCTGGTGCCTTGGCTCCCCCAGCCCTGATCCAGCCCAGAAACCCCACCACAGTATGGGCACAGACAGAGAGTCCTCAGAGGGAGAGCCAGCAAAACCCAGGGTGAAAAGGCACCAGGAAGAGAGCCCTGGGACTTTATCAGGGATCTCTGCTGCCAGGGCTGGGAGGAGCAACCCTGAGCATATCCTGGTGCCTCTTGGCACAGCAAGCCTAAGGGCACTGCGGAGTCAGCGGCTGGAGAGCCACGTGGCTCTGGCTGCCAGTGCAAGATCCCCATGAGCACTGCTGGCACAGGGACTGGCACCTCTCACACCACATGGAGCAGTGGGTGTGAGTGGCCAGCATGGACTGCTGGCACTGCAGGAGGCAGGGTCACACTGGGCCCTGCCATTGCAACACAACTCAGAGCTTGGGGGACAAATCCCACAACCTGCTTCAGTCCCTTGTCCCCAGTCACAGGAGTCCTTGGTCGCTGTGTAACGCAGCGGTGTTAACTGCATCACCACCTGGCAGCCAGCACTGCCCTGGCCAGCAGGAGCCAAGGTCAGGCTGGCTGGGGAACACTCTGCTGCCTGCAGGAACCCTGTATGTCCTGCCTGCTCCTGCCCACAGCATCCACTGTTCAGGGCAAAGTGGGTGCTCCTGGTGCCAAACTGAGCTCCTTCACCTCATGGGAATCACATTGGCTGCAGATGCCCTGCTGAGCCACTCCTGGCCCCAGTCACCACAAATACTCTGCTGAGCCCTCTGCCTTACAAAGAGCAGTTTGCTTGCCCCAACCTGCCTAGCCCAGCCTGCCAGTGGCTTTTTCCATGCTCCCACCTCCTGGCTGGTTCAACCATCTGCTCCGTACCTGGCTGGCAACCTCCAGCTGCAGAGCTGAAGACGGTGCTGGTGAGAAGGAACAGGGAGGGGAATGCATGCCTGGCAGAGGAGGTCACCCCAGCAGGCAGAGGGCAAGGCTGTTTGCCTGGGAAGCTGGAAGATTTGACGGCATTCCTGCCTCCAGAGACCGTCTCTTCCCCTCCAGGCCAGGCTGACCTGACTTGGCTGTGACTGCTGGGCTGTGAGTCAGCCCCAGCCCGGCTGGAGAGCCTCCACACAGCTCTGCTGCTGAGTGAACTGGCTCAGGCTGCCCGACAGCAGCCCGGAAAGCCTGGGGTACAACTCTGCATTTCAGGTCAGGGATGGGGTCTCCCTGAGCATCCCACCTTCTCCTCCTGCTTCTCACAGCTGGCTAGCTGTGCCACCCGAGCCACGTTGGCAGCCCTGCCCTGCAGCAGGCTGCTACCACCCAGAACAAAGCCCTGCATGTCAGTGCCAGTCACTTGCCCTTTGGCACATGCAGGCACAAAGCCGGAGCCCAATCTCTGCTTCCTCTGTTTGCTCACTCCCCACATCCTTCTGCAGCCAGGGTCAGCCCTGGTGCTTATCCAGCTGTATCCCGTAGGTTTTGCAAAACCAGGGCGTGCACAGTGCCTCTCCTCCACTTTTCCTGCCCGCTCTCTCCCCTGGACACTGCTGCCTTCCCAAGCAGCGAGGAGACGTAGCACAGCAGGGTTCAGCCTTGGTCACAGCTGCCGAGGACACCAAACTTCCCAGGCCCTTTGCCATTAGGAGTAAACCACCTTTCAGCACAGCCATGCAGATTCCCAGCCTACAGATCCACAGGCTCCACACGGCTCTGCACCAGGAGTTGCTTTCCCCAGCCCAGTGGAGGGAACAGGGCTCCTTTACTTTGGATCAGTCAAAGTAGCACACCAACTGCGCTCACTCTCTCCCCTTGGACCTCAGCACGTGGATGGGCAATAAAATCATTTGAGAGCACCAGACAGTTCCTGTCAGTCTTTTTTCTGCCTTATGGACACAAAAATCTCTGGTCTACTGATCCTGGAAGGTGGAGAAGAGTCTCCATCAGCTCTGAAAATCACCCTTCTCTTCCATGCCCCACAACTCAAGACACCCAATGGTGAGAAAAATCCAAGGAGAAAATATCCCTGGCAGCTGGAGACATGTCCTCCCTTGGGGTTCCAGGATGAGGATCAGAGGCTCTGGGGTGGACGGTGCCTCTTGCAAAAGCATCCAGGCAGATGCTCCAGACTCTTCCCTTTTCCATGGTGGGCTTTGGAGAGCTGGTAGAAGCGGTGGAGAAAGATGACCATGAGGACACCCTGTTCTCAGGACCAAGCTCAGGTTCAGCATACCACACTGCCTGGGGGAGCAAGGATGTCACCTCTGGGGTCTGGGAAGAGGCACACATGTCACCTTGGTCCTGCAGGTGACTGCTCACACATCAAACCTGCATTAAGTGCAGCAAGACAGAGGGACATGGGGGGACAGGGCATGTTCCTCCAACCCCAGGGCTGCGTTCAGCTTGCCTTAGTGGGGCAGCAAACCTCAGCAAGGTCCAAGTGAAGGTTTTTCCTTTTCTCACTGTCATTTGTGATGGAAACAATGGTTCATGAGGGGTATTCCCTGATGCCAGTTGAATACCTCCTACAGCCGGACAGGCAGTTTTTCCCCTTGGTTGATAAACACCCTCTGTGAAGGAGGAAGAAACACCAGAAACATAGAGCTTGGAAATTCCCCTACACAATGGGAACAGAAACTCCTGGCCTCGGGAAGTGTCTCCCCAAATGACTGGCACGTCCCCTGCTTAAACCCTCTTCTCCCAAACCAGCACAGCATACATACATGACTGTGAAATATTCACTAATAATTAGAAATGGCCACAGCCAGGCTCTGGGAAGGCTGGCAGATGCCCAGAAAGACCAAGACTGGAGCATGACTCCAAAGTACAGTGTCAGGATGCAACCAGCCAGGATACAGGGTAACCCAGGGGACACGTGGTGCTGACACATGCACTCAGCGCCCACTTGAAGAGACGGCCTGGGCTCAGATTCCTTCCTTTGCAGATTCCTTGTGGCTTCTCCCAGGGGAGAAGGCAACTATTGTTTCTTCTCTGAGAAGCCCAGGACTGCAGGAGATGACTTGAGGAAGATGACATGATGCTACAAATGAATCCCAACAGAGAAAAACTCCAAGATTTGAGCCCCACCCCTAGCTCTGCCTTACATGACACATCTCATCTGCAGTAGACAAGAGCCATGCCAAGGCTCCTTGCTTCCACTCAGCCCCTTCTCCATATCCACATCATCCATGCACACCTCAGCACGACCCAAGGCGAACACTGACAGTGATTCAGCCGCAGTGCATTCCTGGCAACAGGATGCTTTTTCAAGCAAAAGCCTTCCCCTCCTCCAGAACTTGGTGAAAACTAAATATAGCCAGGACCCAGCAGCCTCCATGGTTGCCAAGCAGACCTTTCCCATGTTAGCCACATGAAACCAATGCAGGACTTTCCAAGCACACAGGCAAGGAGCGAGCCCCAGCCGCTGCCATCGGTCACGACTTCCCACACGCTGCACCAAGGGGAACTCGGCTCCTGCTTTGAGCAAACTGGCTGCAACCCCCAGAGCTGCACTCCCCCAGGCTTTGTGCTCGAGCTGCTCCTTGGGAAAGCTGTGCCAACCAACCCACACCACACACAGACGGTGGGGAGGGAGGTATCCGCACAGCACAAGCGGCAAGCTCAGAGAGGTTATTCCTGAACAGAGGCAGCTGCAGCTCCCCTTGCAGGACTCCTCCTCTGAACCAAGCACACAAACAGCCAGTGTTCAAAGAAGAAGCACAGCTTTATTCTGCTGGAAAGGAAGAGGCAGAGGGCACCTGGGGGAGAAATCCAGCATATTTTCCCAAAAGGGGAGAGGTGGTGCACAGGGGAAGAAATCAACAGACTGGTGTTCAGAGGCCTACCCCTGACATTTATTTGGAATATATTAATTACCTATTTAATTCGTGGCCTACAGCCAGCTGCTCAGATATTCTTCAGCAGTTGACTAATTCCCCAACATTATTATGCAGATTATCCCACAATCCCTCTTGGGTAGCTCTGATCAGGCAGTGAATTATGACTTCAGATGGGTATTAGGGAGAAAGCTGATGGACAGTGCCACAGTCAACCACCATGAACCATCACGTGAACGTGCCAGGCAGGACACAGCTGATGCCTTCTGCTCCAGGTTTGGTGCAGCAGCCACGGCAATACAGGTACTTCTGCTTCTGGGGGGTAAGGCCTGTCCAGGGTTAGAAGGAACTCCCAACCTTTGTGCAGGTGGACATGCTAAAACCTGCTCACTAACAGCAGACCATCCACTCCCAGAGAGCCTGGCACTACAGAGGGGTGTCCAAGCTCCCTCTACAGCTGCAGGAAGGACCTCCCATCCTCCCAGGGACTCTAGATAAGATACCCAGCAAAAGTGACTTACCCAGATCAAGTCATTCTAGCCCTAAAGAAATGCTGAAGCTGCCAGACCTCTCAGGAGCAGGTGAAAAAGGGCTGTGCCAGAAGCAAGACCTACCAGAAGAGGTGTGTGCTGGGCTCCAGTGTGCAAGGAGGAGAGGCCCAGCCTCCTGCCACCACTGCAGGCTGCTTGCCCTGAGCCAAGCTGCTGCTCACGAGGACGGTCCTCCTCAATGGAGCAATGCCCTTGGCCCAAGACAAATGCTACAGCCAGGAGCAAGGACAGACTGCAGCAGTCACATCTCACCAGGGAGAGGAGCCCAGAGGTTATCTCCAGGGACAGCACTGCCATAACGCCCTTCCTGCAGGATTGGGATGCGAGCAGGCTTGGCAGGGGCTGCTGATGGCTCTGCATCTGCAGCAGCCTGGTTGGGGTGCCCTCATCACATGCCTGTGGATAAAACAGCCACCAGTTTTGGGATCTAACAGGATTTTCCCTAAGATCAAACATCAGGGACCACTGTCATTACTTGTTTCATTTCTCCAGTGTCCCCTGCAGCACAGTTCTCTTTCCAGGCATCACAGGGGGCTATTACTCAGTCATGTCCCTGAAATCAGGAGCCGTGGCAGTGCTTCCCTTCCCTCCAGCAGCACATGAGTTACAGATTTTGGTCTCTTCTTGAAGGTTACGGTAATTATAGAGTACTAGGAAGTGCCTGGTGGACTGGGGTGACACACGGAACAGATACCAAATTGGGAAGGGTCCCAGAGCATCTATCAAATGTCTGCCCTAGTTCATGACCCACGCAATCCTTTCCAGTCGTAAAGGAGCACATCCGTATGGCAACACTGGGACTGGAAATTTGCTATTCTTGTACCAAAAGCCTGGGCCTCCACCCAGAGCTTTCCCAGGCAGGTTCACTATTCCTGCCTTTCCCTTTGTGAGCCACAGGCCAACTAGTCCAGGAGTGGGATAGCCAGGTTTCTGTTCACTCACCCTGGGACACTGTGCATGTGATCAGCAATCCCAGGCTGGAGCACAAACAGGCGCAAACACAGAGGGGCTCTAAACACAGATTACACACAGGGAGGAAAACAAGCCCTCCAGCACAATCCCTCCCAATCCTCCGGTTTTAGGCACAGGATATTTTTCCTGAGCCCCTGCTGCAAACTCCATAGCCCGGAGCTGGCTGAGCCCACGGGACTATGGTAACCAGGCTCCATAACGAACTCACACATATTCCATCAGTAACAGGAAAGGGCTGACCCATCAAAACGTCCTGTGTATCAGTCTGATCGGGGTTGGCACAGAACAACATTCTACTAGAAAGTTTGATGAGTCTCTAGCACACATTGACACCAGTGTTTAACAAGTCAGACCTTGTGATACAGGGCTCCTGCCAGCCACAGAACAAACGTCACCAGGAAATGGTGCTGAACCGGCACAGGGCTGCTGAAATTCCTGCTAGTCCCCCTGGGTCACTCCCAGGTCTCCCCCAGGCTTCTCTGTCAGCCATCCAGGTGGTGATATGGTGGCAGTGACCCCTGGGCTGCTGTGGGGGACCTCAGTCCTTGCTGGGGAAGGGGACTGAGCTCTGTCACCAACAAAGCCCTGTGCAGAGATGGAACTGCCTCATGCAACTCAGACCACTGCTTCCCTGGGGAACAACATGCTGGCTGTCCCACCCTGGCTGGGCAACACCAGCCTCCTTCAGCTGGTTCACTCTTCTAGGCAGGCAGCTCAGACTCAGCCAGACTTTCTGGTGTTTAAAGCAAAGTGCCTGGTGGAGTAACAGTGAAGAACATACCTGGCTGCAATCTTGGGGCTCTGCAGCCTGGAAACTCTGAGGCTGCATGTTCAAACAGACATTGGTAACTTCATGTACTAACTCAAGACCCAAATGATGCAACCACGGGGCTGCAGTGGCACCCACATTCAGCCCTCACTAGTTTGAGTGATGAACAGCCAACAAAAGCGTTCAGCCCTTCACAAATCTGTCTTTTCTTACAAGGTCCTGTTGGAAGGCAGCAATCAGCACCTCGCTTTGCATGGGGACAACAATTAATGCTTCAGCCTGAGCTGAAAGAGCTCTTCCCACCCCTGCAGCCACCCCAATACCAAATGCTCCCACTGCTGCTGGGAGTGAGCTGCTCCAGCACAGCTGGCAGAGCTGGAAGGTCCCAGCAGCTAAACTGAAGTGAGGATATAGGAAGGGCTTTAGGGGGTATCCCAACACTTCCCAGCTCATCTCAGTAGTCAGTTCCCTGAACTTTCCTCGGGCCCGCAGCCTGGCTGCCTGCCTTGCATGCTGCAGTCCTTGGTAGTCAGGAATCTCTTGCAGGAGGGAGGGAAGAAGCTCTTAGCACAAAGACCATGGGTATAAGAGGGAAACTAGAACTTTAGCAGGGCACTTGAAAATGCACAGGATTAAAGGAAATGCTTAAAACAGCCTTAGGAATCCCTCTGAGAAAATGAGGCGGTTGCAGTCATCTCCAACTTTGACACAGGAGGGGAGGGTCTTAATGCCATGTCATCTCCTTTACCCCAGGAAACTGCAGCAAGCTCTGCCCAGGCTGCACAGTGCTTGGATTTTGGGGGACAGTGGAAGAAATGCTTCCTCCCAGCAGGCTTTTGTGAAGAGCCTGTCCCAGCTGAGCTGACTCAAAACAGCCACCATGCAGCTGGCACTGCCCTCGCAGAAGCTGCAGCATCCCAGCCTGCCCAGGGTGCTCTGTGGCTCCCCAGTTTTGCTCCTAACACAGTCCAGATTTCTTTTCAGAGCCAAAACCAGGAGAGCACTCAGGGTTCTACCTATCCTATTTGAGTGGTCAAAGTTGCTCAAGCCTCTTTTGCTTGCTAGGAAACAGCACTCAGCCTTTGAGCTTGAGTTCTCACAGATTTTCCTTTAAGGAATACCAGCCAAACACCTCCCAGCTCTCTGGAAAGGCCAGCTGCTTCCAACACCAGCTTCCCCAGGGCACCACAGGACACAAGCCGTGGCAAGCTACAAACAGGATCCCTTCCTTCCAGAGCCTGACCATGCTGGTGCATTGAAAGTGGTAGGGGAGACTGTGGAGCCTTTTTTGCCCATCTCAGACTAAAAAGCAGCAGTGGGAGGCCCTTTGAAGGCAAATTCCCTCCGTTATCTTTGGGCTGGTGTGCTGCCAAAGGGGTGTGTTGTGACAACAACCCTCAGTCGGTGTCAGGGTGAGTCAGATGGATTTGCCACTTTCCCAGTGGGAAAGGTGCCTGCTTCACCTTCCCGCTAGCGCTTTGTTTTCACCCAGAGCCGGCACACCAGTCCCTGGGCTGGATTGTAGCTGCAGGCAAGCCTTTAGTTAAGCACATCAGCCCCACCACTGCTCTCCGTGAGTGTGTTGCGGCACGTGGCATCACCTGGCACAGGACACTGTCACCAGGCAGGTGGGGGACAGCCTCTCTGCAGCCTTGCCTTGCATCTGCACCACATGTGAACTTGAGGGCCTCTGGGCACAAGCCCCAGGTCCTTTTTCTCCTGTTGCTTCTCCGCATGCAAGCTTTTTTTTTTTTTCCACCAGCACATTTCTTGTAGTCTTTCCCCACTAACTTTGTATGATCTGCTGGATTCCCTTCAATGGGCAGCACTGCACAGAGGTTTTTAGCAGGCAGCAATCACTGGAGAGGGGGGAAATCAAAGCTGAGAGACAGGAAAAGCCAGTTAGTAACATCTCCCTTGCTAGGAAGAGCCATTTCCCTATTATTTTTTACTAAGGCAGCCTGCTGCTATTAAGCATTTTCCCTTTGAAGTTGAGAACCACTGTAGCGTATTGTACTGTAATCACTGCTTTTACCTTGTGGGCCTGAGACACCGTGTTCAGAGACATAACAGTTCAGCAGCGCCAGACACGATGTTATTGGGACAACTACAGAGAGGCAGACCCACGCATCAGAGAACAGACAAACCCAGCGTGTTTGAGTCACCAGGAGCGGTGCTGCAGGAACAATCCAGCTTTGGTTCCCACTGGAGGAGATTGCATCCTCTCTCTCCATCCCTCCCCTGTTACAGCTGGATTTTTCCCCCTTGCAGCAGCAACAGCAGTCCAAGAATCAATAGGGTACTCAGAGGCACATGCTTAAAACACTGAGCTGAAACAGGGCAGTTGGATTATGACATCCCTCAAGGGAAAAAAAGGGGTCCCCATCTCTAAACACAAAACAAAACAGAGATGTAAGGCTCGTCCTCCTCCCATGCTGGCCCACATTCAGTTTCCTTAGCAAGCAATATTTCAAAGGTATAGCTACTTCCAAATCTATTCACGCTCTCCAAAATGCCTCTTAAAAACGCAGGTGGGACGTGCTGCCCTGCACAGAAAGGCTGATGAGCCGTGGAGCTGGTTTTACTGCTCTTAAATAAGGGGGGGGAAAAAAAGTAATTTTCTTTTCATATTAGGAGAGAAAGCGACCTAGCTCAGGTTAAACAAATAAAGTAAACCCCATAGCGTGAAATAACTCAAATAAAAACGCTAAAGAGCCGTGAGGCTGCCCTGCGCTGCAGTTTGGGTGTAGCAGCCTCCCGGGAAGACCCGCATTGCCCCGGCGGGGCGGCTGCCCCGGCCCCGCAGCTCTCGCCCCACTCGGCTCCCACCTGCCGCTGCCAAGGGCCAGCCCCTCCCGGCACAGCAGCCAGGAGGTCGTTCTGCCGCTGTGAGTCAGCATTTGCTGCAGAATCCCCGCTCCTGCTACCCCCAAAGTTGGGCAGAGAAGGGCACCCCCACGCAAGACCGACACCGTTACGGGAAAAAAAAAAAAAAAAATTAAATAATTGCATCGTCCCTGTGGGGCGGGCAGCCCCCGGGGACGGTGCAGGTGAAGGGGAACGGGGGCAAACGCCGACCACAGCCACAGACGGGAGGATTCTGCAGGGGGATGCCACCTCCCCCCCCGGGCTGAGCCGGGGCCACCCTCGCCCCGCACGGCCCCCAGCGCCCTCCCCGCCTGGACCCCCCCCCTTCCCCGGTGAGGCGGAGGGGCGCAGGATCCCGGCCGGGCAGAAGGGGTAAATCCCGTACCCACCCCGCACCCTCCATCCACGTGTCCGCGGGGCTCCGGCCGCCGCCCGGGCAGAGAGGCCTCGGCGGCCGTGCTCCCTCCGCAGGCTCGCCCTTTCCCGGGCTGCCAGCGAGCCCACGCGGCTCCATTCACACCCGCATCCCCATCCCCACCGCCGGTCCCGCATGCCCGGCCGGCGCGGCGGGGCCGTGGCGAGCGCACGTGGCGGGGCGGCCGCTCGGACCCGCCGCGCTGCCATGTGGCCGCCGCGCCCGGCGCGGGGGGGGCTGCACCGCACCGCGGGGCTCCCCCGGCCCCCCAGGGGCTGCCCCGCCGAGCCCCCGCACCTTGCCGCTGGCCGTGCCGCCGCTGACCCCGATGAGGAAGGGCTCGCCGCCGCTGGGCTGCCCCTGCTCCTCCAGCCGCTGCTCGCTGTCTCCCGCCATCCTCCTCCCCTGCTCGCCGCCGCGCCTCCTCCGCCTTCGCTCGCCGTGCGGGGCTGGATTTATCTGATGAGTCAAGGGCCTTCCTCCCCGCCTGGTTCACATCCCCGGCGCTGCGGCTCCCTGCCAGGTGCCTGCCGCAGCTGCACATGCTCGGGCCCAGCCCGCCGGCGGGCGGCACTGCGGCCGCACGGGCCCGCACCGCGCCGCGCCCTCCCCGCCCGCGGACAAAGGCGGTGCGGCCGCGCCGTGCGCCGGACCCCGCTCGGCCTCCCCACCGGCTCCCTTTGCCTCTCTGACCGCTCGCCATCATCCCAGCGAGTGCTGGGAACCCCCACTGTGTGTCCCCTACGAACCCCCACTGTGTGTCCCCCACTAGCCCCCATTGTGTGTCCCCCACGCTGGCCGAAAAGGCCAAGGGCATCCTGGTTTATATCAGCAATGGTGTTGCCAGCGGGACCAGGGCACTGACCATCCCCCTGTTCTGGGCGCTGCTGAGGCACCTCAAATCCTGGGGTCAGTTTGGGGCCCCTCACGACAAGAAAGACATCCAGGTGCTGGAACGAGTCCAGAGAAGGGCAGCGGAGCTGGAGAAGGGTCTGGAGCACAAGTCTGGTGCTCAGCCTGGAGAAAAGGAAGCTCAGAGGGACCTTATTGCTCTCTACAACTCCCTGAAAGGAGGTTGTGGACAGGTGGGGGGTGGCCTTTTCCCCCAGGTAACAAGCGATAGGACAAGAGGAAATAGCCTCAAATTATTCCAGGGGAGTTTCAGATCAGATATTTGGAAAAATTTCTTCACCCAAAGGTGTAGCTGGGCATTGGAACAAATTGCCCAGGGAAATGGTGGAAGCACCATCCCTGGAAGCATTCAAGAACCGTGCAGATATGTCACTTGGGGACACTATTTAGTGGCAAACACAGTAGTGCTGGGTAAACAGTTGGACTTGATCTTAGAGGCCTTTCCCAAAGTTAATGATTCTGTGATTTTCCCACCCCCTCTGGGCCCTGGTCCTGGGAGCACTTAGAAGTGCTTAATAACAACCCAAAAGCAGGAATAAAAATTATGCTTATGTCTTTGGCAAATGGACCCATCTGGGAAGAGTCATGACTGCTGTGGAGGCCACAATTCAGTCAAAATGCTCTCAACAAAATGGAAAAAGACTCTGCAAAATGTGGGGTGTAATTCCATGCAGACAAGTGCAAAGTACTGTACTTAGGTAGGGATAATGATCTGTGAAAATGCAAGATGGGAACCTGCTGGCTAGCCAGGCCTTTTGCAGATAAAGATCCCGAGTACAGTGGATCAAAGAGCCGATTTGTGGTGCTCCAGTGAAAAAGGCAAACGTCCCACTGGGGCATATAAACGTTGGCAGGTACTGTGTTTTGAGAAAGGTGAGGCCTGATGGAGAGACTGCAGCAGGGTCTCGGGAACACTCCGGGGCCTGGTTTTGCAGGACTGCAGGAACCATCCGTGTTTAGTTTGGGGAAGGTCCCTGCAGGGCTGTAAGGCTGCGGGGACACGATAACCATTTCCAAATACATAAAAGGCTTCCACAAACAGGAAGGGAATACCTTTATCTTCCCCGTGGGGATTAGAACAAAATGTTGCTAGCTCAACACTGTAAGAAGGGCAATTCAGGATAGTCATTCAGGGACATTTTCTAGGTGTGAGAATGGTTAAGTCCTAGAACATGTTGTTTAGGGAGAGTAAGGACTCTAATCCACAGAGGATTTAGAAAAAAAAGCACTAGGCAAGCTCCTGGGTAGAAAATGTTTAATGGAGCTGATCCTGCATCAAGGTGGGAGATGGCCCAAGCAATGCCCCAAGGTTCCTGGCAGCCCTGTTCGTAGGATTTGAACTTTCATTTATGTTTTTAACTTTCTACTTCAACAGAGTGAAACAGGTGTGGAAATGTTTGCCAGAGAGGTCCCACACCCCAGCCCTCAGCATGAAGGATGTGAGAGAGGAGCTCCTAGGATGTTGTTGCCCCTCTCTGCCCACCATTCCTAATTCTTCTGCAACAGTGCCCTGCAGACTGTGGCTTGTGCCATAGGAGCATGGCACTGCATGTGGCTGCTGCCAGGGGAGGAAGTGCTATATGTGGATGAGAACTTCCTGCGGGGATGAATTCCAGTGGATTCCCATGGCCCCAAGCCAGTTTCCAAGCCCTGAACATGGGCACAGCTCCTGAGCACACCACTGGGCCCTGGGAGCTATTCACAGCTCCTCTTCTTACCCCTGCACTGACACAGTACAGTGAGACCTTCAGGTTCTTTGGTCCTCCTTGTGCCTACACTCACTGCTGCCCTGCTTGGGGACAGACCAAACCTCCTACGCTGCAGCTGTTTCAGGCTGTGCTGTCCATCCTGAGAGTCTCTGTAGGATGCCCATTGTGGCATTTCACCTCCAGGTCCCCTTATTGCTTGACCTGTGGTAGGAGCAGACACACCTGCAGGGGGAAGGATAAGTAAATACCCCTTGATGGGCCTTGAAGGGGTACGAGCTAAAGATATCCAAGGCTTATTTAGAACACAAGAAGAACTTGCAATGGCTGGAAGTGAATCTAGTCCAAGTCCCAGTTAGTTTTAGACAGCACCTTCCCTCAAAACTGAGAATTTTACACACTTTTCCTAGCTGCTGGTCATTAACACACAGTGCAAAGCAATTGAATCTTTTGTTCAGTTTAAGTCTGGAGACTTCAGTATATGAAATCTATTGGGACATGCGCCTCTCTAATCTGGTTTCAAGGTTACTTCCATAAATATTACCTCTGCTGTTTCTAGAATGTTTATAGACTGCACTGGCCCTTAACTCATGTGTCCAGAACTGTGTATTGTGCCAATAGTTTTCTCATATCCCAGGCTGTTACATCGAATCTAACTGCATCCAACTCTCCTCTGTCCTTTACAAATTGATCAAAGCACACACTGCTGTTTTAAAAAGGAAATGCCATTGAGAGTAATATGCTATCTGTTGTCTGAAAAAACCCTGCTGATAAGGATCCTGGTGTGATTCAAAATGACAGGATGAACTTACAAAGAGACCTTGTCACCTCTACCTCCAGTTCAAAGCAGTGACACTAGAGAGGAAAGAGGTTCATGCCACTGACTGTCTCCTCCTGGCCTGGCTCTGCCAAAACACCACATTCAGTATCAATAACTGATATTCTGTGAATCATTTCCCACAGCAGTATAAGAGAAAGTATTTCAAAATGCTGCTTTGATTGATGTTATACATCTCACAGCCAGGAAAGCCAGGAAGCTCTGAAGAGAGAGAGAGAAAGGGTGGAGGATGGCATAAAGCATAAAGCATGGAAGTGCATGAGGTGGCACACAGGAGGGCACAAAATAACAGAGAATCACAAAATGGCCTGTGTTGGAAGGGACCTTGAAATTCATCTTGTCCTAGCCCCTGCCATGGGCAGGGAGACTTTCCCCTAGAACAGGTTGCTCCAAGCCCCATCCTGGCCTTGAACATTTCCAGGGATGGGGCAGCCACAGCTTCCTTGGGCAGCATGTTCCAGTACCTCACAGTAAAGAATTTCTTCTATATATCACAAGTCCTGCTATATCATCAGCTGTCAATATCTTCCCACTGCTCACCCTAAACTCTCTGTCTTTAATTTCATCCCTGTCTCCCTGATGGCTCTGAATCCCATTGGACTCGTGTTGCTGATGATCAATTCTCAGTTCTCCCCTGATGTTGCAGAAAGCTCCCCGTGCCCAGAGACAGCACTGGGACTTTCCTTGGGTGCTTATCTGCAGCTTTCAGTGACTGACTCACTGGCAAGCACCTGCACATGTGTGGCTTTCATATTTCCTCATGGGCATGTTACCAGGCTCTGGAGAGGTTGTTTGCTGTCTAACCTCATGCTTTCACTCATTGCTTGCACTGTCTCCTCTGAACTACAGTTTCTCACTCTCCTTCTGAACGGAGTGTTTAATTTAAGGGTGATAGGCTTTTTACCTTCCCTGTTTTTCACTCAGCTCTGCCCATGTAATCCCACAGCGCATCACTGTCACTGATAGCAAACTCCCCCGTTATGTAAGGACAGGCACAAACCTGCCCTTCCCTGCCTGCCCTGTTTCCTTTTCTGTATTTCTGCTTTCTAGGTCTCCTCACCCCATTAGAACCCGTGGATTTGGTCTAGTTCTGCTGCTCCAGGTGTAACCGCTGGAGCCTCAATAAAAGTCAATTAAGTCTCTCTGCCAAATCCTTGCCATTATTGCACTGTCCTCATTAATGTTCTTCTTAGTCTCATCCCATCCATGAATATTTTACACACACAGAGCAATGAGAGATTTAATTCCCTGCTTCCAGCCCTGTGAATCGGGAAATGCTGTACTGCACTGCTGGCTGTACAGGGGACAGCAAAAGCCCCTGGTATAGGGCAGATTAGAATATTCCTAAATATTTGATGACAAAAAATGCCTCCTGGTGGGCTGCCTTAACAGGATATTCATAGAATCATAGAATGGTTTGGGTTGGAAGAGTCATTAAAGATCATCTCGTTCCATGGGCAGGGCCACATTCCACTAGACCAGGTTGCTCCAAGCCCCATCCAACCTGGCCATGAACACTTCCATTCATGCCACTGGCAAATTCACCCAGGGCAGGGTTTTAGAAACCAGGAAGGCTGTTCCAAGCCAAACTCTTTGCCAGGGGTACGCTGAACGAAAGCAAACGCCTTGTGCACCTTCCCCTCCGAGCCGCTCCAGGCACCACATCCCACCAAGGCGCAGGGAGGGCGGTGCTGGCTGCACACACCCGGACTTTATAGTCTCAAACTGCGCCAGGGGAGGTTCTGGTTGGACAGAAAGGGCGATAAGACGTTGGGACGGGCTGCCCAGGGAAGTGGCGGAATCACCGTCCCGGAAGGCGCTTAAGGAAAGACTGGACGCGGGTCTAAGTTGACAAGGTGGTGTTGGGTGGTGGCAGGCTGGGCTCGATGATCTCGGAGGTCTATTCCAACCAAACTGATTCTGTGTTTCTATGACCCCCACACCACCGCGGGCACCACCACGCCCCGGTGTGCGAGCCTTGGGGAGCGCTGTGGCAGAATCACACCCAGACCGCCCCCGCCGCCATCACAGAGGAGCTCCCTCACCCGGCGGGGGGCGCGGCCCGTGACGTGATTGACAGCCGCCTCAGCCAATCGGGCAGCACCATCCCGAGCTTCCCCGCCCCTCACCCTGTCCGGAAAAGCGGACGGTCTCTTCCGGTGGTTGCTAGGCAACGCGGAGGGGCAGCTTCCGGGTGCCGAGTGCACTTCCGGGTTCGCGGCGGCGCTGCCGGGGCGGGGGCACCACCATGAGCACCATGTTCGCTGACACTCTCCTCATCGTCTTCATCTCCGTGTGCACCGCGCTGCTGGCCGAGGGTGAGCCGCGGAGCCCGCGGGGGCGGCTCCCCGAGCGCCGGGAGGGAGCGGCTGGAGGGGGGCGGTTGGAGGCGTTGGGGCTCAGGGACTCGGGGCCGCCTGAACCTCACGGGCACCCTGGAGGATAGCGGTGAATAAACCCCGAACAGCACTGGGCTGTGGTGCAGAGGAGTTGGGTTTGTTCCCTCTCGCAGGAGGGGGGGAGGATGAAGGAGGACACGGTGGTTTTTCACCGTAGCTCTTGTGGGAACGATGTGAAGAAACCGCCTGAACGTGCGACGGTGGTGGCTTAGGCTGCTTGAAAGGACTTCTTGTTTTTAAATGGTTGAAATAGGTGCAGCTGTTTAAGGGTGAGTCGGATAGGTGCCTTTTTGGGGTAGTCACAAGCCAGAGGCCCCTTTCTTGGCACTGAGCTGTATCCCTAAATCCCCTTTATCCCCTCTGCCCCCCAACCTTCATCTCAGAGCTGCAAGACACCACCTTTGTGCATCCCAAGGGAGAGTCCCCAGAGGAATATGGCACTGACCCTCTGGGAGCCCTCCTGGCATTAGGGGTTGCATTGTGTACCCATCCTCTGCCTTTCACAGCATGGAGCTGTGTTGACCTGGGAAGTGTTTACAGGGTTCCCTTCCCTGCAGCTCGTGATTCCAGGGACTCAGCAGCACAGCCCTGCTGTCAAGACTAAACCAAAAAAAAAAAAAGGGCCAAGAGTTTTGTGTGGGGGTTGATATTGAGCTGCTTACAAGCTTCTTGTGGTTCAACTTGTTTTTATCATGTTTAAGTGCAAGAAATTTAGACTGGAGAAACTTTTGAGGTCTCTTCTAGTCTAGTCTAATATCTTAATTTGCCTTTTCAAAATGTGATGCTGCTAATGGACACGTTCTGGTAGGAGCAGGAATTATTCCTCAGGCCTTAATTAGGTGGTGTGAAAAAGCAGAACACAAAGATGTTTATTGCCTTAATCAACCTTTGATTTTTAAGGTGAGCAACAGCTGGTAAATATGAGCATGAGGGAACTGAAGCTGTTCGATTTCTGAAGACATTTATTTTGTATGTAGTTCATATATAAAATTAAGAACTGAACAATTTTTTTTTAGTTTTATATATAGCTTATTTCATAGTTTATTTTACAGTTCTATTTTACGTGAAACATGAGAAGGGGATATGAAGGAAAGGGATGATACCTTCTTGCTGGTGCTTTGTGCTGCCTTGGCTGTGCTGTGACGTGGTTTTGTAGCCATAGTGTTTAATTTTTGCATGTGCATTTGCTCACTTGCATCACTGTTATTGCAGGAGGCCTTTGCTTACCTGGTTACTTGCTGTTTGTTTCAGGTATCACTTGGGTGCTGGTTTACCGGACAGACAAATACAAGAGATTAAAGGCTGAAGTGGAAAAGCAGAGCAAGAAATGTAAGTACCCTTCAGACATCAGAGAACGTGTCCTGCTGCTCCTGCTTTAGCAGGTGTCAGATCTGAGTAATGCCTGTGCTCTGAGAAATTTCTGCAGGGGGTGAGAACTTTCTGCAGCTTGGATTTCATAGCAGCCAAATTCTACAAGTTACATAAATCTGTAGTGAGGGGACTTGTTTCTGTCCTTAATTCTTGTCTTTTGCTGGAGGAAGCTCAGCACAAAGACCTGTTGCCTTGTCTGAATTGCCCTTCCTGTTAATGGAGTAAGAGATTGGTACTGGCATCTCTTTTTCTGAACAGGAGTGGCTAATGTCTGAAATAAATACCTGAAGTGTGTTCAAAGATGCAATTTCTTCCTTTCAGGGGTGCAAAGGTGAATTTGAGGTGTGTTGTGAGAAAGTTCTGGGGTTGAGTAATGAATAACATGAGAGGAAAGCATTATGTGTGAAGATTAAAAGTGATAATTAATGACGGGGGATGAGTAAAGACCAAGTCATCATAGAAGGTCTGAGACATCAGCTGATGTGAAAATAAATTATACTAATGTAAACTGAAAACTAACAGAATTAATTAAGGAAATAAGATCCATGTCCATTCCATAACGAGGACATCAGAGAGACCTGAGAGCGGTTTAGCAAAAGATGAGGGAGGAAGGGGAAAAGGGAGCTGAGGGTGAGCTATCAGAAGATGTGCTTTGGATATTAAGAGGAATGGTAAAGGAGAGGGGCTGATTGTGGAGTGTTTCAATGGACCTGTCTGTGCTGGAAGCCAAGGAGTAGAGCAGAAATTCAAACTCAACTATGTGAACCCTACACAGGTTAGAGCAGTAGGAGACACCACGCGACAACTGGAGCCAAAATAGAGCTGGTTTTACCTTAAAAATATTTCACTGGGGTGTCAGTGCTCCTAATGCACGAGAGAACAATATTATCACTTATTACTTTTACCAGTCCAGCTCATTCCAGCCTTCCCTGAGGCAAAATAAACTGAGGAGTTCAAGTGTAGTCATGTTTGTATTAGGGGCTTTTGTCACCACGGCAGTAGCAGACAAGGATTGCATCTCTGCATGCCTCACTTTAATCCCACTTGTCCTGTGTGTACGATGGAGTTAGCCCCAAAAGAGCAAGTTAGAGAAGTAGTTGAAACCCAGCTGAAAACTTAACGTCCTTGTGTGTTTGTGGTGTTCAATTCCGAGGGCAGTTAGCAGGGCTTAATCTCTGGGGCTTAATGACTGCTGTAAGAGTTTAATGCTGTTTGTTTTTATAGCTCTCCTGATATCTAGGCTATCATCTGTGAAGGGAAAGAAGTGAGGTTCATGCATCTCAATTAGTTTCTGATCTCCTTGTTCGTTTCCCCACCCCCAAGGAAAAAAAAAAGGTAAAGCTAAATAAGGAGTCACTAAAAATTCAGCTTTGCTTTTCTTTTTCCTTCCCCTGCTGTTCTGAGGACAGCCGGCTGACCTGGTGGCTTACAACTTGCTAAGTGGACCACTTGAGCCACACCTTTCAGCTGTTATCTAACACATCTGAAACAGGAAAAAACACATTTGAGATCTTTAAGCTCTCCCATGAGAGTCCTAGTGATCCTTAGCATTTGCAAAAACAAAGGGGCCCGAGTAATGTGCTTAAGGAGACATTGTTACTCCTTAGTTTCATCTCTTCCTGTCCTCCTGGGGAGGAGGCACTGTTGGCTGAGGCTGCTGCAGAGATTGTAGCCAGTGTTCTGGGGGTAGATTTGCAAGGCTGGAGGCCATCCCTGGAATTTCTGCTGTGTTGTCGTGTATGTTCCCGCATCTTTAGCGACTGCTTGACACTCTTTGTTCTGCTGGAACCATAGGGGAATTGGGGCTGTTCCTTTGGGTTGGCATAAGGCTGTCTCGAGTTTAGAGTCAGGGGCCATGGGGTTATGTGGACCAGGGTAGGGGGGGGACTGATCAGGTTTCCCCAGCTGGCAAAAGGAAAGTTATGGAGAGAGCTTTCTGTGACTGCTGGGTGCATTGAGTCATCTGGCACCTCTCTCCAGTATTCCCTAGGGCACAAGCTCCCTGTTTTCCCCCTTGTTTCAGCCTGCCTTTTGGAGATGCAGTTGTTCTTAGGAAAAAGCAGTTGTCTCAGTACATTACTGTGGAAGAGATGATGTTCAGGTAACTTGTCTGGGCCAGAGTGGTTTTCTGAGCAGTTGTGACTGACTCACAGGCATTGAGTAGGGCAGCTCTACAAATCCTTGTGTGGTTTGAAAGTCTGGCTGGTCTTTATTTCCTCTGTGCTTTGAAATCAGGGCTAGAAGGTCTGTGCTGAGCTGGTCCTTCATATGGGAGGACAGTCCTAGTGCTCAGGTACCTGTGACCTAACAATGAACCAAATCTCTGTTGATAAGGTAGATATGGTAGATGCAGTTTACATAGATAGAATAAAAAAAAGGGCTGCTATCTGTTGCTAGATCATGGTCATGCTTTATCATCCTCTCTTCTTGTAGTACTTTTGTTATAGTTCTTGAATTAAAATGTCTCTTACTTCCTGGAGAAACCTTCTTGCTGTCAGCAGAACATTTGCAGACGAGCAGCACATTTACCATGTTACAAGTGCACTGTGCTGGCTCTGTGTGAGCCTTGCTTGCTGCAGTGGTAGTGGGTTGCAGATGCCTGGCGAGTGTCTAATTTGGGGTTTTATACCTTTGAGCTTAGGCTCCTACTTTAAAATATTGCAAATACTTCAGTACTAATTAATTGAAGAATGGAGAGGCTGTGGCTGACTGCTTGGGCAGCGTTTCCCCTGAGAATGCCGGCCTGTGGAGAAGGGATGTGTGAGAACACAGGCTGTCCTGTATTCTGCTTCCCACTGCAGATAATTGTGAGCAGAGCTGGCCACAAAGCTCTTTTCATTGCACTTGCTGAATCAAAAGTACTGTCTAGTACTAATGACAAATCAGCAAGGGTCACTTGAGCCAAAATTGTCCCCAGACCGCTCAGTAATGGGCTCTTGACAGGGTTCTAAATTAACCCTTTAAATATGTTGATGTCTTATCCAGGGTTTTGAATTTTTTAATTATAGTTTTTAATTGATTGGTGTGATCATCCCTGATAGTTGATAACTTACTGATTCTGAGTATGTTCTTAGTCATATCCCTCTGCAGAAATGATGGAATATCTTTTCATTTGGCAGTGGAAAAGAAGAAGGAAACGATAACTGAATCAGCAGGCCGACAGCAGAAGAAGAAGATAGGTAAGACTGGTGCCTCAGAAATGAGGGAAAGCTGAGAAACTTAAGTTGTGATCCTTTCAAAAATATTTACTTATTTGCCTTGCTCTTCCAAGGCAGGAGACATCCAGCCTTCTGATGGCTTTGGTCACATGGGCGGATCACTGAGAGGAGCAGCACCGCTTGCTGAACTCATTGACTTTCTCTCCCATTTTAGCCATGGTTGTTATTAATTTCTCTTGTCAAAGCTCTTTGCAATGCACTGGCAACTTGCAATAGCTGTAGGACTCTGTGATTGTAATTTCTGGATCTTTTTTCTTTTTTCCTCATTTGAACACTTCAGAGCTGAAGGTGTTTGTGTTGACTATAACTGTCCTTAGATTTATTTCAAATTTGATAAACTAGTTTTGCTCAATTTTAGGCAGTGATTTATTTTTCCATTCTTTTTCATTGTCAATAAGCTGAAGTCTTCCTGGGTAAAGGTAACTCTTTAAGTACTGAACTAAGCAAGAACAAGGTAAATAGATGTTTAAGGGACGTGAGCTTTAGGAAGTTCTGTTATCTGCAGGACTTGCAACGTGCAGCAAAGCGCAGTTAAGTTATTACAGAAATTGTGGCAGGAACACTTCTGAGAGCTCCTGGGAGTTGGTTTCCTCATTCCTCTGTGACTCCAGGTAGCTGGATTAGTCATTTGATCTGTACAAAGCTTGGGAATTATAAACACATCTTCAAACAGTTCTTCCTAGGTAGAAAACCTGTTGTCGTTAGATTCCTGAAGGGACAGGAGCCAAACGCTTCCTCTTGTGCGTTTTCAGTTCTTCATCTTGAATAATCCCTGTGTGGGATGGACACTGCCTGGTGGATAAGGCAACTTTGAAAGTGACCCTGTGTAAGGACTACACATAACATTAAAAAGTGTGACAGTGGCTTTTTTTTGCAGGGCACCATCCAAGCTATGTTCCTAGCAGACAATATTGTACTTGTGCTTGGACTAAACTAATAAACAGTAGAATCTGAGGAATTCAGATGCTCCACCAATTTTTTTATACACTGAAATAATCTTGTTTTGCTGATGAAAAACAAAGCACAAAGGGACTAAGATCAGAACTTAGGAAGTGACCACTGATTTTGTTTGCTGTGATGCTTGCTGGCCAGACCTAAGATACTGAGACTGATTTTTTTATTTTTCCAAGTGCTGCATAACTTCAGTGTCTCATTTGTTTTCAGGCAAAGCTGAATTCTTGATGTTTCTGAAAAATTAGGCCCTAAATGTCAAGCTGGACTTCCAGAAAATGACTCACAGCTGTTAACTGCTTTTGAAATCTCTGATTTCAGTAACTCTTGGATGTCAAATCACTCTGCAAGATGTGGCATTGTTGTAACAGCAAATTTACTTGTGCTGGAGTGCCTCTGAATTCTACCATTTTAGTTAACAAAAAATAAATATTGACTGAGGCTTTATAGATAAGTAGCAGCTGTGGTACAGACCTGCCTCAATTACCATCTGTTCTGTGCACAGAATAAGACAGGAGGTGTGTGGATGATATTTCTTGGTTTCATAAGGGGTGAATCATGCATGTGCACAAGGAGGTAGGGTGAAAGTTGCAGGAGAAGGCTTAATTTGGTACTTCCTACTTATGAAACTTCGGTTCACTTTACACTTAAAAATTTCAGTCACATTGTGTCTAAATCACCTTTTGACACTGCTGGAACAGGACACCTTTAACATTGTGGTGTGGCTTTTTGTCATTTCATCTTAAGAAATTAATTTGTTAGCTTAAACTTTGTTACTGCTTTCTGTTTCCATGTGCCCCTGGAAGGAAAGACAGTGACATTATCAGGAATCCACGTGAGTGCTGGATGAACAGTAACACCCAGAGCCTGTTTGTTTGGAATTTGTAGAAATAGGTGAGAGACAGTTCAGGTATATTGGGGGATCACAGCTGTGTTCTTTTCCCTGTGTAACCTTTAGCCCACCTAAAAAGATGGCTAGTTACGTAGCAGAGGGGAAAAAACAAGTATTTGTGCCAAATGTGATTCCTGAAGAACTGGCTTGAGGTTGCTGAAATGTCCCAGAACAAAATTCTCCACCTGGGTCAGGAAGCAGGTGTCTGGAAAGTTCCTGCCAGAGTGGATGATTTGTAGTTAGGAGCGACTGAAAATAGCCAAGAGGATTCTAAGAAATTGGGTAGGGGTGTTGCTGTTGCTTTTCATAACACTTACTGTGAGTGAGTCTCTGTGCTTAGAGAATTGTGGAGCTTCTGTTTCATGGGCCTCTTGTACTGAAACTTGAGTGGGATCCCTGGAAAATCACACTTGACAGTCCTGCATCACTCCCTCTTCATTCACGCTGTTCTTTTGATATTTCTTCATCATCCACATCCTTACTTCAGCTGAGTTTTGCTTCCAAGCCCTGGCTGCCCCTCTGGATCCTCAGTCTGAGAGGAGCACAAGGGATGATGGGGACATGGGACAAGAAAGGTGACAGGTAGTGGGTAATGCTCGAGGCCAGAGCAGTCCTCCAGTGAGGGGCATGGAAAATGTCCTCTCTGATCTCTGAGTATCTTTGAAGTTTGTGGTGACTTAAGAACAGACTACATTTTCAAAGCAGTATTTTAAAGTATTTTCTGCAAAGCACAGTAATACACACATTACTGAATTTCCTGAAGGAAATCTCTTCTATCTTTGGAGAGCCTCCTAGGTGTGACAGGAGTCCAAAATTCATCAGTGAGACAAGCAGGATGTTGGCATTGCTGAGGTGCAGCTCCCAGCTCTTTGTATTGTTTCAAAGTCCTTTCTGACACCTCCAAAATGAAAACTTTACTTACACAACATATTTACAGTGGTGTGTGGCAAATTTAGACCTCTTTCTTTGGGAACTGTGATATAGGGGCACTGTCTCTGTTCTCTGGCAATAGTGTTCATGCTACTGTGTCAGTTGGTTGAGTTAGCAAATCTGACATTCGGTGCATTTCTTTCAGAAGTGCTGAGTGTGTGATTCCAGCCACCTCCTCTCTTTGTACCAGCCTTGCTGCATGTTGCTGTGGTGGAGAAATGGTTGGCTATGTACAGTTTTTCACTTTCTACTGTCTGGCAGAGAGAGCTGGAGTTGATTTTGGAAGTGTTATTTGTTTGCACAGCCAAAAAGGTTAAGTCTTCCTGGAAATGAAAACACTCTGGTTTCTAGGTTGACAGAACTGATTATAACTGTTGTTTTTGTCTTTGCAGAGAGACAAGAAGAGAAGCTGAAGAATAACAACAGGGACTTGTCAATGGTATGAAAATTAAACCCAGTTCCCAACTGCTGGGGATTTCAGTCAGTTTTCCAGCAGAAAGACTTTGTTCAATTGGCAGACATAGCTGCTTTTCTTCCTGAAAGGTCCTTCTGGGTTTTCTCTAATAATTCTCTGCAGATTTTAGTGTGAGCCACAGAGTTCTCCAGCAGTTACTGCCTCATCTCTCATGCCAAACCTTAGCCATTTTCAGTTTTATAAGTCTCCATGATGTTTTCAAAGTAGAATTTGTCTGACTTCTTGTAACTTCAGTCATTGTAATGATCCCCTGACGACTGGTTGTGTAGGCTTAAGGAAAAAAAGAGCCTGTAGAAGGTAACAGGAAAATTCTAGAGCACTTTTTGGTTTTGTCTCCCTGATGCAATTCCTCACATCAGTGGCCTACGCTGTGCCTGCCTTTGCACCCAGCTCTTGACCAAACTTATCTTTGGAAGTTCTTCAATCACTTTTATAATCCCTCTGCCTTCTGGGTCATCATTTTACCCTTTTGATTTCAGTGATCTGTACAAAGCCTGTTCATGAGGGTGTGAGCTCATAATTCTTCAGTGTAGGCCTGTTGTTTTGATTATCTCTGACCTTTCTGCTTGCAGGTTCGAATGAAATCCATGTTTGCCATTGGCTTCTGCTTTACTGCCTTGATGGGAATGTTCAACTCCATGTAAGTATCAACTTCCTGGATTTTTTTCTTAAATTTTTATGGTGAACATATTCTCCACCTTCCCTTTATCACCTCAAATGTTGCAGTGACAGAGTCCAGCCAAGAACCATAACTAATCTGTATGAAATGGATCAATATTTCATATGAAGATGGGGTGGTTTAGTCACCACATGCACGTTCTGCTCAAGAAGGAACACTGAATACTGAAGACAGTCAAGCTCAATAAATTACATTCAGTCTAGACACAGCTCTAATATCCTTTCTGTGTGGGAACATCCTGATTAGGGCAAGTTTGGGAGATGTCAGGCAAGCAGCTTCAGTCTTCAGCTACTTTGGCTTGACTATAATAGTGTGACCACAGAATGCTCTTGCAAGCAAAACTGGGTCAGCTCCCTCGTCCTTAGGAATGAGCTGTAATTGCAGAGTTGTTGCCCTATTTAAGGTGATCAGAGTCCAGATATTGGCAGGTCCAGGCATGGGCTTCAATCTCCCTTTGCTTTAAAAGTGACCTGGGATAGGTCCAGTTTAAAAAAAAAAACCCAAACAACAAAGATAAAAACCCCCAAACTGGTTTACACGGTTATAGAAAGCTTTGTTTCAGATATGCAAATCTGAAAAGACTCGTGCTTGACTTTTAAAACTTGCTTCACTTAAAATGTGAACTGTTGGCTGTTAAATCTGAAGATGACATGGATATGATTAGGATAACCTTTAGGAGGTTGCTTGATATCTGGGCAATATGCTTGTCCTCCAAATAGGAATTTACATCGTTGGGCACCAGAATCTTTGGCCTCCGTGCTGGCAGTCCCTAGGATACAGTCAATTGTTATTTTACTGGAGATCTGTGGGTGGATAAATTGCAAACTTAGGGTAACATAATAACAGAAGTGCCACTGTGTGGATTCTTTATTTATTCAGCTTAGTCAGACTTCAGCATCTAGCATTCTCTGGGTGCTGGGAAGCTGAGCAGAGCAACACGGCGCTGAAGGACTCTAAAATTTGGGTACAGCCTTGAGTCACTGATGTCTCATTTCACTGCAGGCCTGAGCAGGGCTGGAGGTGCATTGTGAGTCACATCCCCAGCAACAAGGTGTCTTAGGGGGGATTTATAGTGCTGCACTGGAGGCCTTCAAGTGCTTGCCGTGCTATTTGGGTGCAATAGAAACACCAAGACCACCCCTGCACTGAAACAAGTGGAAAAACAAAATTAAAAGGCTTTACCCTACTCTGCTCACTTTCCTATAGGGGGAAGAGGCAGCTGTTCTGAGTATGCTGTGCCCAGCTAGTGTTACAGAACCCTAAATTTATTAAGAGTTTAGGAAGGAACTGATTTGGGTTAAATCCTTTGTGTCTCCTCCTTCCATAGATATTAACCTTAAAAAAAGAAAAAAAAAAAAGAAGAAACCAGCAAACTTAAAACCCACCAAGTTTACTTGTCTTGTTCCTCTTTTGAGGATTCCTGCCCACAGAGATCATGCTACTAGACAGAGGCTTTATGTGAACCTTTGGGCATATCTTTTCTTTATCTGCCTCTTTCTTTAGAGGGAGCATGAACAGCAGGAGTATCCAGAGACCTCACTGATTGTTAGAGCTAGAATAACTTTCTTGTTAATAGCTGAGGTTATTGAATTAGAATCTAAAGTTTGACTGCCTGCCCTTTGGGGCTACATAATTAAATCCTTGCTCCTGGTCTCAGTACAAAGTAGCCAGTGGACCTGAATCAAATGGCAGCTTTGGTGGGTGGTACCTGCACTGTCTGAAGCTGACAGTGGTTTGGTGGAGCTGGTTCTCACATACTGCCAGTCTCTTGACACAGTATAAAGAGCAGCTGCTTGTTGCAGGAAGAGTAGCTCAGTTAAGGATTTAGGAGGCTCCTAGACTTCCTCTTCTCCCTACTGCTGGTTCATCCATGGAGGCACTGTGGGTGTGGTACGAAAAGGAGAAAAAAGGGTGGCCGAGGCTTGCAATGGCTGCAGCCACATTTGCTGTTTTTCCTGGTCTTGAGTGAGGTCATGGCTCCAGGGGACAAAAGGAGTAAGGAATTGTGTGCAAGCAGCATTTTGTGCCACCCTTTGGACAAGTATTATGCAAATGCTGCTACTCTGTGGCTGGGCACCTCACTTTTGCCAAGTGCCAGCTCAGCCAAAATGGAAATTACTGGGATGAGCTGTTCTCGTTCTTAGCGTGTCAGTAGTAATGGGGCAGCAGGTTGGACCATGCTGGAAGGAAGCGTCAAGAAGGCTGATTTAAACCCAAAGAGCAGAATGCTGTGCTCCAGACAAGCAGCTGAATGACTGTTGTGGCTTAAAAGGCAGCAAGATGTGTAACAGTGGTGGCCTCCAAGCCACCAGGGATTTTTCCTGGGAGAGAAATTAGCTTCCGTGTGTCTCAATTCTCTCTTGCCAGAAACTTTTTAATGCAATCAATTCTCTGCCTTACTCTAGGAGTTGAGCATTTCAGTAGCTCTTAATAGCTGTGAAAACCTGCTGGAATTAAAAGCAGGTACCTCGGGGTGCTACTGCTGAAGTACTTGTCATTCTCACAGCAGGAATAACGTAGAATTTGAAGCCACTGGGGGATGTTACAGGGAGATAAACATCCGTTCCGAGCTCCTTTGCCAAACTGCCTGTGAGATGTAAACAAAGTTGGCGTGTGTTTGAGCTGTAGCTGTGTGAATGCATCTCCACAGGAAAGAAGGCTCATTTAGAATCTCTTGAAACAAGAAACACCTGTTCAAAAATCAGCACATGCAGAGAAAATAACATCCAAATATGCACATGCTGATGAGGCATCATACACACTCACTTCAAAAGATTGGGTTGACTGTCTGGCTTGGGAGAAATCTTTGCAAACTGGCCAGAATTCACACTCTGCTTGATGCCCTGGAATGTGGACCTGGAGGAATTCCAGGAGCAGGACATGCCGCTTGGAATATGCACTATCATCCTGCCTCTGCACTGCCTTGTCTTCAGAGCTAATGCAGAGAAGACTGTGGGTATTAAATGTGTTCTGTTGATGGCCCTCTTGTGCTGAGGAGCATGGTTGCTCCAGGAAAGAAAAAGGTGTCTTTTGATTTATTCTCTGCTTAAAAAATTCTCTTTTGCTTAAAGCCAAGAGTCTGTCTTGTTGCAGTAACTGCAATACAGCAGGGTGACAGTCATCCATCTTCTGTTGAAGTGCTGACTGGGAACTGATCTGCTAAATTTGACTGTTAAATAAAATGCACCAGAAAACTGCAAAATACCAACCAAGATTTTATGAAACAACAGCTTGTCCAGTCCATCACTTAAATCACTATGAACTTCTTTGACTGTGCCAAAACTGTTATTGAGGGAAGCGTCCTTACCCTGTGGATGGTTGGGTGTGGAGGGCTTGGTGAGAGAGGTGTATTCATTCTCCTTGGTGGAGGGTATGGAGAGGTGGGCTGGAGAAGGCAGCAAGGCTTCTTAGCCTTCCATGTGGTCTCATCTGCTCTGGTGGCCCACTGAAGATGCTCACTTGTTCTTTCCATATCCAAATGCTCTTTTACTGTCCCCAGTTGTGATCCAGTGTTCTCTTTTCCAGATTTGATGGCCGAGTGGTGGCAAAGCTTCCATTTATCCCCCTCTCGTACATCCAAGGTCTCTCCCACCGCAACCTGCTGGGTGAGGATTACACCGACTGCTCCTTCATCTTCCTCTACATTCTCTGCACAATGTCAATCAGACAGGTGAGCACATTGCTGTCTCTCCTATGTGCCTGGAGCAGGGAAAGCACATCTCCATCCATGAAGAGGAATCTACTGCTGCAGTCCAGTATTGCACATATGATCTTTGATGCCTTCATTCCTAGGCCTCATATTCAAAGCAATTCTAGGTTGAGATCGTAAAAACAGTCAATATCCTGGACTGGCCTGGAAGACTTGACTAGAGACTTGCACCAGGAGTCTAGGACAGAGTTGGCAGAAATGGATTCCTGATTTGTATGATAACTTTGTGGATTGCCATACCAAGAGATTGTCTCTCCATCAGAAGCCAATCTGAATCCTACTTTTTAGTAACTATGACTTTTACAGTAATGTGTACATCTTTACAAACAGTAGCAGCTTTAGGGGAAATTTCCTTGGTGACTAGTAGTTCTATAAAGGTTCGTCAGTCCATGAAGTTGCTAAAAAAGTGAGGAAAAAGTTAAACCTGCTCTTTTGGGTTTGTCTCTCCTGTTTTTGCTGGCTGCCTGATCTTTTTCGGTCTTAAGAACTTTACCTTGGATGTCAAGTCTGTCTCAGTGTCAGGGACTTGACACAGACAGAGAGGGTCTGGTATGATAAGCCAAGAGTAGGATCCACACAGCTCTCCAGATTAGCTCAGTAGTCCCATCTTTTGGAAGAGGGTGAGGATATCAGTGAGGATAAGAGAAGTGCCTGTTCAGGAAGGTTCACTGGCAGCTTAAGTGGCAGAATGGCCAATGAGGATAAGAGGACCTTCTCAGTGCAGCCAGAAGTTTACTTTGTTTTCCAGATTTTCCCAGATTAATAGACTCTGGGGGCTGGATGAATGCTGGTGCAACTAGCTGCAAATTACCTGTGCTTCTGTATTTTGTTTGCCTTTTCTCTGATTTTCTTCCTGAATTCTAACTGCTTTTACTTGGGGGGTGGAAGGGGACTTAGAAGGGCTTATAGCAGATCAGCAGAGGGAAGTGATGTGTTATGCCAGATGCTGTCAGAAGTTAGGATGAGCTTCATGGAGCAGCTCCATAGCAGAGACTTCCTTTAGTTACAAAGTGCATGCTAATAAATGGAATTCTCCATAGCCTTTTGTATTGGATGCTTGTGTTGAAATGGATCTGTGTCTGGTCCTATGCAAAATTCTACATAACTGTAGAATAACTTCTGTTGAAATGATCACTTGGAGTTCAGCTGGCCCACCCCTCACTCCAGGCAGGTGCAGCTTCAGAGTACCAAAGGCCAGGGGATTCCTGACTGTTTGCTGCAAGACAAACTTTCACTTCCCAGTGACTTGGGAACTGGAGCAGTGTTTGCTGCTTTGAAAGAAATGAGACATTTTTATTAGCTCTTAAAATCACCTTCCAGAATTCCTGGTATGCTGTGGTCTGATTCTGTTCCTTCAAGCAATCTTGTCTGGTGCTGCTCTGTGCTACTCACCTGTTACATGGGAAGTTTTCTCTTTGCAATGTTGCAAGTTACGTGAAACTAAATAGCACTGCCAGCAAGATTTTTCTGCACCCATCTGGTTGATTGGGGAACTCCTTTGCTGAAAAATCCCCCATTTTTGTCCAAAAATATAATTCCTGTGGTTAGTCCTAGTCCTGGGAATTTCCTGCTGTTTCATATGGTGAAATTGGTGGATGGCATGAACTCAGAAATGCCGAGCTCTTTGCAGTGGTTTGGCCTTTCAAGAGAAGTTCTGGGAAAAAAAATTGCCCCTGTGCTTGAGAGGTCATGCTGGAGGCCCTGTGGAGGAGGGAAGTTAGTTTGTTGCTTTGGAGAAGGGTGTTTGTGCTCCGAAGTGTTAGACTGCAGTCTGCATAGTGCTGCCTTATCTACGTGATCATAGTTAGCATGGATTAACATGGATTCCTGCAGTTCTCCAGCTGTCAGGCACTCTCTTCCTCCTTGGTACGTGGAGGGAAGGGCAGGGACACTCCAGTTTGCTCAAAAGGAGGAACTAAAGCTGTGATTGCTGCTGGCATCCTACTCCTGGCTTTATTGCTATTTGAAAGAACCTGGGTGATAACAGCATTGGGAAGAGAACTTTGAAGTACTGTGAGAGGCCAGGGGAGAGGGCATGAAAGTAATTAAGGGCTTAAAATGGTGCCAAAGACTCGCACTTAGTGCTTTTCAGTGACCTTGGAGGTGAAAGTTTTGTGATCCTTTGTATTTCACTGTGTTCAGAAGGGGAAATCTTGCCATGTTGGCTTCAAAACAGCTGCTAGCCCAAGGGAGGAGAACTGGTGTGGGAGTTGGTGTCTGGCTTGATGCTGCTCACACAAGAGGAGGAGTGGAGATGTACCAGAAGTCAGGGAACAGGTTACAAACAAACTAAGGAGATCATATATCCTTCAGCCTTCCCTGGAGCTGCCTGTGAAGGGATCAATGGTAGGGGAAGAGAGATGTTCCTGTGGAGCTCAGAGGTGTGTGTGAAAAAGCAGTGACCTGATGGGAAATGCAGGGGAGTACGTGAGGGTGGGAGACTTAACTGGACGGCGGTTACATTAGTGGGACAGGCAGGAGCAGCATCAGGCACTCTCTTCATGGGGCCCTCAGGCATGTGGGGGTGATAAACTCTTCAAACACTGACTGGGAAGCTTGCTGCTTGTGACCTGGCCAGCATCTCCCAAAATAGTCACCTCACAGTGAGTAACTTCCTTTGCGCTGTTCCCAGCTCTCCCTGGCACGTAAATCCTGTCTCCTAGTTCCTCCTGCCTTCCTGTTTGGAGAGAGGAGGGTTGCTGGGAGAGGCCTTCCAAGGGTCCTTGAGCTGCTGGGTTTCAGCTGGGAAAGTCTGCTGGGCTGGGTGGGAGGTGTAATGTCAGGGTTACATCCTCTGTCCCTGCTCCTGGTTCTGAGCTCCCAGCCTTCACCTGTGCTGTTTAGGAAGAGGGATATGCTGCTGTTCCTCGGGCGTTTGCTGGTCTTCACTTCCTTTTCACACGCATCTGAACTGTAGATTAGGCTGCTTGTCACCAAAATGTGTTTCCAGTGGGAAGGGGAGCCAGCAATTATCCCTCTTGCCAGGAGTGCACTTTCCCACAGAGCCTGGTCTTTAGGGCAGGGAGCCACTTGCTGCCTTGAGGCCCCTTCTGGGTTTGAAGACAAAAGCAGAAGCAGATCCTCTCCTTCCTGCAGTCATTTGAGGGAAGATCAGAAGAGCTTGGATGGGGAATTTGGATTTTTAGTCTTCCCTCCCTGCTCCTGAAGGTAATGGTTGTGTTTGTGTTGGAAGTAGACTCTGCAGACTTCCTTGTGTAAGTTGTCCCACAGCAGACAGGACAAGGTTTCTGCTGAACCTTGCCCCATCCCTGGTGTTTCCAGCTGTGTAGACTTCAGAATTGCTGCCCAGAAAAACTTGCTTTGGAGCTAGTGCATGATGCTATCTGCCTTCCACAGCATGGAGGGGACTACATGGAAGGATAATGCTGGAGACTGTGGTCTGGATTTCACATACAGACTGTCATCTCCCTTCCTCTTAGAACTGTTCAAGCAGTTGGAGTAAACTTTAGCACCACAGTTCTCTCCCTCCATGGTAAAAGGAACAGGTCGGAGGCAGTGCACACTTCTTCGGTTCCATGGATGCTCTGCTAGGATCTCTGCTCCACGGGTGAGCCAGTAGGAAGATCACACGATACTGGTCCTGCCTGCTGCTGGCTCTGCAGCACCCTCTGGTGTTACTGGATCTGTCCCTCGGCTGCTCCCGTTTCCTCCTTTCTGTCCATTGCTTGACTAAGGAAGTGCCGAGGGGAGCAGCCTCGCAAAGGAGTTAAATGCTCTCGTATATATTCAGTTGCTGAACATCAGCCAGTGGCTGGGTTGTGGACTTTTGGACCTCACGTAATTCCTCTTCAAGTGTTCCCCTCCTTTACTGTCATGCCTCTGTGTGGGCTGAAACCTTCCTTTTCATAGTCTCCACCTGGAATTATTCCGGATTGTTTTATTTTAATGTAGCTACTGTGGAATTAGAAAACTATCTGCCTTTTATTTTCTTTTTTCTTTTTTATTTTGGTTTATTCTCCTTCCTGTCTGACATATCCTGACAGTTATTTTGCAGAGGACACTCAGGTTTGAAGAGAATCCTCCTTCCTCCTTTTGTTGTCTCAATAGCCAGGACTCAGCTGGTGACATGAGGAAGACACAGTTGTTTTCTTCTTTCCCTTGCATAAGATGTCCCTGTTGTGCCAGCACTGCAGGAGTAGCACCATGAGCTGGAGTTCCTTACAGTGAAGCATGAAACCCAAAGATGGCTCTTTGTAGTTGTACTGCTGTGAAATTTAAAAGAAATTTCTCAAAAATCAGGAAAAACATAAAATTTAAATATTCTGCTGTGTTTTTTTTTTTTTTTTAAAAAAAAGCTTATGCCTGGCTCTGCTAATTAATTCTTTCCCTGTTTGTTGTTTTCCACTGAAACACCCTGCTCGGATGCAGATGAGGTCATCTCAATAGTCAGGTTTTGGGGTTTGCTGCATACGTCCTGTTATCGTGCATGTCTCCACCGCCCCATTGTTCTGTCTGCAGCACTAGCATTCATGCTAATTCTGTGCCTAAGCTCCTGACTTGGACTTGGCACACACTGTGGTTGCCGTGCTGCTGACCCAAATTCCGGCTGCATTAGGAGAGGGCCTTCCTCGCCAGCTTGCAGCCCCTCTGGCTCTGAGGGCCGCCATCAACAGCGCTTTCTGGAATTTGGGAAGACCAAGGGCTGTGTGGTGCTGCCCGTGAGCAGCTGTTGGGAACCTGCTCCCGAGTGTGCACTGCAGTTAAATTGCAAAGGTGTATTGTAGGTTGATTTTAAACCAACACGTGCATAAAGACACTGACAAGGCACCTGCCAGCTGACTGTGGGGTGTGAAGCTGCAGGTGGAAAAGAACCCTCAGACAAAATGTAGATTTGGTAATCAAAGGCTTTTTCTGAGGTGGGGAAGAGAGGCCCAGCTCTAAAAGTAGCTGTTGGGGATGGTTGTCTGGCTCTGTGCTAGGCTGGGTTGAACATAGAGGGATAGAGGTCCAACATACAGTAGCCATAAGGCTGTATGGGTGAGAACCTGAATCTGTTGAAACTAGTGGGGAGGTTTTACTTATAGTGCTGGAGAGGGTCCAGCAGAGGCCACAAAGGTGATTTTGGGGTCGGAGCATATCTCTAATGAGGAGAGACTGCAGGAGCTGGGCCTGTTTAGTCTGATTGAAGAGAAAACTGAGAGGGGATCTCATCAACTCACATAAATATCTCAAAGGTGGGTGCCAAGAGGATGGTGCCAGACTCGGTTCACTGGTGCCCAGTGTCAGGATGAGGAGCAGTGGATGTAAACTAAAACACCAGAAATTTCATCTCAACAGGTGGAGGAAGAACTTCTTTACATTGAGGGCAGCAGACCACTGCAGCAGGCTGCCCAGTCTCCCTCTCTAGAGACATTCCAAACCCACCTGGATGCGTCCCTATGTCTCCTGCTCCAGGTGACCCTGCCTTGGCTTGGGGGGTTGGGCTGGATGATCTCCAGAGGTCCCTTCCAAACTAACAGTTCTGTGACCCTGTAAGCAGAGTTGGGATTTCTTCCTCTTTGTCTCCCCATCATGGTCTGACACTATCCTGCTCTTTGTTCTTGTTTCCGCAGAATATCCAGAAGATGCTCGGTCTTGCTCCTTCCCGGGCTGCCACCAAGCAGGCAGGAGGCTTCCTTGGCCCCCCACCTCAGGCAGGGAAGTTCTCCTAAAGCACAGCCTTCATGGAAGGCCTGGCCAGTGCACTAGACTGCCTTTGGGAGGTAACAAGATGGGATTCTGCACCAGGCATCACCTGTCCAAACAAAACCAGGCTATGCAGTATTGAAATCATCATCCATTTGGAGTGTTCCACCAGCAGTTGATTGTTCATCAAACCAGGAAACATCTCTGAGAAGACAACTCGACCTTTTGTTTCTGAGAAATAAACGGCATGGGCATGTTAATTAATGAATGTGTCTTAATTGGGTGATGGAGCGCCGCCCGGGGCCGCGGGTTCGGCTCCATCCCGGCGGGCACGCCCCTGGATGGGGCGGGACCCGCGGCCCTGGCGGGGGAAAAGCGTCGGTGGAGGAGGCGGTGCCTCTCGCCGCGGCGCCTCTCGGGATCCCACCGATGTTTGCACAGACCCGGCTGCCCACCCTCCTCCCCCGGCTCTGCGCACTCGCTCCCAGCCTCGCCATGAGCAGCGCCACCGGCACCGTCACCATCCAGCAGCCCCTCAACTACCGGGCGGGCGCCCGCGTCCAGCCCGCCGACGGCGGCCAGGTGGAGGAGGTGTATGAGCCGGCCACAGGTACCGCCCGCAGCCCGCTGGGGTGGGGGTAACCCGGAGCTCGAGGGGCCGGTGCACGGGAGGGCCTCCGCGGTACCTCTCTGCGAGGCCTGGGTGCCACCTGTGCGGGTGTCTTGCACGCCCTGCTGCTCCAGTGCCACCGTGCTTTGGTGGCCCTTGTGCCTCCAGCGTTTCCCCATCGTCAGTCTTTTAACAGAAGAAGCCAGCTCTCGTTGTCAGTCAGGCAAAAAAATCCAGTGGTGCTTGATCTTGGCAAAACTCCACGATTTAAATATCTCTGAAGTTATTTATTTTTAGTTATCAGTGCCTAGGGTTCAACGGAATCACTTCGAGAGTGTCTAAGGACTCTGAGGAATGTGTAACAGAGTCCTGAAGATGCTGGTAGAAGTGTAACAAATTCCACTGGGAAACAGAGGAATTTTGTAACAGCTGGAGCTAATTAGTAACTAGAACGTGGCTGTGGAGGGTGGCAGCTCTTTTAATTCAGGCCAGCTGAATTACAGCACTTCTTCTATAACAAATTACAAATCAGTGGGAATCATGGGGGAAGTTCTCTACCTGGTGTGGGTGGCTGGACTGAACTATTTGGGTTTTGGTGCAAGGTAAACCATGTTCTGAGCCCCTTTTCTGAGACTTCCATCTTATTTATTCCCTGTTTAAAACGTGCCCAGGTCGTGTGCTATGCAAGCTGCCCTGCTCTGGTGAGAAGGAGGTTGATCTGGCTGTGCAGAGTGCAAAGGCTGCCTTTAAAATATGGAGTCAGATGTCTGGCATGGAGCGATGCAGGGTGATGCTGGAGGCTGCCAGAATTATCCGGGTATGTCGTGGGAGACAGCTGCATCTTTTGGGGAGGAGTGGTTCTGTCTGTGAGCTTCCTTGTGGGTTGTTGTGGCTGTTGGGGCCTTCCAGCAGGCTTCCAGAGCTCCAGAAGAAGCTCAGGAGTTAAAACCCACCTTTGGCCAGAAGAGACAGGAGGCTGCCGTAGGCAGGGCTTTGCTCTTATCACTGAATTCAGCACCTGTTTGTGCAGCTTTGGTCTTATCACTGGATTCAAGGCCAGTGTGTGCCATCTCAGCTTAATTCTGTTGGAAGACACATAAAACTGAAGCCATCCAGTCCACATCTTGCAGGGCTTGTGCTTCTTTAAACAACTCCAAAGATTACCTGCACAAGATTTCAAAGCTAAAATTTCATAACTCTCGTTGTTGAACTTTTGGCTTGTTGGAGGCTGTTGTCACATGACTGGAGTGTGTCTTGGCAGTAAGAGAGAGTAGGAATACTGGCTTTTATCAGATAATACACATAGGAGAGCATACACCTAAGTGAGCTTTATCACAAACTTCTTTGTGAGATAAGGTTCTTGAGCATCAAAGTTAATCTTCATCAAGGCACCGATCTGTGAGAACCCAGACCTTCTTTCCCCAGTGTGTATATGTCACGAGAAAACTGTTTTCCTTCTGCCAAATTCCTGCTCCTGCCAGACAGCAGGATAATATTTCTGTCTGGGAGCTGGTCTGTCCCTAGCTGAGTTACTTTGCCTGTCCTTCACTAAATCCTCTGGTTCCATCCTGGTCTTGCTGTTTGCTCTAATTCCCAATTTAGTTCTGCAAACTCTAATTGTTGTTTGCTACCCAGCTTCTAAGTTCATGTTTGTTCATGTCTTAGATAAACAGGGATGTTAAGCAAGGCTGGACTAGCAGTGAACCCCAGCACCTTTCTCTTTGATGTTCTCCTGTGCTCAGTCACCACTGGGAAATTGATGTATAGCAATTGGGAATGACCCTTTTGGAGACGAAAGTTTCCCATGTCAGAATCTCATTTGGGACTCACGTGCTTGGGAAGTCCTTGTGGAGTTCTACTATGGGCTTCTCTAATGTGCTGTCTCTGTCCTATGCCTCTCACAGGAGCAGAGAGAAGAAATTGCCACCATGGAAACCATCAACAATGGCAAGTCCATCTTTGAAGCCAGAGTGGACATCGACGTATCCTGGCAGTGCCTGGAGTATTACGCAGGGCTGGCAGGATCTCTGGCTGGTGAGGATGTTGCTGGTGTTTGCTCGTTGTTCTCTGTCCCACATTCCCTGATATCTCTGATGGCACAAGGCCACCTTTGCTGCTGATTTCTCTAAGAGATGGACCATTCCATTTTCTGAATATCTTTGAGAGATCTCTGCCTGATGCTGCTGTGGGCACTCACACACCTTCTGTGAGCTTGCTGGGGTAAAACCGTGTGTCTGTTCTCAGGCAAATCCAGGTCTGACCCCTAAAGCTCTGGTAAGAGAGGAAGGGCTTTTGCTCTTTTCTACCTTCTGGCTGTTTCTTTGCAGGTGAACACATCCAGCTTCCTGGGGGATGCTTTGGGTACACTCGGAGAGAACCACTCGGGGTGTGTGTTGGGATTGGAGCCTGGAATTACCCTTTCCAGATTGCCTGTTGGAAGGCTGGCCCAGCCTTGGCTTGCGGTAATGGGGACCTGCCCCCACAAGCATCTCTTCAAACCAACTCATCCTGTGGGGAGGAGTGATTTGGGGGATAAAGTCTAGGATTACCTTGAAGTGTTGAAGGATTAGCAGAACCTTCAGGCTGTTTCTCTGGCAGGAAGGGAAAGGAAATGAAAGCAGGAACATCTCAGATGTCAAGAGCGTGGGAGTGCATCACGAAAAATGCTGATAGCTTGGCTCTGTACCAGAAGAGGAAGGTCTCTGGAAATGTCTGCAGGGCAGGACCAGCAATCCCATCTCCCCCAGCCCTTCCCAGCAGGAAGTGCACCCTTTTGCTAGTTGTCAGTGATCAGCTGAAAGTCTTTCCTCCTCTTTTGGGGGAAACTTCTGGCGTCTGTTGAGACAAAGTCATTGTGTGTGGTGGGGATTTGTTTTGTTTTTTACCTAAAGCATTTGGGATGTTAATTCCATTTTGCCTCTTTCTGGGTTCCCTTAGGCAATGCAATGGTCTTCAAGCCTTCTCCCTTCACCCCCATTTCTGTGGTGAGGTTGGCAGAGATCTTCACAGAGGCCGGGGTGCCCAAGGGGCTCTTCAATGTGGTGCAGGGTGGGGCAGCCACAGGCCAGTTCCTCTGTCATCACCCAGATGTGGCCAAAATCTCCTTCACTGGCAGTGTGCCAACTGGCTCGAAGGTAAAGGCACCTTTGCACTCGAGGACACAGGGGGCCTGTTGTCACTATTTCCTTGAGGTTTTCCAAATGAGGCTTGTAAAAAAGGGGTGCAGGTTGGCATTTTTGGGACTGAGCAAGGAGGTGGCACGTACAGAGTCATGCTGGGGATCCAGTCAGCCTGCTGGTCTTGGGCATTTGATCCTTTCAGAGGAACCCCTTGGTCATCTTCACTTGTTCACCCGTGGTTGCAGTGAAGTCTCTGAGCTGCCTAAGTGGATGTCGATGTGGGGAGGAGGGTATGTAAAACAGCAGCACTGGGAAACTGCGTGAGTGTTTCTGGCAGTAATAGTTCAGCTGCATGCAACCTACTGTTTTTAAGCAAGAGGTTAATATCTGTGAATTTGTCACCCTCAATTTATTATTCAAAACTTAAAAGTCCCTGGAAGGACATCTAGAAATAAATTCTGATTTTGAAAGAGGGGAAACGTCCTTTGAATGCTCCCTACATGTGTGCACGTGTGGGTTGCAGTGACACAGGTGCAGCTGCAGCTGCTGGCAGCTTTTGCTGAACATGAGGATTCCTGCAGATACCTCCCCAGGTTCTGTTGGTTTTATCTTTAAAAGAACAAAACCCAGACTCTCTGAGGCTGTCCTGATTCTGAACTAAGCACATCTAGAAACCCAGCTTACCCTTCGTGCTGCTTCTCTTCTTGGTGAAGGGCCCTGCATGACCTCCCCCTTTGGGTCTCTCTTGGCCTCTCTCCACCAGCCTCCCCTTGGCCAGTGGGTCACTTGTTTCTTCTGTCCTTGTTTCCCTCAGATCATGGAGATGGCAGCTAAAGGGATCAAGCCAGTCACCCTGGAGCTGGGGGGCAAATCCCCCCTTATCATTTTTTCAGACTGTTCCCTGGAGAATGCTGTGAATGGAGCCCTCATGGCCAACTTCCTTACGCAGGGTGAGGTGTGTATCCATGGTGCAGGAATGGCCCTTGCCAGAGAGGCAGGGTGGTTTCACAATTGGGCAGCGGAGCCAGCTCGTGGTTTTCCTGCTGAGGGATGCCCTAGAGCTCCTATCTTGCCACGCATTTCCAGAAGGGATTAGAAGGGCTGCCCTTGCAGAAGCCAGGGCAGGGTGTACCAGCAGAGCGTGCCTTAGCCAGTGCCCTGTCCTTCCCAGACCTGGAGCCTCCCTGACACCCAGTACCCAGCTCAGCACAGCTGCTCCTGTGTCCTGGGCTCTGGTCTAACGCTGCTGGTGTCCTCTGGAGGGGCAGCAGGTTCCAGTCAGGTGTGCTGAGCTACAGCACTATGGGGCTCTGTCCTTCCTAAGTTTGGGATATCCACACATGCTGCAAGTTTTGTGTAATCCTTTGCAAATTTGCTCAACGAGGTCATTTCTGGGAGCTGAGAAGTCAGCTCAAGGTCTCTTCTGCTGGTGACCTGATGCGTTTTTGCCACCTGGTGGCATCAGAACCACTATGTCCAACAAGGACTGTTCAGTGCAGCCTGGGCCGCAGGGTCATATTGTGTTCCTTGTTCCCAGGGACAAGTTAACTCTTGTAGCAGCTGTGGAGGGGCTTTTCTGAGCATCTCTGTAGCAGGATCCAAGCAGGAGAGGACCATGGAGTGCTGTGTTTCGTATTCTGAGCAGCCTGTCCTATATCCCAGGTGTGCTGCAACGGCACGCGGGTGTTCGTGGAGAGGAAGATCCTGGATACCTTCACAAAGGAGGTGGTGAAACGCACCCAGAAAATCAAAATTGGAGACCCACTTCTGGAAGACACACGGATGGGAGCCCTCATCAACCGGCCCCATCTGAATCGTGTCCAGGGCTTTATCAAGCAGGCCAAGGAGCAGGTGAGGTTGTGATGCTGCCTTGACTGCCCTGAAAGCTCTCTCTCTGGTTAGACAAACAGATTGGCAGCTGCTTTCCAGCCCCATGCTTTCCTAGTTAAGCTGGTTTTTTTGTTGATGGGTGTTTTGGGCTACTAGTTACACAAGTCTATGGGACCTGAGGATGCATCCTAGAGTCCTGAGGGAATTGGCTGATGTAGTTGCCATTCACTCTCCATGATACTTGAAAAATCAGGGTGTTCAGGTCCAGAGGAGGGCCACAAAAATTATCAGAAGGCTAGAGGACCTCACCTGTGAGGAAAGGCTGAGAGTTGGGGTTGTTTGGCCTGGAGAAGAGAAGGCTCTGGGAACACCTGATTGCAGTGTTTCAATTCATAAAAAGGGACAAACTTTTTAGTGGGGCCTGTTGTGATAAGACAAGGGCCAGGCAGAGCTGTAGCAACTGGGCAGGGTGCTCCTGGGTATACCTGCCTACCTTCCTCTTGCCTCTTTCTCAGGGGGCTGAGGTGCTGTGTGGTGGGGACCTGTACGTGCCAGATGATCCAAAGCTGAAGAATGGCTACTACATGCGACCCTGTGTGTTAGGTATGATCCCTCCTGCTCACAGTACTGTGGTCTTGTGTGTGGATGTGGCTGAGTTTCTTCTAGAGAAAGCTGTGTTCAGCATAACCTGGCTCTGTGTGTGTCCCCAGTGTGGACAGGCACTTGCATGGGTGTACTGAACACCAAGAGAGGCTCCCAAGAGCTGCATCCTTCTGCTGTCAGAGGGTCTGACAGGAACTGTGCAGTTAGTGGCTTTTGAAATGCAGGATGGGACTTGCTCCTCTGCAGGGAGGCTGTGCAGTGGTGAGCACTGTCTCAAAGGCTGTATGGGTTGCTGAATGCACAGGCTGTGCTGGTAGCTCTTCCTCCTGAGGCACGTGTCCTCTGCTATGCTTCCAGGGAACTGCAAAGATGACATGACCTGTGTGAAGGAAGAGATCTTTGGGCCCGTCATGTCCATCCTGCCATTTGACACGGAGGAGGAGGTTTTGGAGAGAGCCAATGCCACCAAATATGGCCTGGCAGGTGGTGTCTTCACCAGGTATGACTGGGTAGTGTTGCAGGAAGTGTTCTAGGGAGGGGAGGAGAAGGGAAATACTGCAGCAACTTGATGCTGCTCTTGCAGTACCTTGATATGGGCATCTTCTTCCAGAAAAGCTGGAGCAACAGATTGCCAAAAGGGAAATCTGTAAATTATGTATCTCTTAGTTTTTCCTGAAGTACTGGGTGGACCTAGCTGTCCTTTGGACTCCTCCCAGCCTGTGCTGGCATGCTGCCAGCCTTCCTGCATCTCCAGGATGCACCAGGAGCCTGCTGTGCTGCTCTTGGCCACTTGCCCTAATCCGCAGTGCTGGTGTCCTTGTCCTGCCCTCGCAAATCAAACCAAATTTTAGTGTCCTTGGGAATAGGTGCTACATCCTTGGAGCAGGGAAAGACAGAGTAGGGCAGGTCAGGCTCCAAACCCCACCATGACCAGCTGGCCTTTCTCTAATGGGATGTCATCTGTCAGGGAAGGGGGGGATGAATGGGAGCAGATCCAGCTGAATTGCTCTTTTCCTGAAGGGATATCCAGAAGGCTCACAGGGTAGTGGCGGCTCTCAAGGCTGGGATGTGCTTCATCAACAACTACAATGCCAGCCCTGTGGAGCTGCCTTTTGGAGGATACAAGTCATCAGGTGAGCTCTGTCTGACCTTCCCTGGTACATACCTGTTACAGGGGCTGTGAGTGGCACCTGGCACTGCCTGGAGCTGTGTTCTCACTTCTGGCTCTTCCCTGCAGGATTTGGGAGGGAGAATGGACGAGCAGCCATCGAGTACTACTCGCAGCTGAAGACTGTCTGTGTGGAGATGGGTGATGTGGAATCAGTGTTTTAGGGGCTCTGGGTCCTGCTCAGGGGAGCATCAGCCAGCTCCTGCCTGTCAGCCAGGGATGTAGATCGTGTACACAGCAATGAAGTACTCTAAAATTGTCGGTGCCTGGGGGGAACAGGATGACAATGCTGCTGAAGCAGCATTTAGCCACCCTGCTCCTGCAAGGGGGAAGGTACACACAGGGCTCAGTCTGGGGGCTTGCTGTGTCCTGCCTGGTGGACAATGGGAACCTTGGATCAGGAGGCACCAATATGGCTTTTGGCAGCAGCTCTTGCAGCTATGTGATGTTATCAGAAGCTTATCAGTGACCAAGGCCTGGCCCAGGCTGCTTCCTGTGCTGTGTGCCTTGGTTTCCATTGCCTTCCACCCTCAGTCAACTTCAGTTTTGGCTTCTTAACAGGTTGATAATACTCTATGCACATATAAGCTCTTGGACAAATTGATATCCTGGAGCTGTAGGCTGACTACATGAAAGCCTTAGGGTAGGACTGTTTATTCCCTCTAGCTCCCTTGTAACCACAACTTTTGTTTTTTCTATCTGTATCTTACTTACAAGTGGGACAAAATACTCTGGGAAGGGTTGGCTGATGCTGCCTGGGACAGGCATGTCCCTGAGAATCACCTCCACACAAGAATGGTAGCAAGCTCCAGCATAGGATAATGAAAGCTATTTTACTTTCTCCCTGTAAACTTACTGTTCTTTATACACATGATGAAGCAACAACTTTAAATGTTTGCCCATGTCTTTTTTTAACAATCAAATAAATACTAATCTGGAACATCTTAGCACAGAGTAACATAAATTGAGTGGTCCAGAAATTGGGCTGCTGCTGTGTGGGTTAAACAAGTTCCAAGGTGGCTTTTCAGTCACTAAAATCATAAAATCTAGAAAGAACATCTGTGCCTGACAGGCAGATTTCTGTAGTCCTGCAAAACCAGAGTCACTTTAGAATTCTGCAGAGCTTAAAGGAAACACTCTAAAACTTTAGAATGAAAATACAGAATTGAAAATTTCATTTTATTGAATGAGACAAGAAAAAATCTACAGGAAACGAAGTGTTCTAGAAGAAAACAGAACAAAACTCCCTTTAGCTTTTTGGGCAGCCCTGCCCTTGGCAGACCCAGCCCAGGTGCTGGCAGGCTGAATACACTCCTGTGCCCAGTAGCCCAAGGAGTGCCACTGAGCCAATGGCCCCTCTCCTTCGGTTTTTGGGATCTGGAAAAAAGGCAGGTTTTGTCAGCTCAGCAGCCCATCACTGAGAGACTAGCCCATCCTGGAAACTGAAGGGGGAGCAGGAACTAAAGATAAATCCCAAGGCAAAACAGCAGGCACCAGCCCAGGCCATGTACCTGCCCTCATAGCATAGCTATCCCTATTGGATGAGCGTTCTTCCCATCAGCAGGAAGAGTGTGCTGCAGTGTTAGCAGCCTGTGGACCTGCATCCTTTCCTCCACACCCCACTGAAAGCTTTATGCTGCCTCCCTGGTGTAAGCTGGAGCAAAGAGCCTCAAGGTCACTGCAGGAGACTTAAGATTCCACACACCCACTGTGTGCTGCAAGGTAAAGACCTACCTCCCGTGTAGTAGCCGTGGGCATAAAGGATTCTCCCAATGATCCAGGCGATGCCAAGCCCTGTGGCAGCCCGCTGGAGAGAAAGGAAAAGCATTAAAGTTTTGGAGACTTGAGCAAAGTCGTGCAGGCAGCAGGTGCCAAATCTCATTTCACCACTGTCCAGTTGGTGAGCCAGACCAAGGGCCAGGATCTTGGAGGTGTTGCAAACTTCCACCTTGCCTCCTAATCTATAGCTGGCTCCCATTTTCCAGATGTGCCTATGCTGCTTCCTTGCCTCTCCAAAAAGGAGTATTCAGGAAGGACCTGGTTTGTCTTTTGGGGGCAAAGATAAAGGTGTTGGCCTCTTCCACACACCTGCTTCCTCCTGAGTTGTCTATATCTTTCAGTTAAAAATAATCCAGCCTTTTTTGACCTCCTTTGGCAGGGCTTGGAAGAACCAGGCAGGGAGGGGTGGAGGGACCCTTCCCACTTCTGGACTGGAGGCTGTGAATGCTTCCCTTTTGTCCAGCAAGGCACCCTTGGGGGAAGGAAAGGGGTCTAGTAGCTGCACCAGCAGTAATGAGTTTATTAAATACCTGTGATTCCCCTGCACAAGTACATTTTTAGAGGGGGCACTGCTGTGCTGTGGCCAGTAAAGGGGCTAACTGGGCCTCCTGCCAAGTCAGGCAGCAAGAGCAGAGTTTTGTCACACAGACCTGACCACAGTGTCACTTACCGGGTGGTAGATGCCACCGGTGGCTAAAAAGAACAGGAAGGCGGGATAAACTTCCAACCTGAAAATAAAAGTGAGGAGGTGGTGTTTGTGCTCAGGTTGCTTTCAAAGAGGAAACTCCCGAAGGGCAGAAGCTGCAAACATCCCCTCCCAAGGGCTCTTTGGGCCTGTTATGAGTCTCTGTGCTCAATGCTGTGACTGAGGAAAGAAGGAATCTGAGCATGCACAGGCTTTTAGGGGCTTTCCCCAGCCTGTGCACGTCTCCAAAGGCCACCCACCCACTCTTTCAATTTTGTGCCCTAAGCCACAGCTAAACACTACTCAGGAGTTGTGTCTCCAGCACCCCTCTGATGTGCTGTTGCAGCCTCTCCACAGGAGCAGGGTTGACTTTGGCCTCTCCCCAGGGAGACCCGGGCAGGCTCTTCTGGAAACAAGATTCCTTGTGTCTTAAGAACCACCCATGGAGGCAAGTTGCTGAGAACTGGGGAAGAGGAGGCTGCTTCACAGCCCCATCTCACGGTTTAAGGCATAGGAAGGAGCCAGTACAGACTTTCTGCTAACCATTACAGGGCTGTGTGCTGTCCTCAAGTGCTGAGCCTGGAGCATGTGGCAGCTGCACCTCTGTAGCTGTGGGCCCTGCCTGTGTGTCTCTAGGCCTGTGTTCATACGTGTTACTCACGTGTTCTGGTGTGCACGCTGGATGCAGTTGAAGATACGCCCATTCTCAGGGTCTGTGCTGTACATGGTTGGATACTGCCAAAAAAAATAAGCCAGCAGCAAAACATGAGCAGGCACAGTCTGGGCTTGGAGCCTGTTCTCCAGCAGAGGGAGTGTGCCCTGCAGCACCTCTCTCCCCAGGGCTGCCTAGGTGCTTGCTGTGGCAGGTTAGAGCCTGTCTCCTGCCCCATGGCCCACAAAAGCTGTGTTGAAGGTCACTGCCTTCCTCACCACTGGAGCTGCTGCCTGGCTGCAGAGGCTTCCCCAAGCCTCAAATCCAGCCCTCTGTGCACCACATGCACTGGGTACATTTGCTACAATCCTGACTTGATGTAGTAGGAGTGGGATCACCCCAACAGGCACCTGGGGCTGTCCTTGTGCCCATCCCTGCTTGCCACTTCCATGGTGAAAGAGCAAAGGAGCTCGAGGGTTTGTGCTGGAGCCAAGTGACACAGCAGTTCGGCGTGCAATCGCCCTAACTCAAGATAGGACTGGCTGACCCCACCCAACCCACAGCCCTGCCTGGCTTAGAGGCTCCTCAGTGGATGCTAAGGGAAGGTCAGCTTGAAACAGTTCCTGTGACAGGACTCACATGCTCCCCCTGAGTTTGAGAAACTCCCCTGTCACTTTTATTCCACTGACTCCTTTCCCCCCCCCCCAGTGCTGCATCAGCCATATTTGCAGCCATGTGGTTTCTTGCCCACTGGTGTTGCCAAGCTGTCTCAGCTTGGTGCCAAGTGCCTGATGTCCCACATCCTGAGCTCTGTTGTGCTGTCTGGAGAGCCATGACAGCTCCATCCCTTCGGCATCTGTGTGGTGGGGCAGGAAACGTCAGCAAGTCACCCCAAAAGAAGCAAGGTGTCACCTAGCCTGTCTGCAGCACCCCCAGCAGACAGGCTCCGACCTCCCCGTCCCCTCGGCCTGAGCACTCACGTCCACGTTGTACTTCTTGCGGGCCTTGCCCACCTTCACGGCGAGATGCATGACCAGGACAAAGCTGGCAGCCCCGGTCAGCATGACGTACCCATACTCCTTGGAGAGAACAGCCATCCTGGTGCTGTCAGAGAGAGGGAGCAGATTAGTATTTTGGGGTGTGACTGGAGAATTGGCAGCGTGCGGCGCGTGGATGTGCGTGCGTGGAAGAGTTGCTGAGCGTGGATCCAAGACCTCCCAGCACGGGGACTGGCTGAAGGAAGAGAGAAACGGTGAGTGGGGGAATTTTCAGCTCTTGGAGCCAGCTGGGCGTTAAGCAGCACAAAGCAAGAGGTTTCTGCACAGTACCTGTCAAGCAAGCCTTAAAATCACCTAAGCATTGGTGGGAGGTGGTGTCTGGTGGACACTAGTCCAGCCTGTGGCTCTGAGCAGGACAACAGCCATCAGTGTGTCCCATCAGCTCTTACTGTGCTGGTTGTGTCCCATCAGCTCGCACAGTGCTATGCTGCAGGGATACTCTGGAGACAGGGAGAAAAAAATGATTGCTCATGAGCTAGGGGACCACCTTCCAACCCCAGAGCTGGGGGCCACCAAATGAAGGCAGGGAACACACTGGAAACAAAACAAGACAGGTGTTTTCTCATGCAGTGGGAACCAGACCTGTGGAACTCCTCACTAAGGCACAGGGTGAATGCAGGCAGTCCTCATAAATTCAACAGGAAACTGGGCAAGCTCTGGGAACAAGAGGTAATTTGGACATTATGATACAGAGAAATACAAACTAGCTCAGAAACCCCCTGAGCCGAAGGGAGCTGGGCTACATGAATAGTTATTTTGTACCATTAAGGTGAATACTACTAAACCGCACCACAATAGCAATAGTAACCGAACCTCTTGGGTAAAGAGGCACTGGCCAGACGAGCGATGCTCGGCCCCACAGCTCCCAGGAGCCCTCTCAGTCACAAATCAGTGACCAGCCCCAGCAACACACAGCTGCTGGTAGTTACCAATGTCTGCACAAGCACCTCTCCGGCAGGAGATACCAGGGCCTTTGTGGCTTTTGTTAAACAGTTCTGTGCTTCCTCAGGCAGCCTGAGACAGAACCACAGAGCAAGAGGAGCATCTTGCAGCCTCTGCCATGCTGCCCAGCACTGCATGTTCTCCCTATTTCCCGCTCCCATCCTGCCATCAGCCTGCCCTGTTCAACACGGAGCGCTCTGGCTCCCTCCCAGCACAAGAGAGCACAAGGGCCCTTCCCCACAACATCTTGCACAATTCCAGACCTCAGAGGTTCTCTGGGTGACCCAAGAGGGTGCGGCATGACACAGCTCAGCAGAAGACAGAAGAGACTTCCCTTCAGCACCAAGATAATTCCCTCTCCAAACCAAACACCAGTTGGCGCCTGTCTCCAGATGGTGACTGCACGACTGCATGATATAGTGAGGTTTTGGTGTCTCCTGCTCTCTCCCCCCAGCACAATCTGTCAGTGGGGGGAAAACAGGCCACCTCACAGAACCAGTGCAAACAGCCTTCCTATCGCAGCAATGACACTGCCTCTCACAAGGGATCTTCAAGGCCAAGAGAGCTTTATTTCTCATTTGGATGGAGCAAGGTGAAGACAACAGCTGGCTTTGTCCACATGAAGTTTGGTAAAAAATTATCAGTAAGAACATTAAAAGCCTAAGGTAATAAAGAAAAGTCAGCGGCATGCACCTGTAATTGAGGTTAGCACTTGACAGATGACACACTGAAAATAGAACATGTTCCCACCTAGTAGAGCAAGTTGATGGTCACATTTCCCCCTTCAAATTACAAGGTTGTTGGAGAACCAGGCATTTTATCTTCCAGCATTAGATTATAATCTGGGGGTTTATTTTGGGAGCAAAGAGCTCAACAAAGCATTAAGCCAGTTGAGTCATAAAGTTGTTGTACCTTCACTAGTGGTACAAAAGTGTACCTCAAGCCTTTGCTCTATTGATTTGGAGCCATATAGAGCACTCCAAAGTCACCCAGGACTTTCTGCCTCTCCCATGATCGTTTCTGGATTCTGGCGCCCGGAGTGTTTCTGAAACCTTTGTCCCCAGCTGCAAGGGCTTTGCTGACATGCACCGTCATGGGCACAAGACTCGATTTCTACTTTCCATGCAGCAATGTTTCAGGCTGGAGCCACACGGACAAGAGATTCTGGAGCACGACAGGGCACAGAGCGGGAGCAGTAGTGCTCTCAGAGGTGCTTTTACTGCAGAATAAGGGTTCTTCCCAAGTTTACCATAACACTGCAGCTACTGTGAGTCAGCAAAGCGCATTAAGGCTCCTCGAGCAGACCCACGCGCAGATTCTGACAGGATTTCCCGTTTTAATCTCAGGCTTTCCAGGCTTTCTCTCGAGCCAGGAGAACCCTTTGTCGCCCCGTTCGCTCCCAAGGCTGAGCCCTCCCAAGCCAGGCGGGGCCAGGCTCAGCCTAACCCGCCCGTGCAGGGGGGCAGACAGACCCCTGCGCCCTGCTCGTCCCGCAGCCACCTACCCCCGGAACCTCCCTCGCGTGGGAGGATGTCCCCAGCGCTTCTTCCATTTTCCTCACCATCCATCGGGACAACCTGCATAACCGAGACCTGGGAGCATCCCCCCCGTCCCCCCGACCTCGCTTCCGGGGTGCCCGGCCCCGCACTCACCCTGGGCGCGCTGCGGGACAGAGCCGGGGACTGAGCCGGGAACGGAGAGGGAGCGGTAGCGGCAGCGGGAGCGGGGCCGGGCCGCCCGCAGCACCGCCCGCAGGCGGGGCCCGGGGCTCGGCCAGGCACGATCAATCTCACTGCGAGAGAAGAGCGGGACAGGGATCCCCGTGGCTCTGCAGAGGGATTTGCGGTGCCGGTGTCCCCCGGCAGCTCTGCGCGTGTCTCTAGCACACGCAGGCATCGTTATCCCGCAGCGCTGCCTCCCCCCCGCTCCTCTCCCTTTTTTGCCATACCCATTATGGCTTGGACAGATCTCAGATCTCGTTCTGGGTCTACAGTTTAATGGCTCTAAGTTTGGTGATTCGTACGGTGCTTGCTGAAATCTCCCGCTTTTCCCTTTCATTTCACCAGACCCTGCTAGTGCCGGATGGAGCAGCCAGTGTTTCACGCGTGGAGATGCCATGCTTGGTTGTGTAAGCAGGTACTTCCCCTGGCAGTTCCCAGTGCTAGTGATAAGAGGGAGCTTGCTTACATCTCACTTTATTCTGGTCTGTAGATGCAACCCTGGCATTTTGACATGGACACACAAGCCATTTCCAAGAATACTTGGAGAATGTGTAAGTAATATTTTTTACTTAAAAAAAAATAAATCCTATTTTAGGGTTATGTGACACCAAACCAGAGCTGGACTTTCCAGTTCTGTAAATGCACATAATTCAGTGGAGGAGGTACAGGGGGTCCGGCAGACAGAGGGACAGAGGGTTCTTTTGCTGTCACTGGTGTAATGGAGAAGAAAGTAGGAACCACTGGGATCCCGGGTCCCTAAAAGTCCTGGGTTTAACTTCTTTGCCTTTCCACAGCAGAAAGTTCTTGGATTCCCTGGGACTCCAGTAAGCTCTTTAGGATGGTTCCAGTAAGCTCTTCTGGTCTTTCTGGCCAGGAAGAAACTGGTGACATCCCTAACTACAGCACAGTGCCAGGGCCTTTCCCATGTTTCAGTCAAGCCAGTGCCTATGTCCCTACTTTTCTGTGGGCTCAAGGTAAAGTAGGAGTAGAAATGCCTGGCACTGTGCACACCTCTCACTATCCCCTCCAAAATGAACATTTTGCCTGTGTCCTGAGTCCCAGCGGCAGAAGAAAAGTGGAGGTAGTAGCACAGCAAGTGAAAGTGAAGCACAGAGACTTCCTCCTCTTGCAGTGTTATTTTACTTCCCCCAAAAAAAAAAAAAAAAAAAGGCATTTGGAGTGGAACATCGTGAGAAATCAGGCAGGAAGGGCCTGCCTTTGGTTCCCACAATGGGAGTTCAGAAGGGCTGGTCCTAAGTGGCTGTTTCTTCTTCCTCCTCCTCTTCCTCTCCCTTTGAAGCATGGATTTTGTAGATGACAGCACAGATGCCAGCCAGCCAGGCTGTAATGGTGCCAGCAAGGAATATGCAGAAGCCAACGAGGCACAGAAAGACATAGTCTGTCTTGTGTAGCTGGGTCAGGCAGGTGAAGTGAAGCTGTGCCTCCACTGCCTGCATCCTCAGGGCTCGCAGGCCTTCTGGGGTGTAGCAGGTGATGTTGTCAGCATCTGCAGAGGGAGAAACAGAAGCAAGACTCTCCAGCCTGTGTGTAAAGCTTTAGTGAACAAGAGTCCTGCTGGAGAAATAGTGGAGGAGTTTGCTCAATGCCTGAAAAATGTATACACACTTCACACCCCTCTGTCTCAGTGGCTTGGGTGAAATCTGAACAGCCAAACCCATGCCAAATCCATGCTAAACCCATGCCAAACCACAATTCCTGGGTTGCCAGAATGATTTCTGTGGTGTTGCCTCCGTAGGAAGATACTGCCCACTGGATTATGGCACTGCGGCAAACTGCTGTCCCTGCACTGCTCACCTCTGCTGATCAAGCACTTTCATCTTTATGTGAGAGCAATTGTGTGTGTTGGTTTTCTCATTCTCAAACACATTCTGAAGTGATACAGCCCAAATTATGCTGGAATAATGAGGCTGCTGCTCATTTGACAACTAGGGTGGTTTGCAGTTAGGCACAGCCTTGCCTGCTCTGTGAGAGAGGCAGAGGCAACTCATCAATGATTCAGTTCCACTGAAATAACAACTATGCCCTGTCATATTGAATACCTGCAGTGATAAAATAGGTGCTGCCTGTTCCCTCTCAGGTTAGTGAAGGGTGAGTGTGGTGCCTTATGGAAGCTGGATGTGCCCTCAGCCAAGGCCCTCTCCTTCCTTTGCAGGTTTGGAACCCCCCAGACACTGCGCTGGACACAGGCTGGGCACTGCGTGGTGCACTGGATGGAAGAGCCTCAGGAAAAGGGAGCAGTGGAGGGGAATGAGCCACGGGAGACTTATATCCCATGATGTTATATTGTATATGGCTGAGCGACATCACTGCTGTTCACACTGATCTTGCTAATGGTCCTGGGTAAAACTTGAGAGCTCTTATCTCTCTTTTACCCAAATCCATCCAAATTCGGGCAGCTTTGTGTCAGCCCCCAGGCTGCACAGATCCAGCTGAGCCCCAAAAATGCGTGCACAGGTGTTTGTGAAGCATCAGTAGCTTTTTGAAGACCAAGGTGGGGATCTTCTTGCAGCAGATTCCAGGGCTCTGTTCCCATGTCCCTTTGCACTGGATCCATCAGCTCCTGGAACAACCCTCGGTTTAGGGCTGCCTTCCCTGCCCATGTGTTTGTGATACAGGGTGTCCATTCAGTGTGTGCTTTCCAGCAGCCCTCCTGGAGGCACACAGCCTCCTGTGGACTCTCCCACAGCATCTCACCAGGACAGAGCAAAGCTCAGCAGAGCAGGGAAGTGAACCAGCCTCATTGGCTTCCTTGGTTTCTTTGGCTTTCCCGTTTTCCAGAGCACGGGGTAGGGATCTATACTCATACCTTCCAGTCTTTGCTGTCACTGCCTTTCCTGCTCCTACCCTCCCCAGTTGGCTTCAATGAGCTTTAATCTCCTGTTGCAGGGTTCAGTGGGTTATCTCTAATCTCACTGCAAAGAACTGTACTTTATTACACTGTTCCATAACTGCTTGTAACCTGTATGTGGAAAAAAACCACTTTACTGCCTATAGGGAGCTTACTACATCTAATAAAGACATAGAGATGTCTTTAATTTGGTTCTTTCCTAACACCAGCACCCCTGGTTTGTGCAACAGCACAAGATGGAGCCCTCAGATGACATGCAGTGGCACAGCCCCATAAACTGAACTTTGGGCAAAGATAACAGAGGGCCCTCTCCGTTCCACACAGATCTGTGGGAGGAGGGAGGAGAGAGGTTCTGCTCACACAGCCCTCACCTGGAAAATGAATGTTGCTCTCTGTCATCCAGGTGATGAAGTCCAAAAAGGAACAGTTGCAGTGCCACAGGTTGTCACTGAGCCCCAGAAACCTCAGGTTGGGCAGGTCCCGGACGGCGCTGGTGTCCAGGAATGTTAAGCCTGTCCGGCTCACATCCAGGTGCCTCAGCCAGGTGTTGTTGGCAAAAGCATCCTTCTCAATGGCCACAAGGTTGGGATTGTCTGAGATTTTCAGCACCACCAGGCTGAGGAGGTGTGAGAAGGTGCTGAAGGTGACCTGGGTGAGGTTGTTGAAGCTGAGGTCCAGATAAACAAGCTTGGCCACACCAATGAAAGTGAAATCCAGGTCATCCCCCAAGAGGTTCTTGCTGCAGTCCAGGTACACCAAATCAGCTAGGAAGCTCAATTCCACTGCCGGCAGGTACGAGACATTGTTTGCCGCCAGAATCAGCTGCCTGGTGTCCAGAGGGATATCTGCAGGGAACTCCTGGAACTGCTGCCCGGTGCAGTTCACTTCCAGGTACTGACAGCTACACCTGCTTGGGCAGTTGATCCTCTCTGATGCCATTCCCATCCCCAAAAGAAACATGAGGCTCAGGGGCCGTGGTCTACCCGAAGGAGACATGGTTTGAGACATTCCAGGCCGCTCAGCCCTTTGGGGGCTGTGAGCTGCCCTGTGAAAGCTGCGCTACCCTCACAGCCAAGCCGAGGACGTGTCCGGCTGCAAGGCTGTTGGGAAGCACTTTGTGTCCGTGTCTCATCTGACCCCTTGGCAGAGTGCCCAGCTGGAAACTGAGCCTGGTTTTTACATCGGCAAGTGTGGAACAGTGGCTGAAGCGTCTCTGCCAGGTGACACCTCCGTGATGTCAGTGGCTTGCAGAAGCTGCCTGCTTTCGGGGACAGTGCTGTGACCTTGCTGACCTGCCTCCAGCTGAGTGGAGGTGTGGGAAGCTGTGTGTGGGATAAGAGCACTGAAACTGTGTAGGGAGAGCAGCGAACAGTGCAAATTTTGTCAGAAATGGTGTCACACTGCAGTAGGTGCCCACTGGTTACTGATTAGGAAAGAGCCCCATGCAATGCTGCACTGGATTGGCATCATCTTATTGCAGGAGCCAGGAGGTTCTTGTCCCACCTGGAGTGCTATGTCCAGGTCCAGGATCCTCGGCACGAGAAAGATGTGGACCTGCTGGAGTGGGTCCAGAGGGGCCATGAAGATGCCCAGAAGGCTGGAGCAACTCTGGCAAAGGAAGGGGACTGGATGAGAGAGCTGGGGCTGTTCAGCCTGGGGAAGGTTCTGGGGAGACCTCATTGCAGCCCTCCCGTACTTATTACTTAAACCTTATCCAGGGCTTATGGAAACAAGGGAGTTTTTATACAGGCAGATGGTGATAGGACAAGGGGAAATGGTTTTAAACTAAAAGAGGAGAGGTTAAGATTAGATATTAGGAAGAAATTATTCTCTGTGAGGGTGGGGAAGCACAGGTTGCCCAGAGAAACTGTGGCTGCCTCATCCCTGGAAGTGTCCAAGGCCAGAGTGGACGGGGCTTGGAGCAACGCGGTCTAGTGGGAGGTGTCCCTGTCCACGTCAGGGGGGTTGGAACGAGATGATCTTCAGTGTCCCTCCCGACCCCAACCCCGCAGTGATGTCCCCTCGGCCCTCCGCTGTCAGCCGCGTCCGAACGCACCGCGCTGGCCCCGCCCCTCCCCGCCCCTCCCGGCCAACGGCCGCCGCGGGGGCGGGGCCTCCACAACCCACGCCCCGCCCTCCCCGTGACGGCGCGGCCGCGGATAGGGCAGGGCCTCCCCAATCCCCGCCCCTCCGGCGGCGGTGCGGCCGCTGATAGGCCGGCGGGCGGTGCGCGGCGCATTCAAGCGGCGGCGCGGCCGTTGTGTCCGGGCTGTGCCTTCTCCTCCGCCGCCATGGAGACCATGACCTTCCCCCGCTACAGCCCCGACGAAATCATCGACTCCCTCCGCACGTACGTCCTGACGGGCGCCGAGGGCCGAAACCTGGTCAAGAGCGACCTGTTCGGCACCCCCAAGGTGGGTGAGGCGGCGCGGGGCGACTCCGCGTGTGTCCGTCCCCCATCCCCGTGTGTCATAGGGCGCTGCCCCGGCCCGTGTCACCGCTGGGTGGGTGCTCCGGGGTTGGTTTGGAGTCCCGGGGCTCTCCTCGCCTCTCGGGCCTCGCCAGGAAGTGGGGGTGGTGTCATCACAGTACCCGGCCTGTCTTTCCCAGTTCTGTGGGAACTGGGTTAAAATAGCCGCAGTGGTTGGTAAAGTCTCGTAGTTCCAACAGTTTGGCTGATAAATCAGTGCTTTAAACCGACCCCGGCTTCTAAACCCATCCCTGCTTCACCCTCTTTCTTCTGGTGTCGCTCCGACCATTAATGTTGCTGTTAATGAGTGTCCTCGGGGGAAGAAAAGTGGCTTTAAAGTGGAATTGATGCCTCAAGGTGGCTCCCTGTGCTTGTGCCTGTGGAGGGAGGGGTCTGGCCCTAATTACTTAAGAAATGACAGGATGATGGTTTTTAAGAAACAAAATTGATAATGGATTAGAGCTATAAATGAAAAACTATTTGGCTTATAGGTATTTTTTTTTTCTGCTCATTTTAATATTGTGATGAAGGGCACTCTTTGCTACAAGATTATAGTTTCTGTGACTTTTTTTTTTTTTTTTTTTTAGGTTTTTGGTGTCACTTGGTTTGAAAACTGCTCAATGAGCAACAAAGTAATGAAAACTGGGCCTGGCATACATAGTCATGGCTGTACTTGTCTGAGCTACCTGCTGTCCCTTAAAACTGAATCACGAGCAAGTATTGCTTGAACTGCAAAATACTGAAAAGTGAAACTTATTTGTCTTGGTGGCTCAGTGAAATCGGCCTCCCTGTATTAAAGGCTGAACTAGTTTTATGGCCTAGCCTGGGAGCCCTGAATAATCAAACATATGGAATACTGATTCATGTCCTTTCTTCCTGCAGCTTGACGTTTTACACCTGATTTACATGAGAATCCTGCAGAAGGTGTATGCAATCAACATGGAGCACTTCTACGTGGTATGGCTGTGGTGGCAGGGTAATGGAATGTGAAAGGAAAAGAATATTGTCTTTAACAAGTGTTGAAGTTTCTCACTAGCAAACGGCAAGCAGCCTGGTGTTTTGTGTGTTGTAATTGCAGCAATGGGAGCTTAGGAATTCTGCCTCTTTTGCAGAAAACTTGTTTGTGAAGCACCATGGGCATTTGAGTTTGTGTTCAGGGCAGTTTCTTAGACAGGAATGGGATTGCAGTACTGCAGCACAGCCATCGGCATGGCTCGTTAACCAGAGGTAAATGAACCCGGGAGCATCATCTGTGGGCTGTTGCTGAGGCCTTGAGAAGTTGCTTTGGTCATTGCTCTTCATCTGGATAATTAATTTCAGTTCAAGATACCTGTAGGAATAATGGTTTTGTGGCTGTGCTGCCTCTAGGTTTGCTTTTTTTTCTTTTTCCATGGAAAGTGGACTCCCTGCTTCACTACAGAAACTAGTGGGCATGAAGAGGAGCTCACTTACCTCTGTAGCCTGTGAGGACAGGCTTTGGAGAGCCCTCTCCTTTTGTGGTTAGGCTGTGAATTTTGTTATTTGAGATGCTGAGGGTGCCAGAAAGGTCTGTAAAGTCCAGGAAGAACCGGACAAGCTTAAGTAGGGACACCATGTCCAGCCTTGAAAATACATACTGTGTCCTTGGGCAACTGCCTTTGCCCACAGCTGGAGGAGGTTGGACTGATCTAGAAGGAAAGTAAATAATTGCTTTTAATATTTGATCATCTTCATTCTCCATTAACTGAGAGGAAAGTAAGGAGAGGCTGATAAGTCATAGTGAACAAGGTACTTGGTCTTCTGTCTATGTTAGGCAAGAACTGATGCCTGAAAATGAGAATAAATAATGCTGTCTCATGGCATTTTTGGATATGCTCTTCCCTTTCACTTTATGTGCACAAGGTAACTGTTCTTCACAGGGCATGACATTAGCTGGGGTACTGTATTGTGAGATTTAAAATATAAGAAAAATGTGACAGTGTACCACTACTTTCTCATTTTGACTTCCTCATAAAACAGTTGAGTGTGTCAATTTTGACGTGTTTAAAGAAAAAGCTTCTTGCTGGTAGGTGTGTAATGCAGAGGCTGTTGTCCTGCACCAGTTATGAACAAATGAAAGCAGATTTTAGATTGAATTCCAGAGTTTGTAATGTTGCTGCTTTAGTTGTTGTTGTCTTGTATGTTTTTCAGCCAAAAATGACAGTGATTAACCTGATGACACTTTTCAGCCTTTAATATATGTTCCCTGTGGATGGGAAGACGATCCTCAGAGTGTGTAACCTGTTGGAATTATCTTATGCTGTGGAAACCTGTGTAATTTTTGTTATAAGTATTCTCTACTTATGCACTGACTCTCTTTACTCTTTAGATGCCAGTCGACGTTGACATAATGTATCCACAGATATATGATGGCTTTCTACCTGTCTGCAATTTGTATATTCACATGTAAGTAAAAGATGCTGCATCTGTTCAGTTGCCATTTTTTGTAAAAGTCCAAGTTTTTAAAAGCTTTGGGGTTTTATGCCTTTGTGCTGATGGTGATTCCACTGCTTGCTGGCTTTGAGCAAAGTGAAATTTGCAGATGAACAGGGGGCAGCAATATTTGATAGAGCAAAATTCCTGTCTTGTAAAAATGAATGGGTTAAATAATCCAGCCTCACCAAGCTGGAGCACAGATCCATACTTGGAGTGGCTGGAGGGTCATCATTACCTAGAGCAGAGATCTTATGTTCCTGTTGTGTAAATTTGCTGTCTGAAGTCTATTGGAATCATGTGAGTGTTAGACTTTAAGCTTTATTTCAGTTGTAAGGGGAGAATAGACTAATAGTTAGGTGTGGGAGTTCCCTAATTAAGCTGAAAAGTTGTTCTTCAGGCAAGTATTTTGTCAGTTGAAATATGAGATGCTGTAAGAATGCAAACTATTAATGCTGATCAGTGTGTGGAGTCCTGCTGTGTTACTCTCCTGAGCCTTGTGCTTGCAGTGCAAATGCTCTGGGACGAGAGGACAAGATATGTTTTGTAGTAAGTGGCTATGGCACAAAAACTGAGTAATGGTCACCACAGATGAGGTGTGTCTTGTTTTCCTTGCAGGGAGCACTTGCTGCCGGTGTGCCGGATTAATGATTTCCAAATTGCTGATATTTTAAACCCAAGTAAGCAAGTGCATTATAATTCTTGGGTTTCCTGGAGTGGGGGGTGTTGCTTGATATCCAGGTGCTTTTTCTTATTTGGTATAACCAGATAGACATATAGTATGGTCCCTGGGTTCCAGCTCCTCTTCTGACCCTTGTTGTGACCCTTTGACAAGTTGGTTCTACAGACCAGTTCTTATTCCTTTTGTAGGCTGATACAGGTCAATAACTGAGGGCAGTTGTAAATGCTATGAGTCTGTTGCACTGCTGGTCTGGAGAGTGGACTGTGACACTTAAAATAATGTAAGAATAGATGGTAATGAAAATTACTCTGACAACTTTGGAACTCTGTAGGATTTCTTATGCTGATGCCTGTGTAGGATTTTTGCTTCACCCTTTCAAGCACCCAGCTGACTCTGCTACAACACAAACAACTTGGACAAGGTTGTTGTGAAGAACTCTTTCACTTCTGGATCTGTCTTGAATAAAACATATTTTAATAATCTTTCACATTGCTTAGAATAAACCCAAAAAGTCCCTGCAGTTCAAATTGCTGCCTTCAGTTAGTCTGAGAGTTACAGAGAGGTTATCTCTTCGGAGTTGTAGTTCAAGACTGACACTCCTTCTCCCTGCCTTCTGTTTTAATGGGAGGCTGTGTGTTAACAGTCTTTTGCCCAGGTGCCATTATTCATTTGCTGAACTGGACAGAACTGCTAAGAGTTTCCAACTAGCTTGGTGCTAGTTTTTGTGTAGTCTGAAAATCTTTCCAAGGTGAACAGGGGAAGAACTAATTTGAATGCTGTTTTGTAATTTCTACCTCTTCTCTGAATTATATTTTGCCCAAGTTTTCATAAGCAGTTGCAATGCATGTGGAAACCAGCACAGCGATATCTTGCAATTCCTATTTCAGAAACAAAGAGGACTGTTCGCTTCTTGAGTGGCATCCTTAACTTTGTAAACTTCAGAGAATTCCGGCGTCAGGTCTACTTGGAGTTACAACTGAACTATGTAAGGCTGGGTGCTGTGTTACTCCAGATGCCTATTTCAGTATAATTAATGTTAACCTAGAAATGGGAGCATAAAGGTTGTGGTTTAACTTCATGTTTATGTAACATGTTGGAATTTTAAATGTAGCCAAGTAGTACAGGAAGGTACCAGTTACTACTTAAGATATTACTGAAAGGGTTTTTTTTTTTCTCAATTATTTGATAGTTTAGCCTGGTAAGTGAAGGATTGACACTTTGCATTGTTTTGAGAAAAGATGGGTGCAACGGTCAGTGGGCTGAAGCTTGAATTGTAGGTGGCTTCTCTTCTGGATATCTCAGCAGTTCAGAGATGCATTTCATGCGAAATAATGATGAGCAAAGCTAACAGAAGCTCAGAGAGAAGTTATATTCCTCTAAAATAAAAAATATCTGAATATTTAATTTGTAGAAAACAGTTCTGGAGAAACACCAGCAACTGGAGGCTGCGAATCGTGAGGCAGCCATGAAGCTGGAGAAACTGAAGTGAGTATGAGGAGTAAGCACCAGGAGAGGCACTGCTTGACTTGCCTGTTCAGGCTGGATCAATGGGACAATGCCAGTTGTGTGAGGTTCAACAAGGCCAACCAAGTATGGAGTCCTGCTCTTGGGACACAATAACTTTGTTCAATCCTACAGTCTTGGGGAAGAGGGGCTGGAAAGCTGCTGGACAGAAAAGGACCTGAGGGTGCTGATCAACAGCAGATGAACATGAGCCCAGGTGGGCAAGAAGACCAGTACCTGGTACCTGGCTTATGTCAGCAAAAGTGTGGCCAGCAGGACCAGGGCAGTGATTGCTCCCCTGTGCTGGGCACTGGTGACACCACAAATCCTGGGTTTAGTTTTGGACCCCTCACAACAAAGACATTAAAGGGCTGGAGTCTGTCTGGAGAAGGGCAGTGGAGCTGCTGAAGGATCTGGAGCACGGCTGAGGGAGCTGTGGGTGTTTATTCTCTGTGGGCAGAGAATGAAAATGAGTTTGGGAATATATGGCTGGTTTGAGAGAATCCTGTTATTTGTATATTGGGGACTAGGGTGAAACTTTTTGCTGTTACAGTTAGTTTCTAATGATGTCTTTATCTCTTTAGTAGCTGTAGGAAGCCCATTTTTAACTTAATAGATGGGTAAAGTCATCTTCCTTAGTTATTTGACATGTTTGCCACAATCTCTGTTTCAAGCCATTTAGTCCTGCTGCCTGTGTCTTTGCACCATTAAGTTTTGTTTTTGTTTGTGGGTAATAGGATGAAGAGATGGCTAGTTTCCAAGATAGCTTTCAAAACAAAGTGTTTTTTTTCTGACAGCTGCTTTTGGTGTGTGCTACACAGGAGGTTTTCTAGCTAGTATAGGTCTACCTTGATACAAGCTGTTTCTGTGGCAGGTAATATTATTCAAATTTCATAAATGAAAATCACCACAAAAATTGATGGGAGTGTTGTTCTTTGTGCTTTGCTTAACGTGATCTTTGAACTTAGTCCTCTTTTGTGCTTGTACCACTTCTTGCCAAAATAGCCCTTTAGATTATGCTTCAAAGTCTTGCAAGCAAAGGAAAATAAGATGTATTAATTTGAGACCGTCTTGCTCTGTTTACTAAAGTTACTGACTGTAAACTCTCTGGAGAGAGTGATTGTTGCATCTACTGTACTCTGGCTTGACTGTAACGATGCTGAAGCTGTGCAATATCTTTATTTCTCACTTAGCACCGTTCCAGCTGAACATCAAGAAGAGGTCAAGCAGCTGACAGAGAGCATTCGGGACCTGGAGCACCTGCTAAGGCAAGACTATCGCCGCAAACAGGTATCATCTTGTTAGAGATTTCTCTGAAACTCTGCTATGACTTTGAATTGTAGTTGTTCCTCACTTCTGTTGATTTTGTTCCCTTACCTGTAACACAGAGGGTAAAGGAGACTTTTCTGACTTAAAGGTCGTTGCAACACAATGCTGTGTCTGGCCCCTCTTCATTTTGCTTTAAGGAATGTGAAACATTCTTGAAATCAGACTTGGGGAATACAAAACTATATTTGACTCTTTCTTTTGGAAATGACTTGGGAGATACCTGTGTTAGTATTTGGAACTGTGATGTGTATTTTTCCCTTTGTTTTCCATCTGAATTTAGAGAATTGGAACAGGAGGTGAGCCACGGTAAGAAATGAGGCCTAAGAAGGGTTACCCAAGGGAATGCCTGGCAAAAAGAGTGGGGTAGTGGGGTTAATTGCAGGGGTAACTTTTTAGCAAGTTGGAAACTTGCCTCTAAGGTCTCATGTGTAACCTTTTCAGCTTCTTTGGGGGGGGAGGGGGGAAGTAATAATCTGTGGTTAGGGTTTTTTATGTCAAGTCATGTCTCTGCTATTAATATTATTAACCATTATTAACCATATGCTTGACTTCTATATTATTTGGAACCTTAAATTAGATTTTTTTTTTTCCTGAAGAACAGGGCCTCTGTCAAAGAAGGTTGTGGGGGGTATAATAATGCTAGGGTCAGTAGGAATAGAGGTAGTCAGTCCTATCCCTGTTCCTAGTTACCTACTGCTGGCTACACCCCAATGCTCCCAGTGGCATTTGCAACAACATCCTTCCTTCCTGTCTTTGCAGTCTGATAGACTGCAGTTTTGTCTGCTGGTTATGACACTCCAAAGGACCCATAAATGGGATTTCTCCTGTAGACAGGTCTGATAGAAAGGTAAAACAGGTAACAGTTGCAGAGATGCTTATTTAAAGCTTGTTGTTTTTTTAGACAGCTCTGCAAGAAGTGATTTCACAAAAGAAGATGGATATTGCTGAGAGTACCCGAAAACTGGTGAGTACACCTCTGTGTAGGGGCAGGATGTAGCTTCCATCTCAGATCAACTAGTAGATCATCTCTCTTTCTAGGATAAAATTATTCTTGGAGCTAGGTAACTTTCAGGTGGTGATCATTACTTTTCTAAAGAAAATGATTCAGCTTAATTTTTCCCTTCCATGGGAGCTTTACTGCAGTAGCTGGTTTTGTTGTTAACTTTAAATACACATCTCTACAACGTCAAGCTCTCTGTGTTCAGGAAACTGATAAAAGGGCAAGATGCCATGGGCTTACCTTAAGTGCACAAAGTGGGCTAATGAGGCAGCACTGACCTGGTGGAGACAAAACAGGAGGTTTTGAGAGGTTGCACAGGAAACTTTTTGCTCTTCTACCAGGCTAATAGAGCTGGTTCTGAAACCCTCCAGTGACTGCCTTGGTTTCCCTAGGTAAGGTATTCTGAAGGAGAGTTGGTAGTAGTACACCAGGCTGGATGGGGCTCTGAGCACCCTGGTCTGTGGAAGGTGTCCCTGCCTATGGCAGGGGGTTGAAATGAGATGATATTTGAGGTCCCTTCTAACCCAAACCATTCTAGGATTAGCTGGCAGACTTCTTGTGGAGTACTAGTTAACTGCAGTTCTTGTGACTCAGTATTTGCACCCCTGTGAGCAACTTAGGGAAACAAAATGGACTGTTATCTGCTTTGAAATGTTAGTGCTGTGTAGAGGAATTTATTCTTAAAACCTCTTCATGAGGAATGACTACAGAGCAAAGAACCTGTCTAGTTATAAGATCCTGGCAAACAATGCTATACAATTCCTCTTTGTTCACCTAATTGCTAATATTGAAAGTGTGTTTGTCTTGTTAACCAGAATGACCTTAAAGTGGCTATGGCTACTTTGAAAGAAGAACAAGAGCAGCTGAAATCAAAAATTGTGGAGAGTCCAGAGGAACTGAAAAATTACAAAGAACAGATGAAAGAGACTGTTAAGAAACTGAAGAAATCCAAGGTGAGGTCTTCCTCTGTCCACACAAGGAGGTATTCTATTAGAAAAAGCACATGTTTTACTGAACTGTCATCATCTAGAACTGCTTTTTGAATGACATGTAGTAAAACATCAACAGAACAGTTGTTAGTCTGAAATGAAATCATAACTTCAGAGAACTGAAGGTTCAAGATGGAGTTGGTTGTTTATTTTTGATTTTTTATTTGTTTGGTTTTGGTTTTTTTTTTTTTTTTGCTTGTGCTGGTGGCTTCTTCTTTTAAGCAGGATTGCAGTCAGTGCTGCTTTTTCCTCAACGAGTAATTGTTTATTTGTGAGGCTAGATTAAAACTCTTGAATCTGTAATGTACCTGTCTGGCTGTTTGCTCTCAAGAGATGACAATATTTGATAGCTCCCAAATGCCTTTGGATTTAGGATATGTGCTTGGTAATGGTTCTGTTATCATTCACTGTTTTTGGAATTGATGGCTGTCTCCACTAGTATGCTAATCACTGAATTCCCTTCCTAGCTTTTTTTATTTTATTTTAATGTCCAGTCTTTTAATTTTTGTGGTTCATGATTGTTCATACCTCTGTAGGTATCTTTGTTCCAAAGGTGTAAACTTTATTTCTGTAATTCGAGGTATCTGCTCTTCTGATACTTTATGAAACTCTCATTTTACCAGTATAGAATTTCTTCACTGTACTAGTTAGTTTGGTGTAAAACACTGTGATTCCAAATTTATTTTTTTTTTTTACAAACTTAATATCTCATTTCAGTAACTGTTAAATATTACTTCTAGTGTCTGGTAAACAATGAGAGTATGAATATAAAAGTCAATATGCTTTAATTCTATATAAAATAACTCCAAAGCTGTTTATTAATAGTCTTTTCTCTTTAAAGGAAGAAATTACTCAGAAATATGAGAGTTATAGAGACTTAGTTGAGATTCTGCCATCATGCCAACTGGAGGTGCAGTTATACAAAAAGAAGATGGAAAGACAAGGAGCAAATGTGGAGAGACTGGCCAGTGTATTATCAGAGGTTTGTATTATCCAAAATTACATCTGATTAAAGTGAATTTAATGTCTAAGTAAGACAGGTGATCATCAGTAGATGTCTGTACTGTGAAAGTTTCCATCTCTCCTCTTCCCTGGAAAGAAGGAATTTGGAAAACTTGAAAATGTCATTCTTTATAATGTCAGTAAAACATTGCTGCTGCTTTGCTGTGTGGCACTAGCTAATGTACTATGCACTAGCTATTGACCACTTTGAATAGTCAAAGCCTTGGTTGCCATAGAAACCTGACCTAAAATAGTTTGAACTGTCTTGGGGTTGTTGGTAAGAAATGATGGAAGAAGAAGAGTGAAATCAAGTTTCTTCTGCCTCGAGAGTGGAAACTAAGAGCAAAAAAATTGCTACTTCAGGAAGAGTCATGTCTTAAGTGCCCTTATTAATATTACTGAGGCAGACATTCTGTGATGAAGTGTTTGTCACAATACAGTACCTTGCTATTTGCTACTTGGTTTTGGGAGAATGCAATTGTTAGGAGCATTTGAAAAATGCTGTGGAGTCTTTTTGGCTATTTGTATAGCATGTGTTCCAATTACCCTTGGCAAAGAGTTAGCAGAAGTCATAGTAACTTCTGAAAGTAATTTTAAGTAATGGGATCTTGTCCATTTGGATGTATTTATAATCAGATAAAGAACTGGTATTTCACTGGGAGAATGAGTTAGCAGTCATATTTCCAAAAAGGAGCAACCTAGTTCTAATCTTAGTACACTAACAGGGAATGTTATCTTGATTATTTTTCCCTTATTGAATTTATTTCTGTCCTTATGTACTCCAGGTCAGAAATATTGAGGACCGGAGTGACAGTGCTCAGATAGAGCTGAAAAGGGTGAAGACAGATGAAATGTCCCTAAAGAGACTGGTCACTGCAAAACGCGAGGCGCTGGCTACGATTGAGCTAAAGATGCAAAAGAAGCATGAAGATGCTGAGCAGCACAAGTGCACTGTGCTTGAGTAAGGATGAGCTGATGTTTCTGCCTGATGCTGCTTTATGTCTTCTTTATGTGCTGCCAAAGTTCACGTCTGGTACAAACACACAGCTTAGCAGTAAGAAGAAAATGAGCAGTGTGGGACAGCTTTGTATGAAGACCAGTGATGCTTCAGGCAGGGACTTGGGGTCTCAAATCAATAATTGCAATGTGACTTGACAGCAATTCTTTTATTGGAGCACTAATTTAATTTATAATGCTTATTCTTGATTCTTTTATCTTCTTAAAGAGAATGTCACATTGGGATAATTTTCCAACTTATCAGACTTCAACAAAGCCCCATTTGCCTTTCATGAATTTTTCATAATTTCCCTTGCCACTTTTGCTCATTATCAAAGATGTTCGAGACCCATGGGGAAATGGGGCTCTCATCTTGGAGGAGCATTATCCTGACATGATGCTTCTGAAACAAAAGGAAAAGTGTCATTTGATCAAAGCCTCTCAGCCCCTCTTCCTTCCTACCGTATGCTAAAGGCAGGTTGCACGGCCGTGTTTGCAGCACGTCAGTCACTCCTGCAGCAGCAAACTGCAGCCTTGTAAGGTCATGACTTCACTGTGAGATTAGAAGAGCTGAACTGTTACAGAGAATTTATTATATAACAATTCTTTTTTTTTTTTTGTACATGGATAGGAAAGGGAATGTGAAAAATTATTGGCTGAGTAGATTAACTGTGACAGAAGAGAGCTTCTTCCACAGAACTGAGAGAGTCAAGGAAGATTTAGTCATGCTTAAGGTTTGTGTGGTCTGTAGAATGGCAGAAATATTCCCAGGCTGCCTTTGCTCCCTATTTAGTGTGTTGTACCAGCTAAAGGAGATTATTTGGAAGGAAAATAGGTTGGACATTAGGAGGAATTTTTTCACAGAGAGGATGGTTACAAATTGGAATGGTCTGCCCAGAGAGGTGGTGGAGTCAGTGGCCCTGGAGGTACTTAAGGAAAGACTGGATGTGGCACTTGGTGTCTGTCAGAGGTTGGACTTGGTGATCTCAGAGGTCTTTTCCAACCCAACTGATTCTGTGGTTCTGTGATAAAGAACAAAAAATAATATAATCTAATGCTTCTTTATGTCAAAAGTTGCTGCTGATTTCTGGTTTTAATGTGGTAGGTATTTCCATTGAGTGATAAAATTAGATACTTTGATAAGCAAGGGGGGAAGGGAGGTGACCTTAGTTTGAAGATAAGAGTTTTTTTGGTGAGTGAGAGAATGTGTCCTGACTGTTCCCTTGAGGTAGGAAGGTGTAAGTGGGCTCTTGCTAAGTATGAGTTATTTCAGCCATTCTTTACAGAAGGCTGTTACTACAATTCCAGCTGTAATTATTGTACAAATGCTTAGGGCAAACTGGTAGGTGGGTTTTGCACTTGAAGTCAGAGTAGATCCCCTGTTCCCACACTCACCCTTTGCTGATGATGTGGCAACTCACAGCTGGAGCTACTTGGATCTACCTGCGTGCTGGGGAAATATTATTTGGTCCTTGGGACACAGTGGAATGATGGACTGGAAGTTGCAGGTGACAGCTGTATATGTATGGGATTAGAGTTTGGTGGGATGGGATCTAGGGCTAATGAAAATATGTGACATCCAGTTATGCTGAAACATCAAGTGCAGCTGTGTTGCTTTTAACCTGCATCACTCAAAGACAGTGTCCAGCTGCTTGTTGGGTTTGCTCCACTGAGGTCACTTGAGTTGCCTTGATTGACAGCAACTGAGGATCTTCAACATCCTCCTTTAACTCCACTTTGAATTTCCCTTCTTGTACATAAGTTGTTCTAGTTTAAAAATTGGGTTAATTTCCAAGCAAGTAAATTCTACACATTGTTTCTAGAAGCTGCTAGTTTCATGCTCCTAAAATGCAAGCTTTGCTCGTGGTGGGGTTAAATTTAATCTGGAATTAGTCAAATGGCTCAGTACTATCTTTTTTCTCTCACCTTTAGATATTGTAACAAAGTCCAGGAGAAGAGGGGTGCTGTATATGATAAAGTGATGGCCATTCACAAGGAAATCCAACAGACGAGGTACAAAATTGAGGAGATGAAGGAGAATGCTGGCCAAGAAGCAATGAAAGCCAAGGTGAGGTTTCTTTACCCCCTCCCCACAAAGGAATCCTCTTTTTCGTAAAAAATCAAAACTGATTTTTAACTTGAGCTGTGTAGATAAAGGAACAGTTACTGTAGTATGGGCAGTACAATAATCCTCTCAACAGCCTCTCTCAAACACAGGACCATTTGCCATATCACAAATACTTTCTTCCTAGAGTGTTATTAAGATGTCTGTCCAACTCAGCTTTGGAAAGAGGCAGAAATCCTGATGGGTTGAGAGTAAGGGATTACAGCCTGTAGCATCTCATCCTATCTGTTCATTACTGAAGTACTGTCCATGCTGGGAGGGCAGTGGTAGCAGTCACAGTGGCAGAGACCTTGGTGACACAGGTTAACACAGAATGGGGCAAGGAGTGGTGTGAATACTGGGCTAGTGATGTTTGCTTGACCAGTGTTGTAACCACTAGAGTTTCAACAGAATTGCAATAATGAGATTGTGGCTGCTCTTATTTTTCTGATGTGTTGTAACTCCTCTGTGTTTTGTGGGTGCTGCTTCTTAAGCCAGGGACTAGATACCTTTGAAATCACTTGAGTCCACAACATCACTCACTTAACATTTACACTTGATAAGGATTTAACTTTGCTGATGGATTTTTTTTTTTTTTCTTCTTTATCTTCTCTTTCCAGGAAATACACCTAAGTTTGAAGGTTGCATTGGAAAAGTGTCATGAATCTCTCATTAAGACAGCAAAGAGTTTCGAAGCCTCAAGAAAAGAGAGAATTGCTGAACTAAAGACAGGGCTGCTTAGCATTCAGTCTCCTGGAAGTAGTCACTAAGCCTGTCTGCACTTGTGTTCCACTTCCATTATGTTTGTCCTTGTACCTGAACTCAAGAGCTTGTGCTTTGCATGGGGTGGATACTGATTCCAGGCAAAAGCCAGCTTTCTCAAAAACCCATGTCAGAACACGTTTAGCTTTGTAGGCAGATCCTGATGTCATGAGCTCACTAACATGGATAGGAAAACACTCAGTTTCTATTGTTTCAGTCAGTACCTGGTTTTAGTGGTAATATTGCAATTCTTGCTAACCCCAAATTGCTCAAGACTTTGGACAGAATCCTGATTTTTGTAGAAACTGTTCTGTAAGCTTTGCTCTGGGAAGACCTGGTGCCTTGGTCTGGCCTGAAGGTATGGACTGTTCAAGATAAGTCAGTAACAGGTGGTATTCCACTACCATTACTCAATTAAGATGAAATCCTGACAGAGCAGTAGCATCCATGTAGATGCCAAGTTGCTCTCATGACAAATATTGGTAACTGTAAACACACAGGAGTATCATTTTAGTTTACAGTACAGTCTCACTCAATTCCTGAACTTATTTCTGCTCTGTGGGGTATTGAACCCCCATCTGTGTTTATTAAAATGTCTATGTTAGGGTTCTTAATTCTCTTAAAAATTTTAGATTGATATTTTGTACCTTAAGTTGTGATGGCACCCAGTGTGCCACAGTGGTTTTAATTATTTTTAAACATGTTCCTTTTTACAATAGTTGATAAAAGAATATTTAATCCTTTTTCTCTTGTCTCTTCTCTATTCCTCTAACTGACTGGGCATAACATTTCAATTGAAAAACTTTGCTTTGTACATTTTTAGGAATGTGTGCTGCACAGCTTCTTATGATGGAAGGAGGAGGAGGATTCAAACCATCTTTCTAGTTTTAATTCTTCTCCATCTCTTATTAACTAGAGGTGCTTGCACGTCAGTCAGGGACAGCAGGTGATCCTTGCTTCTAAAGCTCTCACTGAGGCATCAAACCCTCCTATGGCTTTGCTCTGAGGTTTTTTTTTTCCTCACACTGTAGCACAGAATTGTTTAGATTGGAAAAACCCTCAAAGATTGGAAAAGTCCAACCATTAACCCAGCACTGCCAACCCCACCACTGAACCATGTCCCCAAGTGCCACAACTACACTTTTAAATACCTCCAGGGATGGGGACCCCACCACTTTCCTGGGTGTGAGACATTTCAGAGGAAGTCAGTGTTAATCTGCAAATTTCAACCTAGTAAAAGCTTCTCACAGTTTTCCCATTTCCATCAAATACAGTCTGTGTGATAGGTGTGTGTATGGCAGCACTTTATGTTTTTAAGTGAGCATACTCTTCATCCCAACAGTTCTGTTGTGTTGTACAGAATTTAGGGAAAGAGTGACTGCTCAGGTGGTTGATTTCTTCCAGCAGCTGAAGATGTTGAGTACATAAAAGGCACAGAAAAATTCTCTTTGGGCTTCATGCTCTACGCCACATGTGGAATAATTACATTCTGGGTATTGTGCTTCAGAAGTGAGTTTTAAATGAATATCACCTCTTGTGCTGTGTATTAAAACATTGTTCTTCTCATGCTCCACTCCTTTGCCGTGGCATGGATTCTAGTGTAACATGGATACTATTTATGGGAAGGTATGGCTTCTCACTGCAGTACTTACCAATGAACTTGATGCCTGTGCAAAATGCTGTGGTAATTTCTTGGTATCTCCAGCCTTATAATACTATGACATTTAAAGACAGATGACTTCATAAAGTTTTCCCTGAGCTTTCTTGTGATATCCCTGCTTCTCATGTCAGTCTAGCCTATATCTCAGCTTGACAAGATGCTGGAAGCCAAGCATTTCTTCTTTTAACTTCTCTGAGAATTTTTGGGGTGTGACTTAACTTTTTTTATTTGGTGATGCTGTAGAGATTCAAAGTGGTATTCTATAGACTTGGTATTCTATAAATATTGCAGTAATATCTCCTTGCTCATAAATACTGTTTGGAGGCTACACTCCACAGCCTGGATATTGCAGGAGCTCTTGGGAAATTCCCAAAAGCTTCCAATAGATACTGCAAGGGATTATTCCAGCCAGCAGATGAAGATTCCTAGGCTGGAGAGATGATGCTTTTGTATCCCAGTGACCAGGAGTTTGCAGCACAAAGAAAAAGCTGGATTCTGGTTCCTGCTCTCATGGGGTTTTGCAACTCTGGCTGTTGGGTAAAATAAAAGGCTGCAATTCATGAAGCAGGAAAACTGTTGATTTCCAGGGACAGATTTTTGTATTTCCAGTAGAGCCTTGTGCCTTCACAGCCACCTGTCTATTTTTACCTAAAGTACTTATAAATAAAACATAAGCAAAGTGTATTTTATCTAGAGATAATTGATTCCTAGGTGTGAGTCTATTGCTGCTTTTCAAAAAACTTCTATCCACCACGAACTATATGGCAGAGTGGGGAATTTAGTGTGGCCTGAAGAGCAGTGAAGGAAGGATGGCTTTGCTAAGGCAATGCAGCTCTCTTTCCCTCAAGAGGGCAGTGTTAGTCAAAATTTTCTTGGGTGGTTTTTTTCTTTTAGTGTTTTTAGTTTTTTTTAGTTTTTCTGTCTAAATTACTGCTTAAATGTGCAGTTTAAATTTTTTTTGCATATGCTTAAGTGTAATACATAATATACGACATAAATTGTAGCATGTTTGCATTGTGCTGCTTGGACTGGCCGCACTTGTTTTGAAATATGTTGAGTTACAAACAGTATTCTGTAAGCAGTTTTTAAAAGAATTTAAACCAACGTTGGTATCTCTGCAAATAGAAAAAGTAGTAGTGGGTAAGATGGGAAGTGTGTGTGAAGCTTAGATTATGGCTTGGCACAGCAAGTGAGCACAAAACTTGAAGAGACTGTGTGATACCTTTTCCCTAGCATGCTTCTGCTTTCCTTGGGAAGGAAGGAATCCTCTTTATCACTCCTCTGTTTTGCCTTTACTCCAGAGCGTGGCTGCAAAGATCTTTAGAGCTCTGTCTCTGAAGCCTGATTTCTGTTAAGCTTTGGATGAGGCGAGCAGGGCTGGGTTAGGTGAGCAAGGTTTGTATTTTCACTTCTGAGACCCTCTTGCAGGGGTATGGGATGAGCTGGAAGAGGAGCTGGTGTACTGGCCACTTGGTGGGGATGTCGGCTCGGAGAGTGGCTGTTGGATTCATGTTCCATTTCTGCCACGCGAAGCCGAAGGAAACTTGCTGAATCTGCGGCTTCAGGGTAACAGCTTTGCAACTCGACACTCATATATTCTAGGACTGGCCAGGACTAGGTAAACTAGAAGTTAAAACTTACTGGCACGTTTCCACCTAAGGATATGACCCTTTTTGCTGCCTGTCCCTGACGGACTTTGCCCTACAGTGCTGCTTTTTGGGTTTGGTCTCACTTGCTACATGGAAGGTAAATGAGTGGAGCTGTTGAAATTTGGAGGTAAACACTCCAGGCAATGCCTTGGGTGAGACAGGTCCTTACAAGTACTAAAACACAATCACTAGAGGTGGATGTTGTTGACTCTGGGAGAAGGGAAGTTGCAGATGTGGGGTTTTTTTCACTGAATAAAGCCTCAGTTTTATTACCATGAGGCTTTTGTCTCTTTTTTCCCCCAAGCAGAAAGAGAACAAGGTGTTTAGGAGCACAGTTTCCTAATGGGTAGCACATCATGCAGTACTTACTGCAAAAAAGAGTTTGGAGGTTGGGACAGTGATATTGTGAAAGGCAATGCACTGAAAAATGTACTTGCAAAGAAAAATTGGCATTAGAGGAAAAAGATGTTGGTTTTGCAAGCTGCAAGTCCAACAGGAGAGGACTGGGCGAGGCCAGTGTTTGTAGAAAATGAGCAAACAAAAGGAGGGAAAACCCAGGTTATATTGAGGTTTCCATAGCAACACAATACTTTTCCTGGAAAACTCAAATGATGAGATCTAATCTATCTGCTATTTAACTCTTGCATGCACAGCCCTCTCCTTTCTCGACTTACCTGTTCTCCTTCACAGCACCCTCTCTAGTGACGAGTGTCCTGTCACTATGCCATAGTGGTCTCCGTGGTGAATGATGTCCCTGGGACACAGTTGTTCCTGTTCTGTTCCCCTGTTCCAAAGCACACACGAAAAGAAAACCTTACAAGGCAGCTTGTGTGTGATGAACTGTGTGTAGGAATGACTTGCCAGGTGTGCTGATCCTGGGGAGCTTCAGTTCCCTGTAGATCCCAGAGAGGATGGGCTAAGCTGGTACTGGGAATTGGTACCTGTCAGGCAGGTACATTGCTGAGGTGTTCCACAGCCTGCAGGGTTTGCTGCATAAGGATGTGTTCTCCATGGAAATGACACAGCTTAGTGCCTGTCTGAGATGTGGAAAACTTTCTGCAACCATTTGGAGAGTTCATCAAAGTAGCCTGTTTTAAATTTGTGCCTGACTTAAATTTGTACTCAGTATTCTGCCAGCTGAAAAGCCTCAGATTTGGGGAATGGGAATCCTTGATGGCAGGGGAGGTTTCTTGTGGAGAAAGGTGGGAGGGTGATAGCTTCTACCTGACAAAAAGGACACCTGAGAGAATTGGTAGCATGGCAAAAATCCATGAGATTACTATTGATCTCAAATACGTAGAAAGGAGCATCTGTTCTTTGTTGAGAGAAGCAGAGAGAGTGGATGTGAGAGAACCCTCCTGGTACAATGGAGAGGGAGTGGATTCTATTCTTCACCACCTGCCCCTAGCAGCACCATCCTTTGCTCCATCCTTGCCTCTGCTGTAGGCCCTGGCAGGCAAAAGGGGCTTGTTCTTGTAGGGATAATGGAAGAGGGAGAATTGCCTTCCTTCGTACCTGAGGTCCCCTGCATGGTAAATTATTACAAAGAGAGGGTGGTAAGGGAAGGCAGGCATCTCAAATGGTGCTGAGTATCTTATCACAGAATCATGGAATGGTTTGGGTTGGAAGGTACCTTAAAGATCATTTTGTTCCCACCTCCTGCCATGGGCAGGGACACCTCCCACTAGATGAGGTTGCTCAGAGCCCTGTCCAACCTGGCCTTCAACATCTCCAGGGATGGAGCGTCCACAGGTTTCTCTGGGCAACCTGTGCCAGGGCCTCACACCCTCACAGGGAAGAATTTTTTCCATACATCCAACCTAAATTTCCCCTCTGTCAGTTTGAATCCATTACTCCTTGTCCTCTCACTACAGTTCCGTGAAATTATGTATGTATATTTAACTGTATCTGGGGTGGAAGAGCTCCAAAGGAGTGAAATTTGGACACCAACTTTCAAGCTGCTCTTTTACCCCTTGCTAACACAGTACAAAAACTGAGGGCATATGAAGATTTGGGGAGACTTCTACTTATTTCTGGGAATCCCCCTCTGCATTTCTGTTGGTTGAAGCTGGAGTGCTGGTCACGTGCTATGGCCTTTGTTTCTGCTGCAGGTGTTAGGGCTGTGGGTGCAGTGCTGGGGTGTGTGGCAGATGTGCAGAGTGGGATATTTTCAGTCCCTTTTGTTAGACCCATTGCTTGAGTGGCCCAAAGTGCAGCAGAGAGAGTCCAAACCTGTGTGATCTCCTGGTTCTGTGCTGCCTGATGGCTTTGGGGGCAGAGCAGAGCCTACAGAGTGTTGTACATTGGATTTCTGTGTGTAGATGGGTGTGTTACAGCCTTGTAAAGGCCCTGTCAGTGGCCAACCCCTGCAGTATTCAGCAGAAACAATATTCTGTTTTAATTGGTGGGCTTCATGGTTTTTTTTTCTCTCTGACTGGTTCTGTTATTAACCTGTTACTGCTTATTGAACCCTGAAGATTTGTGGATAGAAAACAACCATCATTACAATATTTAAAAGAAAAACCAATTTGCAGGTGTTCAAAGAACAGTAATCCAGGTATGTGCCAATAAATAGGAAGCAGTGCTTTAATATCTCTTAACAAACCATCCCCCACCTTTAAACATTTATTATATTTCCTCCTATTTCTCCTGACAGCCACCTGTTCAACTTGTGACCTGTTTGTAAAAATCTGCACACCTTCTATCAGAGGGATACACGCACTTACAAACTTCTGTTCTGTGGGCATTAAGTAAATTATTTCTTTAAGATCATATGGCAGATCTATAATTAATTAAACCCTCCATGATATTAGCGCAAAATAATTTAGCCTTTCTAAAAAGGTAAATGTAATTTGCCGATCTGGTATTTGGAAGAATGCTTTCCCCAAAATCAATTCCTTTAGTTTCCAGAGAATAGAAATGAGAAGCAATCTCATTTTAATTATATCTCTTTATTGCTAACAAAGGAATGATTTATGCAATTAAATTAACTGGCTAGAAAATTATTCTCAGCTGGGCTGTCCTAATTCTTTGCTTTCTGAATTGCAGGCTCTTACACTTCTCTATGTAGATTAATTTTTCTGATATGCAAACAATGCTCCTTGTGTTCATTTTTAACATTTTTTATTCACAGCTCCCCTTTTCTTAGTGTCAATGACATGAGTAATATTTGTGCACTGCTGGGCTCTGATTCAGGCCTTTTTATGTAGAAAGATTGGGAAAAAAATCTTTTCTTTTGAATCTCATTATTGCAGAGCAAGGTTTTGAAGTTTTCTTATCTATTGCTGAGAAACAGCAGCGGGAACATGGAGGGACTGCAAAGATGTCAAAGGATGCAAACTTTTGAAGGAAAATGTATCAGCACTGAGGAGACAGGTGAATTTACAGTTAGTGTTAAGTAAGCATTTTTAATGTATTCCTCTTAAACCTCTGCCTTCTTGCATCCAGGCAAAAAGCTGAATGCAAGGGGAAAAAAAATAAAGCAGATTTATGCTGTACACAGTCATAATAGAGAAAGAATTTTGGGTTTTATTTTTGCCTGGGATTACCTTGCAGTGGCTGGCCAGAACGTTAGCGAGTGATATTTGGGCTGAGGGGAAAATTACCATGTAACAACACATTGTGACCATGTGCCAACACAGCCTGACATCCTCTGAATGGGGCATTGGTGTAATCTGCTGCTTTAAACCAGCAGTGAACATATTGCAGAGCACGTGTTGGCTCTGTCTGAGCTGTCCTGCCCTGTATCAGTGGAGATGTGTCAGCTGGTCAGGGTTTGCTGTGCTGGCACTCTTGAGCTGCTATCAGATGGCTTTAAACTGAAAGAAAGTAGGTTTAGGTTGGATGTTAGGAAGAAATTCTTCACTGTGAGGGTGGTGAGGCACAGATCAAGCTGCCCCATCCCTGGAAGTGTTCAAGGCCAGGTTGGACAGGGCTTGGAGCAACCTGGTCTAGTGGAAGGTGTTCCTGCTCATGGCAAGGGGGTTGGAATGAGATGAGCTTTAATGTCCCTTCCAACCCAAACTATTTTGGATTCTGTGAAACAAAATGAGGGGTTTTTTTTCTGGGTTGGAATCTGGTGATTTGGGTGTGGAAAGGTCTGTGCCATTGGGATTCTGAAGGCTTTTAAAATGCTATAGGAAGGATCAAGCTATGATGATTTGGATAGGACAAGGAAGCACTATGAGAAAGGGAATCTTTCTTCTGGGCTGTGTGGCTGCTGGGTGGGTGAGTGAAGGGTGGTTCGTGCAATGCCTATTGACTTGCAGTTGTTGTTATCCTTGAGGACACCACTGTAAAATCAGCACAAACTGAATTTGCTTAGAAAGTGGGATCACACTTATTGGAAGAACCTTTCTCAAAGAACAGTTGCCCTTGGCTTACTGTCAAAGAATGATTTTTTTGTTTTAAATTTATTATTATTATTTTTGTGTTTTTTTCCCCTAGACCTGCAAACTCTCTGCACTGGGTTCAGTTCTCCTCTGTGAATACCTTGGCTCATACAGAAAGAATCCTTTACAATGCCTGAGGAAGATGCTGTGGGGTGTGAATTTACCAGCAGCCTGTAGAGAAGGCTTTGAGTTCAATACTATCTAGGCTGTAGGAATGGCTAGAAATCAATAAGATGAAATTCATGACAAATGCTACCTTTAGGGAGGAAACATCTGATTAAAAAAATGAGAAACAGCTGCCTAGGCAAGCAGTACTACAGGGAAGGGTTTGGGTTCATAGTGAATCACAGATAAGTGAGTCAGGGATGTGCCTTTAAAAAGAAATCTTCTTCCTGGAAGCATTAATAGGAGTGTCATGAGCAAGTTGTGGGGTCGGAGGAGAGATATGACTACTTCTCTGTTACTTGCTGAAGGCTGGCAGGATGTATCCAGCTTTACAGGCTGCATTTCAAAAGCCAAAAATGGGAAAGAACTGGGAAATCACGATCTGTAGGATAAGTAATGACAAGTCTTACAGAGGGAGAAAATTAAACTTCACTTACAGCAGGGGAAAATTAAGCTGATACCAGAAAACCTTAACCATAATTTTCAATGTTCACCTATCAGCCTGCCAGAAAAAGACCTTGAACCCACTGGATGTGCCCTTTGGTCCCTCAACTCCACCTGCTTTTACTCTTAAGTCCTGTTAAGCTCCTGTTCCCTGCTACCTGTTTCGTTCTACTTTGGTAGCAGATTTCAGGGGCTGGTACTGAAAGCTGCTTCTAGTGATGACAAAAGGAAAGGTTTGACTTCCCAGTGCCAGAAATCCTTTTGGAACAACAATGTGTGTGTAAACATACAAGAAACAGAGCAAGCAAAAAGGTGTGCTTGTAGTGGAAGGCAGTGAAAGATGAAGAAGGAAAATAAAATTAAAAAAAAAAACCCAAACCCAACAACAAACAAAACAAACAACCACAACCATAAAAAAACCCCACAAAACCACAAACAAACAACAACCAAAATAGAAACTGTCTCCTTTCATCCAGTTGATGGTATGTTGGATCAACTCTCTTAGAAAAGGGTATACTGGGACCACTAGAACACTTTAAATGGTGGTCAGTGTAAGTTACAAAACTAGATCAGTCCTTTGCTTTATCCTGTTGAAATCAGGGAGGTGAGGGCTGCAGTACCAGGAAATGGGCAGTTGCAGGTACATCTCCATGGAGCCACTATGGGAGGGGAGAGCTGGAGAAAGCCTTCAAAATTCCAAAATGGTGGGAAATGCAGAAGTTAAGGTCAGTTCTTACAGGCAGAGACACATAATAGTAACCCTGTCCACGACAGTGACAGTTTCAAGGAGCCACTCCAGAAGGAACACTTTTACAATCTGAATTCTGGACTCTCTGTTCCTTAACAAAGGAAATAAGAGTGAGTTCCCTCCACATCCTCTAATAGAATTAATCACCTCTCCATGGACCATTTCCCAAATGTGCCAGGATTTAATTTCACAGCGAGTGATATCCAGATGAAAAGCTGTCTCTGGTAACGTGGGGGAATCGCTCCTTTTGTAAAGATCTCTACTACAGGTGGCCGCTGTTCCCTGTGCCTTTCTTGTTGATTTATCCTACAGAGCTGGCTGCCTGGGAATGCCTTTCCACTCTGGGATAAGGTTTAGTGCTTTATGAAGATACTGTAGATGTGTTCTCAGCAGACACTTTTCTTCCAGATGAGATGCTGTTCAGAGGGTAGTAAAGCAAAACTGGGCGGAATGTGAGAGCCTTGTCCATTTGCCCACAGTTTCCTTAAAATAGGAGAAAATCACTAGAAAGGCCCATTTTGCTACTGCTTCATACTTTTCTCTTTGCTGTTATGTTTTGCCCAGAATTTTGTTTTTGAAATCTAGTATCTTCTACTTTTATTTCTGCTGAGGTTCTCAGGAAGCAGGATCCACTGAGAGATGGAGCTTGGACTTGCTATAATCAGAGTAATATTTGAATAAAACCAATTTTCATGGGGTTTTTGTTTGTATAAAATTAAAAAATCTAATGGATATTTTAATAAGAATTAAGCAAACAGTTAATATTTCATTTTAAGTAACATACTTTTGTTGATAACCGATTCTAGACATCTGAATGCTGAACTCGGAAGTTATTCTGGTTCACTGCACTGAAAGAGAAGCAAGTACTTGGAAAGCTTTATGTTGACCTTGTGTCTTCATTTCTCCTGACTTTTCATTTCTAGTCTTTCCTATTTCCCAGTAAATTACTGAGAGATAGCTCCTAGCTGTATCTTGCGAGCAGCAGAAGAAACGAAGCAGTGTAAAATATAGATAATATATACTGAGCAGTCCTGTATATAATTAGACTGTATAGCTGTGCATGTCTGTATTCTGTCTCCTTGCATTTCAGAGAGAAACACTGTGGAACAACAAGCTCAGGGGTTTTACACCCTGGCCTTTTATAATCTGTTTTGTTATTCTTGTCGAGAACCAGTTTGGAGCTGGATGATCTTAAAGGTCCTCTCCCACCTGAACTGCTTCTATGATGATTTGTGTGGCCATTGTGCCCAAATTGGCAACACCTGCATTGCTTGTGTGAAAGACAAAAGCCAAACAGCTCAGTGAAGGTATTTGTCTCCGAATGCCGTGAGGTTCCTCCAGCACACAGCTTGCCCTGCTGTTTTGGTGTTCCCTATCCGCTGAGATGCTCTGTCCCATCATCCTGGTCCCAGTGTCCATCCCTTAGGGATGCCACTGCTAACAGACCATCAAAAAAAATCACCTGGATTTTGTTCTGCTGATCACCAGGCTCAAATGATTTTATGCCCATCTTATTTGTGCCCACCCTGAATTTTGTTCTTCCCCTTTCTGAGCCAAATGAACTCTTCCTGCAGAAATCTTGGTCTCTAGAGCTATCTTGCCAAAGGCTTGGCCGCTCCGTTGATTCTAAAGGGCTTTAGCAAAATTTTAAATATGCAAATAATAATAATAATTATTGCTGGCAATAACAGAAGCGGCATGAGATTTCTTTATTTTTTTTTAATTTTTTTTTTAGATTTCTCTGTCCTCTTCAGATGCCACTTTAATGCAAATCAAACTTTGCAGATTGTGTTACCTATTGAAAAATAGTTTCAATTAGAAATTCAATTACACTGTCTTGGGGGGGATGGAACTGACAGTTTCTTTGAATTTTGCACGTTATAGAGGGCTCCAAAGTGCCATAAATCTGCTAATTGATTTCTGTACCTGTAATGTTTGATTAGGTGTATTTTATTGTCTTCTCAGTTTTAATTAACCCCAGGCTTGTCAAAATGCTTCCACTGACAAAGGATATATGATGAACTGAGATAAACTCTATTAACAGAGGCTGACTTTTGTCAGTAATTGCTATCATGCCTGAGAGTTATTAGAAATTATCACACACAAAGAAACTGTACTTTTGGTAACAACTTTTATGGGCTGTTATAAATCTGTTGATTGCCCCCTACACAGAGGAGATAAGCAACTGTGAATGACAAGGGGTCCGAAGGAAGATCAATCATTTTCTAGGTGTCTTATAAATATTAAGAGTGACAAAATGGGAAGAGTTATGAAGTCTAAGTGCTGAAAATTGAATGGATGCTAATGCACCTCTACCTATTCCTATTAGGGATTGTGAGGACTGTTGAGACAAGGGCACAACCACCTCGGGATGCTCTTGGTTTTGGTGAAACAGAACATTTTACCTTGGAGCTCTGAAGGCAAACCTGACAAACCATCTCTTAGACAAAACAGGAGAGAAGGGTTAATGTCTTCATTTTTAATAATGCACCCATCTGTAAGGACCTTGTTGATGTAAGGTCTTTAGATAGAGATGTATACAGACCTACACAGGAGTCTGTACATAGATATTTTTGGGTGAACTGCAGCTTCATCTGTTACAGACCTCTGCCCTTGTTTGGACTCTGGCCTTGATATTTGTTTGGAGTTATGTATGAGTGGGGTGTTGATGCAGGTGCAGTCCTGTGGACACAACTGAGATCACACTGAGAGTATCAACAGAGCAGCAATTAAGCCACACAAAGTTGTAAAAAAAAGAGACAAACTTTCTGCGAAGTATCTGTTAAAGTTGATGTAAGTACTTCCTCGAAACACCAATACAAAACAATTATTTATAGTTAAGGTGATGTTTGTAAATTTTTTTTAAAAAAATATATATATATAACTATATCTTGGGTGAGCACATACAATCCTCAGGAACTGCACAGACCTTTTTCACTATTTTCTGCCAACTTCTGTGCAAGATTTTGACACTCCTGGCTACAGCAATTTTGAAGTTGCCTTACAGATCCTCTATCTTACTCAAAATAGTTATTTTAGCTTGATTTTTTTATTATTATTATTCTACAGCTGAGAGGGTATTTTAAACTGACCTTTATTTTCTTAGCTGCTTTTTCAAAGACTTATCACAATGGCTTACAGTACAATTGTGTGAGTGGGCTTGGAGAAAGGAGGACCAGCACAGAGCTTTCCCATGTAGAGCTGTTTTACCTAACAGCATTAGGATATTTAGCTTATTATTAATATTTTCGTGAGCTTTTAAAATATGTCTGGAGCTTGCAAGGTGTGGATTCTCCCTTTTCTGCCCTAGCTTAGCCCAAAACTGAGTTGCCAAAGTGAGAACTATCACTGATTTCTGCAGCCTGACAGAGGATCTTAACGCTGGACTCCTGGCACAGCATAAGAGGGATTTCCTATGGGATTCTCCCCTCTCAGCTGCTGCGAGAGTGGGGAACTCCAGCAGCGCTGAGAGTTGTGATCTGGCTTGATGTTTTGTGGAGTATCAGAAGAGTCCTGGACTTTCCACAGCTTGTGATGTGGGAGTTGTGAGTTGAGACCAGCAGAGGAGGGAGAGCTAAGGATGCCCTGCTTGGAGGAGCTGTGGCAGATCTTTTAGCCTTGGTATATTGGGAATGGTTCTGCAGGCTGGAAAGTTCAAACTGATTTGCTGTATGTGGTATCTGACTGCTGCCCCCGGCCTACAAGGGGCAGCTGGTAAGTTTAGGACCTGCACCCTCCTTCTGGTTTGTCTTGGTTACATAGCTCTGTGCAAGAGATTCCATGCAAGTCTTGTGTGTGTGTGTGTGTGAGTGCACATATATCTATATTCCCTCTTGGGGTATGTTGAAAACAATCCATTTAGAAACCAGGTGTCCTTGTCTCTCTTGGCATCTGGTTAAATATCAGCCAAGTAGGAGAAGGTAAATCCTAGGCTGCTTTAACAACTGCTGGGGCTGTGAAGCCCTGGGCTCCATCTGATGGGATTTGAAGGTCACGGTGGTTGCCCACGTGTGAAAGATGTGTCCTTATTCCCCATAGGTAAAACAGACCAAAATGATCTATCTGAAGGTGTCCCTAAACTGAGCTATGAGCTGAGACATCCGCGCTTCGGGGTGCTGGGAGCAGAGGTCGCTGTTGAACTGGAAATGGAGCCCCTGTACCTCTCCAGGGCCACCTTCTTTCTATTGTGCCCGTCTCCGAACCTGCTCTGTAATACCTCAGGCTGCTTTTCCCCTGCAAAAAAGACTGTGCTCTCAGAAGCACAGCACTAGGGGCTGAAGAGGTGCAGCCGAAGGAGAGTGCAGGACAGGATGGTTGAGCTCTATTTCTCTGCGGTTCACTCTTGCCCTGCACTCCTGCCAACATGTCCTGCAAATAACCTTAATCTGCAGCTCCTCTGTTTCATTCATTCCTGGTCCCCAGCACAGTCTTATCCATAGCAGAATTCCCTTCCTTTAGCCCTGGTGACTGTCTATGAAAGGAGGAAAAACTTGATCTGAGTAGCAGCACTGAAGGGAAACCCATTTTTATGTTTTTGGGTTTTTTACGGGCTAATTGAGCCCCTTTTGGCTGTTCTGGAGGTTAAACTACTGCTGCTACACACAGGTGCATTCCTGCAGTGGGGTATTATCCTCTCCTGGGCAGGGCTCTGGCAGGAGGCACAGAGCTGAACACTGGGCCCAGCTGATTCTGACCTGGCTGTGAGTGTGTCTGCACTGAGTCCATTCCCAGACAAGGAGAGCTGGATGAAAATGCTCAGCTCCTTTTATGATTCTCCATAAAATCCCATAGGTCTCGACTTGCTGCAATTTGCCCAGGTGAATTCACATCTTATGCCAGCATTCCTTAGTGCCTGAAAGCACCTTGGCTTTTAACTTCATTGCTTCTCTCCGGAGAAAAAGCAAATGAGAGCTTCCAGCAGAGATGCCTGTGCCTTTCTTCGGGAGGATGATCAGGAATGCTTGGCAAGGTGGGACATCCATAGCAGCAGCAGCCTGGGAAGTAAGCAAGTTGTGCTTCACATCACTAATTCAGTATTCACAGCAGCCTGAGATCCAGCAGTATGTTCCCAATTGGTTTATTATAGTCAATACTTATTATTTATAGATACGAAAGAGACAAGATCTGAGCCTTTTGATGTTGTAAATCGATATGGATCTGTTCACTCCCTGAAACTACAGTCTATTCTCTGCAGGGCCACAAATCCTTAGATAAAACTTCAGCCTTTTGCCTAGACCTGTAAACTTCTTTAAACTGAATACCTTCATCTTGGGAGAACCAGAGCTTTCATTAGTCCGGCTGTTCCAGTACATCTGGGAATAAGCTATCCAGCATAAGGCACTATTTGCCTAGAAAGGTTAGCATGGTGTGGTTATTTTGGCAAATTCCACACGGATAGCCAGGACAGTCACCTGATATTTGGGTGGACTCCACCCAAAGAGCTGTGCCACCCTTCTCCTGGGAGCAGAACTCTGCATTCACACAGTGGGAGTGCAGGAAACACCGTGGTGTCTGAGTAACTTGCAGCATCGTGTAATGTTACTGCACAAAAGGTCTGAGTTAATGATCCGGTTGATCTACAAGTCAACTGCATGACAAGAGAAATTAATATTCACTGATGAGCCAGACTGAGAGGCCTCGAATTATTTTTTTTTCCTCTCTAATGGTTTTGTGTCAAGTCTGTGGGTGACTTCGTGTACCCGTGCATGGGTCAGGGGATATCTGGGGATAAAGGAACATTTGATAAACTTCCAGATGCTCCTGCAAAATGCGGTGTAAGAAATCTTGTGTGCAACTGTCCAGGTACTGGGCTGCTCTGAAAATGTCTCCTACTACCAGTGATGAGTAGATGGAAAAGGAGATTCCTGATCAAATGTGCCTTTGTTTAGGGGACAAAATAGAAGTAGCTGAGGCCAGATTCTGCTCTCTTTTGCTTCTGAGCAAGCTGAGCTTGCACCATTGTAAAATCACAGTGAGAGAAAAGCTGTTCATTATTAAGGGAAGAAGGTGGCACTTTTCTTTAAATTAACTGATTTGTAGTTAAAAACAGGCTTGCTCAGTGAAAGCTGCTGGCTGTGGCAAGTCCCCTCCCTGCAGCAGGAGGCTTCTGTCTAGCACACTGGTGGCCAGTCAGACTCTGTGTTTAACCCAAAACCCCTAGTGTTAATCACCTGTTAATCACCTACTTGATAAACAGGTGGGTGTTGGCTGGCTGAGAGCAGTTCCTCGACACTTGGAAAACTTTGGACATCTCTGCTTTTAAGGTTTTTCTCCTTCCTCAGGGTGGGCTGAACTGAGTAATGTCCTGTGCTGTGCCTGAGAGGAGAGGTTCCACGAACAGTTCCCCATCAGCCTTGGGCCACGTGGGGGATGAGAACCTCTAGGGATCATAGAATCGTTAAGGTTGGAAAAGGCCCCTAAGATCAAGTCCAGCTGTTAACCCAGCACTGCCGTGGTCACCACTAAACCATTTCCCCTGTCCACATGTTTTTTTAATGATTCCAGAGATGGTGATTCTATCACTTCCCTGGACAGTCTGTTCCAGTACTTGACCACCCTTTAGGTGAAGAAATTTTTCCTAATATCCAATCTAAACCTCCCCTGGTGTGACTTGAGGCTGTTTCCTCTCATCCTGTTGCTTGTTACCCTGGAGAAGAGAGCAACCCCCACCTGGCTGCACCCTCCTGTCAGGTGGCTGTAAGAGAGTGAGAAAGTCCTCCTTGAGCCTCCTTTTCCCCAGGTTGAGCCTTCCCCTCTCCCTCAGCCACTCCTCATCAGACTTGTGCTCCAGACCCTTCCACAGCTCCATTGCCCTTCTCTGAACTCGTTCCAGCACCTCAATGTCCTTCTGTTCATAAGCAGCTCAAAACTCACCCAAGGATTCAAGGTGTGGACTCACCAGTGCCTGGAAGAGGGGGGACAATCAGTGCTCTGGTCCTGCTGGTTACACCATTGCTGATACAGGATGCCTTTGGCCACCTGGAGACACCTGGGCTCATGTTCAGCTGCTGTTGACCAGCACCTCTGGTCCTTTCCAGCCACTCTGCTCCCAGCATGGAGCACTGTAGGGTCTTGTGACTCAAGTGCAAGACCCAGCACCTGGTCCTTGTTGAACCTGAAGGATGCACTCTTCCTCCCTCCTTGTGCTGAGCACGTCTTTTTCTCAGAGAAAACAAGGAGATGAGCTTGTCTGATCTCTTTGTTCTGCTGCTCAGCATTGGCAGGGACTGGATGTAGATAACTTGTCAAAGGGTCAGGAATACTGAGCTCCTGGCTCTGCTTTCTGCTCTCCAAGGCCCAGTAACGTCTGTGACATCCTCAGGCTGTCCCTTGCCTGCAGCTTCCCTTGCAGAGCCAGTATTTAGCAAAACTCCTCTAATAGCCTTTATGCTCTTAACCCAATTTCCTTCAAAACTGCCATATGCTGTGAGCTTTGGGAGGGATTAAGAACATGAGAAGGCTGCTCTTTTAAATCCCATGGAAAGGAGGAAACATGGCATTTTGAATGCCTGCAGGCAAGGAATAGAGGAATCTCATCACTTTGGTTTTGGGGCAGAAAAAACCCGCATGCCCTTACCAAACTGAGCCTGCCTCTCTCAGCAAGCATTTTTGCTAATCAGAGGAAATGTTAGGGAAGTCTCACTTGCTGGGTTTTTTTTTTTTGTCATGTTGGGTGATGCTCTGAGATGCTTCTAAACTTGTGAAGAAACGAGACCATGCAGAGGATTATGAGCTCCAAAGAACCAGATGCTGCAGAGATGGAGTTGAGCCTCCTGCTGAGTAACCACTTCCCTCCATACCAGCAGGAGATCTATCCCAGCTGTTAGGGAGACTTTTGGAGGGTGCTGAGCCAGCCAGGTGCTGTCTTCTGAATCACTGCTGTGCCATGTGATTGGAGTTGGTATTTAATTTGGGAGTCAAAACACCTGGTACTAGGGGTGGTCCTTCAGGCTGGGCAAGGTAAGACAGACTTCATATGATGGGTCAGAGGCAACTTCCTGGCAGCCAGGCTGGTGAGGTGGTGATCCCATAGTTAGGTTTGGAGGGTCTACATGTGATAGACTCCACCTTTACAGGGTTTGTAGGGTTGTGCACCCTCCACCCATGGAGTGGGGTATCTTCCTTGCGGGATGGCTCAGTGCTAATGTGTGCTGGTCCTCAGTCTGGATCAGCATGTGAGGCTCTGGTGGCTGCCAGCTGGAGATAAGTCCTGCCTGGATCAGTAATGGGAGCACTGCCCTGTGGCCAGAATGCCTCCATATGGATGAGAAAGAAGAGTCTGTCTCTATAGCTATGGGTGGACTTCATGCAGTGAAGCTGAAATACCAGAAGGTAGGAATTTCTTATTTTTACATAGAGGGTCTGTGCACAGTGCATAAACAGATTAAAACTGGATGTATTTTTTCACCTGAAACACTTGCTCTTTGTTGTTGTGGTGTTTGTAGCCCTGTGCAGCGGGTGTTGCATCACAGCACTAGGGTGAGGAGGGAAATGGACTCTGTCTCCTCCTTTGGAGGTCTATAATATGAGTTATTCTGCATTTAAAGAGTGCCTGACATCCTTTGTTGCCTCTGTGGTTGAAGGACAAAGTGCAGTGATGGAAACAGTTCTGAGAAGCAAGATCCAGAGGTCAATTAGTGAATGAGCAGGGATAAGAAAATGGAGGTTGAAAAAGAGTCAAAGATATTTACAGCCTGCATGGCCTTCCCTCTCCTGGTGCTTTATTTTTAATGGCTTGCTGCTTTTACCTCTCTTTGTTTAATGAATATATTGCTGAGTTATTGGAAGCGCAAACTGCATCCAAAAGCAGGACACTCAGGGTTTATTATATTCATATAACTCAAAAACAGTCAAATTGATTTTTTTTTTCTCCCCCCTCCTCCTCCACCTCATTTTTAAATCCTGCAGCAGGCTTAGTGGTAGTGACAGGTGTGAGACTGACAGCACTGGAGATGAAAAGCTGTGCTTAGGTAACAACCCCAGCCGTGGGTGGGGACAGCACCCTCTCCTCCTCACCTGGTGCCTTCTTCCCCTCCAGCCACCTCTCCTTGTGGCTTGGGGCAGGTGCAATCCTTGGCTGGCTGTTTTATATTCTGTTCCCTGCTGCTGGAATAGTTGTGGTAAGGGAATGGCTGTGGAAGGGCCTGTCCCTTCCACCCAGTTCCCAGTGTGGCTTCATGCCAGAGTGGTCACCTGCTCCCACAGGGCAGGACGGTGGAGGTAGTCACAGCACAGTGTGAAACCTGCACCTCTGCAAAGCCTGTTGGACCTGGAGCTCCTATGGTGGCTTCAGCCTCCTCTGGGCTGTGGGGAGTGAGTAGCTTGTGGGGAAAAAAAAAAATTGAAATTATTTCTTTGGGTGGTCTTTTCTTTTAAGCATCTCTGAGAGTCTTCAGGTAATCACTCGGCCTGGGTTATATGTTCTGAAGTGGCAGAGAGGATATATTTGGTGTCTTCTGCCCTCTTTAGGGCACTTGTGTAGACTTGTAGCCTGGCTGCCTTCTGCTGGGGGAGCTCCCTTTGCTGGAACAGGGATGGAGATCGCAGCAAAGTGTAGGGCAGTTTTGGAGCCACCACAGCTGCTGGAGCCCAGGACTTTGTCCTGTGGCTACCCCACCTTTCTGATGGGAGTGCAGCACTGGTGGGCTTCAGGGGCACCCCTGCCCTGTCCTCCCAGGAGGGAAGGTGGGCAGAGGAGAAAACAAAGGGATAGGGAGATCTCTGCTCCTGTGTGAAGCAGCAAGAGGTTTCCAGCTCAGCCCTGGTTAATGAGGGCATTTTGATCTACAATTGTTGACTGCAGAAAGAGCCTCCCTGATAAAGGGGGAAGGGATGTCCTGGGGGAGAGGGTCGCTGAATATGCATGGCCCCGGGTCTCTTTGTTTAGCTGATATCTGACTATATTTATTCTTCTAGATTACACATTCTGACTGCGGAACAAAGGGCTGGCAGGAGCTGCTCTCTTGTGCTTAATAATTTGAGTGAATTTACATTTCAATGCAGCCCTGCGCCACTTCCCACCCCCCATGGAAAGAGCAGAATTTCCCTGTTGCGGGGAGGGGGAAAAGAAACTCCCACCTCAGTGGCCAGGCTGGGAGATTTATTGAGATTCCTCTCTGAATTTATTCCTCGCGAATCCTGTACACGTGTGCCCACCCGACTGATGCAGAGATGTTTTCTTCCCTGCCACCCCACTCCACGACTTGCTCAGCGAACTCTGCCTGTCCCACCTCCCTGCTGAGCAGTGTGATTCATCCTCAAGTAATTAACCATCAGCAGTACAGAAAGTACCTGGCTAGGCAGAAGTGTGAAAACACATCTATACCTAACGGGAACCGGACTGTAGATTTCCAGTTTGAGTGACACCCAGGGAGCTGCAAAGTGACAAAAAGGCAGAGTTGCCAAAACTCCCCAAATACGGTCTGGTTTCTATGCAATGTCCTTTCTACTCTACTTTGGGGCCTGAAAGTGCAAAAAACCATTTGCTGAGTCAGTCAGTCACAAGGGGTGTAGAGGTGGCAGTTTTTCACTTGCCTATCTGACCAGGCTTGGATCCCTGCCTGCAGCGAGTGGTTTGACCTGTCTGGCTCATCTCTTGCTTCTCGGGTGAATTTTCCTTTTTCTGCATCCCCAAGCTTATCTTTGAGTATGATTTTGTGTCTCTGCATAGCACACTCATGCAAAAAGGCCCGGGGTTCCTGTGTTAGCTGGCACTCACCCCTTACTGAGCCACAATCCTGCATTTTAATATTAGGAGAGCTGCATACTTTTCTCTGCTTGTCTGGTAATAACTTTGCAGGGACAGGGACTTTATATGCTGACAACCTCAGTGTGCTACACTGCATTTGGGTCTCTTACCACTAGCTGCTCTGCATTAACTCATTGTAAAAAATGTTTAATTATAGGAACAGCTCCTCATTGCTATTTCAGAGGACACCTCTGCTTTTCCTGAGCCCATTAGGAGCTGGGCTGTGAGGCCATGAGCACAGGATTTTGCTGGATGGGATTTATATATTGAGATGTAGGTCAGTTAGTACCTTTTTTCCACTTGCTCTTCTGTGTAGTGCCACAGGGTATCATGTGGTGCAAAATGAGATGGACCTTTGCTGCTCTTGAGGCTGAAGGAGCAACCTTGGACATACCTGAGGCCAACAGCAGCCTCTTCCAGAAGCTCATTCCATCTGAACTGGCTCCTTTGGGCAGCCAGAGGACAGGCACTTGTGTCTCTAATACTTTTCTTGCCATCTTTTCCCTTCTTTCTGAGCTTGTGTGGGATATGTGAATTCTTGAGCTGAGCTGCCAAGGGTCTCTATGTGGGAGGGAAGCCTGCTTCTAGCTAGCTCCAAATGTGTGACCAGTGGCTTTTAACACGTTCAGTTCAGGCCTTCATTGAAACCTGAGCTGCAAAAGAACTTGGAAATGGGTTTTATAGCTGAGTTTCACCACTTTTACACTGGAATGTGTCAAGCTCTCTGTGGATGTGTGTCCCTACCTTGATCAGAGGTGAAGTCTTGGCTCTGCAGAAAGCAAGGCAATGATCCTAATTTAACCAGTAAGAACTTGTGCATGTGATGCTGCTTTTACTGATAACCTTCCTAGGTGTTGGTGTTCTGCAATGCAGAATGCAGGAAAAAATGTTCAAGGAACGTGGTAAGGAACCAGGACCTTGCACTGTGTCCTGCTCCAGCACAACAGTGTGTGTTTCCTGCCCTGTGGAGCTTCAGTGTAAAGGGTGAAACAGTGGGTGGTTGTCAGCAGTTCTGTCTGAAACGCCTGCTGGAGCAGGTAGCTGTGTTTATTTCAATGGCTAGATGTATACATTCATTATTTTTCATTCGTTTTGCATTGTGTACATGCACAAATGTGGAAACATACATATGTATGTTCCATATCGCACACATATACACGGTCTGTAATATACATGAACGCAACGCAGCATTAAATCAGGGGGTTTTGCTTCTCTTAATTACCTAATTATATCGATATTTTCTTTTTTTTTTACATTCTGTACATCTTGGTTTTATCTGAACTTTACAGAAGGTGTAAGCAATACACATCTTGTCACATCCCATTTTCACACTAGCGCTGTTGCTGTATGAACCATTGCTAGAAATAAAACACGACTAGAATAGTCAGCCATCTGTCTGGAAAGCACATGCGGTCCCAGATGGCAGCTTCTCTCCCGCTCGCTGGTAGCAGAGTCCTCTGTCTAAGGAACACAGCAGAAATGTGTAACAGTTCAGTGGGGATATGTAGGACGAGTGGTCCTCCCCCGGGCTGGGGCCGAGGGCCCTCCAGCAATGGAAAGGGAGGGAAACTCTGAGCACGGAGCCCATCCCTGAGGGGGGCAGGTGTTCATCTCCTGCCGAGCAGAGAGATCAGCTCGCTCACAGCAACCTCTCTGAGCTCAGCTCTGTGTGAATGAGGTTCCTCACCCCGTCTGTCTCTGCCTGTGAATATTCCCTTGCAAGGGTGCAGCGGGGAGCAAAGGGAAGAAAGCCCACAGAACCCTGGCAGGGGAAGCTGGAGGGAGGTGAAAACTCATGAGCTGGTCTCTCTGCCACTGCAGGACTGTTTGTAGGAGAAGTGTCCTCATCCCAGGCTACAACTTCCTCACGAGGGGAAGAGGAGGGGCAGGCATTGATCTCTTCATCATCACCAGAGATGACCAGTGACAGGACCCAAAGGAATGGCCTGAAGCTGTGTCAGGGGAGGTTTAGGTTGGATGTAAGAAAAAGGTTCTTCCCCCAGAGGGTGGTTGGGGTGCTTGAATAGGCTCCCTGGGGAATCGTTTACAGCACTAACCCTGACAGAGCTCAAGAAGCATTTGGACAATGCTCTCAGGCACGTGGTGTGAGTCTTAGGGATGGTCCTGTTCAGGGCCAGGAGTTGGACTAGATGATCCTTGTGGGTCCCTTCCCACTCAGCATATTCTGTGACTCTGTCTCCTCTGTAGATCTGGGTACTTGGTTTGCAGGCAGCTTGGCCACCAACAGCTGACACCTTCCAACCTCCAAGGCTCTCAAACTCCCTCACAGAAAGTCTCCCTTAAGCAAGGAGTTGCTCTGTATTGTTCAGAACAAATGCAGTGTGGTGTTGTTGCCTGCCCATATTTGGTGCCTCTTGTGAAATCACAGTGTGGGAATGTCTTTCCTTCCAACAGAGGTGAACAGGCAATGAAGCACCTCCGCTTAAGCAAAGCAAGCACGGTCACTTCTGCTGGACTCAGCCTCCAAGAGTTGCTTTCACTGATCAAAATAAGCAGAAAAAGTCCAAGAATGTGAAAAGCACCAAAGTCTGGGAGTGATTTGGTGGGAATGCAGCTTCCTTATCCATTGAACTTTTTGCTCCTGCATGCAGTTTTTAATCTGGCCTGCGGGAGGGATAAAGGATATCAGAACAGGTTTCTACAGAACTGAGGAACAATGAAGAAATAATCACAAAAGCAATGACAGCACCTGGGAGAGGCACCCAAAGCCATCAGTCTGTTGGCCATGACTTTCACTACTGCTTTTAGAAGAGTTGAACAGTGGTCTTGTAAAACAATTATGAATTTCCTTACGTCTTTATCATTGTGCTTTGCAAAAACATCTTCCTGGGTTCCAGCCTTCTGGAATGTCTTTCAAGCCTGTCTCCATTCCCTGACAAGTCTTTGCACCTTCTACTGACTTTTTAACCTCATGATACCCGTCTTTCCACCAGGAGGCTCATGGATGTGGTATTGTACTGCAGAGGTTGGCACGAATCCTTTTGTACAGGGCAAAGCTGCTGTGGGCTCTGTGGCACCTTCAGGAGACAGCAGAGTTGTGGTTCAGACCAAAATGCTGTGGTGTTCTCCATCTGGATATCAACCAGCTGTGTGCTCTCTGTGCTGAGTGAGGGCTGGCAGGGAGCCCTGTCACCGCCGTGGTGCAGCAACGATGGGGTGTGTAGGAGGTGTGATCAGTGGATTTGCCCTCTAATGCAGTGCTTTCCTTGGTAGGGACTTTGTGGGAGCACCAGGGATGCCCCAACTTGTGTGGCCATGGGAGCTGCTGGTTCCCAGCTATCCCCTTGTATAGAATTGTGGAATGGTTTGGGTTGGAAGGTACCTTAAAGACCAGTTAGTTCCAACCCCTCTGCCATGGGCAGGGACACCTTCCACTATCCCAGGTTGCTCCAAGCCCTGTCCGACCTGGCCTTGGACACTTCCAGGGATGGGGCAGCCACAGCTTCTGTGGGCAACCTGACCGTGCCAGGGCCTTACCACCCTTACAGGGAAGAATTTCTTCCTAATATCCAATTTAACTTTTGCATTCACATGGTCGGGAGGAAAGACAGTGCATTGAGGAAAGGTCCTGCTGAAGCTCTGCAAAGGGTCAGATTATCTTGCAGGCAGGATAAAAACAACTGCTTATTCCTTCCTCTCGGAAATGATTTTGCCTTGGCCCAGCTTTTGCAAAATGGAATTAGAAAGCCTTGCTGAGCATTGGGAGCTGGCGGGAGCCATCACTCAGCCAATTCATCATAATGGGAGCCTGGTATCTAATAAGCAGGTAATAAATGTGCTAAGTGTCCACCTCCAACTTGCCTGTGTGCCTCCCCACCGTGGCAGACCCTGGGCTGCAGCTGCTGATGAGGAGACGTCACCCAGGCTGATGAGCAGATGATGCCAGACCTGCTGGAGCGATGCCTGTCTGGCTTTTCTCTCCCAGCCACAGGCATGGCAGGGGAGAGCACAAGCCCTGCAGGGGAAGCAGGTTAAGGTATGAAAGCTTCATCCCATGTAAATCAGCCCTGGAGGCAGTGGGACTTGTCTTATTTCTGCAAGTCAGGCAGCAGGTTGTGGTAGAGAGTGGGTAGGGTTTCGCTTTGTTGTGGAAAAACTTTGTGTCTTTGGTTGAGGTACTAAAATTGTGATCTTTCTGGTTTTCAGTGCATGAGGTGATGGACAAAGGTCAGCTTGGTGGAGGTGCTTAGGAAGTACAGGAGGATGCTGAGTCGAGAAAACAGGATGATGCTCCCCCCTGCTCTGAGAAAATGGGAGCAGGCTGTGGTACCACAGAATCCTGGAATGGTTTGGGTCGAAAGGGACCTTAATGATCATCTAATTCCCTGCCATGGGCAGGTACAGCTTCCATTAGACCAGGTTGCTCAAACCTCCATCCAACCTGGTCTGGAACACTTACTTCCAGGGATGGGGCATCCATAACTTCTTTGGCAGCCTGTTCCAGTGCCTTACCACCCTCTGGAACGGATGGTACCAGGAGGATTTGGGCCTAGAGTTGAAGTCAGAGAAGCTCTAGGGAAGCCTGTGTCCCAGGGAATTGCCCATCCCACAGCCCCTGCTGTGCCTCAATGACTGGCTGTCCTTGATGGGGGAGGTGGGTGAGGACATGTGATTGTGGAGGAGGTGACAAGTCCAGAGGAACAGATCCTTCCTTGACCTCAGGGAAATGTGGATCCCAAGTGGCAGTCAGTGGGGACACATGGAATTGCAAGGGCCTCTGATGGCATGAGGCAGGAAGGACTGGGCCATTAGAGTGATCTCTTTGGTGGGACTGGAGATAATTCTGCCTGGAAGGGCAAACAAGGACCCGTTTACATCCTCAAATTAAGAAAGACCTGCTGGGACATAATCTCTGGGACCACCACCTGTGATTGACAGCTCCCTGCGCTGTTAGTCTTCTATCTTTGCTGGGGCTCTTCCCAGGGCACCCACCAGCACACAGTGCCCTCCCTGGTCCTTGCTGGTCCTGCCTGTCTGGGCTCTGAGCAGGAGGTCAATCCTGCAGGGACCCGCTCAGCAAAACGGGGAAGCCTGTCCCTATTTGTCATTGAGCGCTGGGGCCTTGGAGGTGAATCAGATGCACTGTATTAATAGATCTAATCATGGCAAGCCTTGGTCGTGCTGGATGTAGCAATCTGTTTCCTGGCTGACAGCGGGCTCGCCGCGAGCAGGAGGGAGAGACGGAGGAAGAAGCATCGCCTGCCCCCGGCTCGGCGGGGCAGGACCTTGGAGGTGGCTGCAGGGAGTTTCTTTTTGTGAAATGGGAGGGTGAAATTCTGGTCTCACACTTGTTGGTGGCAAATCCGACGGAGCAGATCGCAACCAGGCTCGTTTTGGTTTTTGGAGAACTTCCTGTGCTTCCAGGACTGGGGTTTCTCCTTTTCTTGGTGATCCTTAAAGTGCTCTGCTGCTCCTTTTAGCTCTCTGGCATCCCCCAGTTTTGCATTTGTCTTCCTTGCTAGTGCTGTAGTTGATGCCAGTGCTGGCTGGTGTTTCAGACCAGCCTGAGATCAATAGGGGAGCACTTGCAAAGCATCATATTAATTGAGTCTTATGCTAAGAGCCCTTGTGCTATTGATTGTAACAGTAACTTCAGCTGGAATTTGGGAAGCACTTACTTGAAGTCGAAAAAATGAGAAGAAAGCAGAATGCTGGGTGATTGGATTGACTTCATTTCCAGCGGATTACCCTGTAATAATTGTGTATGTCCAGTCTGCTTTCATTACTTGTCCCTCTAATGAAAGTACCAGGAATGCTTTCAGATTTCAATATGCAGGATTACAGGGTTTGCTTGGAGCAAGCACCAGAGTGCACTGACTGGGAGCAATATGAGAGAATTTATCTTAATAACCGGCAGAAGATACCCACTCACCCTGCTGTCTGCCCCATTCACATCCTTTTCTTTGCTTTCCTTCCTCTAAAAAAAGGAAACAAAAATGCCAATTACTGACTGAGAACATGAATTTTTCATTGACCTCCTGTAATTCCCCACAAAGCTGAGGAGCCTGGAAGGTAATGAAATGAGATTTCTTCAAAGAACAAATGAATGAGAGGAGATGACTGTCTGAACCAAAAGTGAGATGAGGGCATTGTCAAGGGCCTGACTTTGGGGTGAGGAAAGGACAGGGATGCTCTGGGGTCAGGAGGGCTAAGAAGGGATGCTGCTTTTCCTTCCAGCCCAGGGGTAGCCCTCTCTGCAGAGAGGTAGCAACTGCTGAGATTATGGGATGGTGTGGGATCCCCTGAGGGGTTGGGGCAACCTTAGTGTTGGAGTGTGCGGGGCTGTTGTGTTCTGGCTTTATTGTTGTTGTTTTTTTTTTTCCTCTTCTTTTCTGACATACAGTCTTCCACTTTTGCTCTTGGTGTGGGTTGAGGTACCCCAAATACACCCAGGCTGAGGGTGCTTTGGCTGTCAAATGTCAAATGCCATGTGTTGCAGAGCTCTTTGCAGATGGTCTCTGCTTGCTCACAGCCCCAAGCTTGGGGTCTTGCCACCTTGCTGGGGCTTTCAAAGACTCTTGTTGCTTTGAAATAACCCAACAAAACCTGCTCTTAAAATAATTTATTATTTTTTTTTAATAAAGGCTCCCCCCATTTTTTTTTGTTTGTTTTTTAAAGATGCTGTCAAATTGCACTTAAGATTCATGGTGGATCTCCTCTGCCTGACTCTATTACCCAATTTAAATACACAACAGCAAGAGGGGTTGAATGCCACTGTGTTAACATGGTGCCAGAGACCTCTGTGAGGTTGTTTGTTAAAAGCAAATTGTACCTGTTAAGGGGCTGGGAAGGGGAGCACAGCTGCTAACTGCTTTACCAAATTGACTCTGACTCATTCGTTTCAAATGAAAATTGAAATGCTTTTGACTTCTTCTTTTTCTTCCCCCTTTTTTTTTTTTTATCCTTCCAGTGGCAAATTTGCTTTACTTAACGCTAAGTGGGGATCATTTCTTGTGATTACTGAAAAATGCATCATAACTTTTGATTACGCTGCTATTAAGGATGCAGAATGGCAATTGCTGCTGCTTGCAGAGAGGGAGAGAGAGGGAACAGTGCTGGAAGAGCTGGTGTAACCCTTTGCTATGCTGAGGGCTGTGGAGAAGGTGCAACTGCAGCTGGTCTGGGGCCAGAGGCTCGTGGGGCAGGACCTGGGGGTCGAATTCGAGTTCAGTGGAAGTGAACACAGACACAGGTGACCTTGGAGGGATGCAGTGAGGGCTGGAGCACCACTGAACTGCCATGGCTTCCCAGAAGTTTGCCTTTTTCAGGGGTTAATGATTCTCTCTTTAAACGAAAACACCTTGGGGAGACTGTTGTTAGGAAGAAGGAAACGTTTTGGGGGATGGAGAGGGAATGTTCCTAGCTGCAGGATAAAGGACACACATCTCGGGGTTGTAGAGACCCTTCAGTGGGATGGATGTTTCTGACAGGGGAATTTGGATTTACATTGGGAGAATGGTGCAGACAGCCTGGGAGATGCAGTAGGAAGAGGGATCATGGAGTGCTCAGGGACACCATGTGCAGTGCTGGGGAAACTGAGGCAGGGAAGACACGGTGGGAGGGTGAATTGCTTTGCACTGCAGTGTGGTTTTCAGCAGCAAAGGTTTGACCTCAGGATAAGTGCCAGTGAAGCTGATGAGCTTACTGGAGGTAATCCCCACTTGGATGGGAAAATACACTGCGGGCCACAGAAGAGAGCCCTTTCCTGGCTTAGGAAAGGTGTAATCAATGTTTTTCCTCCTGCTACTCTGCACGGGGGGCTATAAAGAGAGAATGTGTGGACGTTACAGAGGATTTGGGTGGTTACTCGGCTTGGGAGCTGAGGAGAGGGGGTTTGGCTCTGCACTGTCAGCCCACAGAGGGATTACGGGAATGAGGCAGGGAATTTTTTGTGGTGGGTCAGTTAGATACGTTTCCATTTGCGGCCCCTTTCCAAGGGGTCTTGCTTCACTGTTTTTTCTGCCTCTGTCGTAGCTCTCTCAGGGCACCAGCAGCCCTGTGTGGCGGCTTTAGCCTTGTTTTTCCACTGGGAACTACGTTTCCCAGAGTTCCAACTCTTAAAGGGCTGATGTGCTGTACCGGGCAGTGCTGAGCTGCCTCTCAGGAAACGCAAGAACAAAAAGTGTTGGAGCTGAGGCTGCACTTAATTCAATAGCAAGCACAGAAGAGCAGCCATAGGTGCCATTTGTGATAGGTTTGGAAGATGAGGCTCGCTTAAGAATAAGGGAAGGTTCCATTTCTTCCTCCTGCAGTCCCTGTTGCTCTGGGGAATGCTGTGGGCAGCTGCAAACAGCTGGTTCTGTGTCATGCCTTGAAACAGCAGAGTTGTTAGTGGGAGTGAAAGGATAGGCTGGATTTACAATGCTGTGTTTGTAGGTGAGCTCTGTGAGGTTTTCAGCACGCTCGGGAAGGGCTCTCAGCCTTAGCAACACTTGCCTGTGAGCCTCCTGAAAAGAGGAGCAGCACTTTGGTGGTACTGCCAGGCTGGAAAAGTTAAAGATGGACAGAAATGTGTGGAATGATTGGAAGCAGAGATCAGCCTGTAGAACTACAAAGGGAGAAATGTAACAGCTACCAGTATTGATGAGACAGCCAGTGCCCTCCATGGAGAATTACGATTTCTGCTTCATTTTCTTCCTCTCCTCCACGCACCAAACTGAGCTTGATAGCAAAACAGATGTGACTGGTCCAACCAGTGAAATCAGGTTACAGGAAGGGGCCTTCCTAGCAAACATTGGCAGCTGTGTGGGTTGGATTTCTTGGCTAGAGAGCACTTGAGGGATCATACCTTTACCAGCCTGTCCCCAATTGGAGGAGATCTAAACCAGTACTTGCAGCCCACCAAGTAGGGACTGGCTTTGTCTTGGCAGAACAAGGATCCTTACGGGTTGAGGCTGTGGCTTGGCAAATGCACTGAAGGTCAGCCAGTCTCAGCATTCCTAAAAGTATATACATACAGGCATACATACAAATATGCATATACATATAGATGTATATGCATGTGTATATATATATATAAAATACATATATATATTTTTTTGCTGGCAGCTGAGATAAAAGGGATATAATGAAAATGTAAACGAAAAACTTTACAGCAGGCATGGCCTGACAGAGGGAAGATTGATATCCCGTGATGCTTTGTCTTGATGAGACAATGAAAAATAACCACCACGGCAGCTGTGTCAATATCAGACTTGGTAATGCACCACTAGCTGTGGGTTTTTATTTAATCCGCTTTGCTTTAAGATGATAACGGTTGTTACTTTTCAATGCCTGTCTGTCAGCACCCTGGCATTGCAATATTCCTCCGCAGCTTTGCGAGCGGGTTTCATTTATTTTAAAATACCATTTCACACACTGCTGACTTTTAACAGTGTTCCATGTGAGTTTGGGAGATTGAATAGTGACAGAAACAACACTTTTTATGAGAATACAGAATATTAAAAATGGGGCACAATATACAGATGGCAGTTTTCACTACAGCTTGTTTTTTTCCCCCCAACCTGCTTCTGCTACTCGGCTTCCCACTGAATGCATTTGTAGTAACACCATAAATGTCACTTTCGCTGACTGCCTTTTGGCATTTTATTTAAATGGGAATTCAGCGGTTGCTGCTGCTGCTGCTGCCTCCACTGCATTGAGCTCTTGTTTTGCAGGAGTGCCACTGTGCACACTCCTCTTGCATCCGCTGCATTTTCCATCACTCGGATTCCAGGGGCTGCCAAAAGAGCAGCCCCAGCTGTGTCGGAGTGATGGTGTGTGTGGATCTGTGTGTGCACACCTGTGTATCTCTGGGAAGGTCACTGAGAGCCATCCAAGAGTGGTTCCTACAGGGTGAAATACTTTTCTTTCTGCTTGGCTTCTCTAAGACTCTTATCTTGCCAGCAAAATGCAAAATGGTTTGCTGCTGTGATGGCACCAAGAGGCAGATGATATCTGGAGTTAGTAACTCTTGGTTTTAACTCCTGGGGCTCTTTTGGCTGCTTTCTGCCTAAAAATCTGGCTGCTTGCTTTAGCTCAGCTGCTGTGGTGTTGAGGGAGCTCTCTCCCCTCCAGGTTTCCTGGGGCAAGTAACACTAAAACCTTCCCAAAAGGTGATACAGTCAAATGACACATCCCTCTGTGGGCCTGGCTGCTGCTCCTGTAGCTGTGCAAATCTCAAAAAAAATATCCAGAGCTTGGTGCCTAAAGAACTGTGATGGGTGACAGTCCTTGGCAGTCCTGATCTCTCTCCTGTCACAGGGCTGGAGACAACTGCTGGTCTCCCAGGTGCTTTCCTGGGAGACCATGTAGACTGAAAACCAGCAGGGAAAGGGGTGGGTGAACTGAGGACTTGCTTTGATTTTTTTTTTCCCTCCAAAATATTTGTGTCTCAGAGTGACTGGAGATTACCAGTGATCTTCTGAATCATCCCTCCTTGTTGGGAACAGACAATTATGATGGCTTTTGCCTCATTGTGGCCCCTGAGCGAAGAGAGTGAACTGCTGCTTGTCCCCTGGGTGCTGTGGCTCACCCTGCTGCCTTCAGCTCTGCTCCCTCCCTTTGCTGCACACCAACCTTTTGGGCTGTGGTTCTGTAAACACAGAAGGGTCTACACCCGTTGCCATATTTTTTCCCAATCAACATACAATTCCTTCAGCGCGGGGAGGAAAAACTGGTACAAGACTTCTCCTTGTTTTTCTTACTCCTGTTCCCACTGCCAACATTCCTATTGATAGTCTGTGACATCTCCCTGTCCTCTCTCTCCCACGGCTGTGGGATCAATGGGTTATGCTCCTGCCTTCATCTTCTGATACTACAGGACACCAGAGTGTTTTTGAAGACGTGCAACTGCCTGGTTGCCTGTTCTTTGCATACCTTTGGAAACGTCTGAGCCTCTGCACATCCAGGTTGGAGCAGTTTGACTGAGTTGTAGGGAATGCTTGTGGCAGAACCAGGAATCCTGCACCTTTATGGACGGAAAAAATGTTTTTGTTTGAAAGATGGAAATATTGATTTTTGATTAATCTGGGAAAGGAGGTAATGCAAAATTTTTTTGGGTCTGTATTTGTAATTTTGAGAAGATGGCTGGTTGCAGGGAAGTTTTGCCCAGAGAAGCTGCAGATGCCCCTTCCCTGGAAGTGTTCAAGGCAAGGGTGGATGAAACTCTGAGCAACCTGGTCTAGTGGAAGGTGTCCCTGCCCGTGGCAGGGGAGTTATAATGAGATGATCTTTAATGTCCCTTCCAACCCAAACCATCCTATGATTTCTTTGTTTCCTACCCGTACACCCCATAGAGGTCCTTGACATCACCAAATACTTCATGAAGTTCTTTCAGTGTTTTGGAAAATCATAGATCTGGGATTATTACTTTCATCTCTGTGAAATGCTTTTCTTTTAATCTTTGAGCAGGAGGTTCATTGTACAGAAGTACAAGGCCGTTACATAAAATATAATGACCTGAGACACTATTTTTCCACCCTTCCTGTAATATTTTTGCTGTTACAGATTGTGTTACTGCAGGACTAAGTGCACCTGCATTCCTTGAGCCCTTCTGGGAGGCTGGAAATTTGTCCTTCTCTATTCCGCTGGGACAAGGCTGCTATTTTTGGCTTTGTAGGTTGCAATGGCATCAGACTTGCAAGTGGTGATATTTTAATGTACATAAAACTGTTTTCCAGTGCAGGCTGAATCTTCTCCCCTCTTCATCCCGAGGGAGTGTGTAGCAGAGGGTGGGAGGAGCAGGATGAGCCATTACTGAACAGGTTGACTTTCTAAAGAAAATGTGAGCTGTTTGAAAATGCTCCTACATGTGCAATGTTCCAGGCAATCCTGGGAGATGGATGAGCAGTGAGAGCGCAGGTGAGGCAGGCAGAGGCACAAGAGAAAATGCTGCTTTCTTGTCTCTGTCCCAACAGAAATAATTTCCACATAAATAGCACCTATCTGTTATTTAACACTTAAATCATCAAAGTGTCCATCAGTAAGGGGCTCTTTTGTGCTGGATGCTCAACAGATATAAAAGTGTGCGCATGGGGAAGCATGGAGATGGTTTATGGCTCCTGTTTTAGGGCAAGGAGATGGTGCAGGTGACCTTTTCAGAGCCCTTAAACCCCATTATCTATTCATCATCTATTGCAACGCTTCCCTATTGCACAAAGCTTCTCCTACATTTCACCAGATCTATGGTCTGGTTTCCTAGGGTGAACTTGGGGAAGCTAAACTTTCCTCCTGCTGTCTGTGTAAAAATCACTCAACTACACTTGTGTACGTGTTGGCACTGTGTAAGTCTTTAATAATGTTGTATTTGCATGCTCTATCAAGAAAAAAAGAAATAGTGTGCCTTTAGCCGGATCCTTTTTGACTTCTTGGACACAAGGCAAGATAGATAACAGGGAAAAAAAAAAATCTTCATTATAAGCCTGATGCCAGCTCTGCATGTTTTGGCTCTACTGTAGCATTTCCTAAAAATATTATCTTTTTGTTTGTTTGTTTGTTTCCTGGAGCCACAGTGTTTGCCTAGTGCAAATGGATGCCAGTGTTAATTTAGTGTTTCCCCAGCTCTACCTGGCATGGTGTGCCAGGGAATATTGCTGAGCTCCAGAAAGCCACGTGTAGTGTATGACTTGCTCCTCGCAGCTCCAAAGTGACTCCTTGACAAGCAGTATAGATTAATTAATCTGAGATGAAGAAAGGAGGTCCCTTAACATCCCTCTCCCTCTGAACATTTGTGTGCTGTGGGGCTGGCCAGTGTCACTTCATGTGAAACAAATGGGGCTGTGTACTGGGTAAGGGAATGTTGTTAAAGCTGGGTGAGTTATGGTGACGTGGGAATCACAGGTCACATCTGTGCCTCCACTATGCACCAAAGGAATGTGCCTTTCCAGTGATGGACAGAGTGCCTCATGTGCCCTGGAAACCTGTCTCTTAGCTCCCAGTGGCATTTTTTGAGCACTGTGGAGGCAGGAGGAGCACCAGACAACAGGATTTTCTAGGACAAAGTGGAAGGGATGCTGAGGCATCTCCTGGTTTGAGCTCTCTCCATAAGGTGCAGCTTACCTGTGTGAGGTGCTCATAATGGATTATTGGCATTTTACAGGTGAACACAGTTTTGCCTTTCATGCACAGGCCCCATTTCAACTCTGAGGATGCTCATTCTCCTTGGAGGAGCCATGGCAAGTAGCAGAGAAGTTTCTCCCTTTGCATTATTTCTTCAACAGGAGGAAGATTTTTTAGCACTGAACTATTAGTGCCGGGGTGGTAGGTTGGGATTTCTGAAAGGGAAGCTTATCGTGCCTTTCTGCAGCAATTGCTGGGGTTGTGGGTACAGGAGGACCCTGACAAGCTTTGTTCAGCACTTATGGCCCCTTTCTGACAAACACCATTTCTCGTGCAGTGTTCTGGCTGTTTCTGCTTATCCATTCCAGCCCCTTGGCATATTGACTCCCATGGGTTGTTTTTTCCACAAATATAATCCAAGGCTATCTGGAAGTCCCAAACCACTTAGTGATAGTGGCAGCAGGAGGGACAGCCAGCAAGCTCTGCACAGAAGAATCATACCTTTCACACAGGTATGGAGCTGTACTGATGGACTCTGGCTTTTTGGGATGATCAGAGGGCATTTGAGCTTTCTGTGGTGTTTCTCCAATTGTATTTTTGTTGATAGCATGGTCTGCCATGTGGTCTTGATCTCTACTGTATGGGACTGACACTGAGTCTTATCAGAGTGACAGTAATCCCTGCTTTTTTTTGAAGATGATGATGAAACTGCTGCTGGCTGAGGTGGATGCAGAGTTTTAGGATCTCAGGGCAGTGACTTGGATGTAAGTGACCTCCTCTAAGCTGGGTAGTGGGGTGATGTCTGGGGATTGCAGAAGGGTTTGTGGAAGAATATCCTGTTTGATGACTCAGAGCTACAGGGGCCAGGAGGACAATTCAATGCACTCATGGGAATGGATCTGGGATAGGATGTGATTTTTCCCAGCCCCCAAGCTGGGAGCTGTTCTAGGATTTCTGGGGGGCAGGAGGTGGCAATCTCATTCCAGACCTGGTGCTGCAATTGCTGATTTTACATCTCTCCTTCACTTATACTCCTTGGGCTATGTGGACTGTAGGTGTCAAGCCTTGTACAAGGGTGAGAGAGTTGTGAGGAGAGCCCGGGGTGAATGGTGGGTGGTCAGTGGGCTGGACAGGCAGGATTAACCCAGCTCCTGCAGTTTCCATGCATTGTGTTTGCCAGGTAAAAGCACAGTAGGTAACTGTGCCACAGGTCCCCAACCCTGAAGAGCTGGCAGATCACCTACACTGTGGTCCCTCCACAGCATCTCACCCCTCTCCACACTGACTGTCACCACTGCAGTGTGTGGGCAAAGACAACCAGCAAGGGTTCAGAGCTTTAGCTGGGGTCAGTAGCTTTCTGTGCAGAGCACTGAATACCACGGGGAGTTTCCAGCCTTTCCATCATCTGTTGCAATACCGTGGTTATTATGGATAGCAATATCAGTACCTGGAAGCTCTTTCGTGGCAGTTGCTGTTTCAGAGGCTATTAAGCTCGCAGCTGAACACCTCTTTGTCTAAGCTAGCGCCTAATCTTTCACATGACAATATCTTTACAGCTATACCCATCTGGAGTCTGAGTCAAAATCAGATTCACTTTCACTTAAAACTGCAGATTTGGAGAATTACACTGTGTCAGCAAGGGGAGGGGGAAGAGATTTTTGCTGAGAAGATGAAGGAGATATCTCCTTATCTACAAAAGGATACAAAATGGTGTGCTGGTTTTGGCTGGGATTTAGAGTTAATTTTCTTTACAGTAGCTGTGTTTTGGATGTGTGCTGAGAACAATGTTGATGACCATCGGATGTTTTTGTTACTGCTGAGCAGAGCTGCACAGAGTCAAGACCTTTGCTGCTCCTTGCACTACCCGACTGGGTGAGGAGTCCAGGGATGCACAAGGAATTGGGAGGGGACACAGCTGGGACAGCTGGCCCCAACTGACCCAAGGGATGTTCTATACCACATATATGATGATATAAAGTTGGGGAAAGAAAAAGAGGACCCATTTGGAGTCACGGTGTTTGTCTTCCCAAATAACTGTGTGATGTAGCTCTGCTTTCCTGGGGATGGCTGAACATCTGTCTGTCCATGGGGAGTGATGAATGAATTCCTTGTTTTGCACGTGTGGCTTTTTTTCCTTATTAAACTGTCTTTATCCCAACCCACAAGTTTTCTCACTTTTACCCTTTCAGTTCTCTCTCCCCTATCCCACCAGGGGAGAATGAGTGAGAGCCTCGTGGGGTTGAGTTGCTGGCTGGGGTTAAACCACAACAAATGTCAGCATTAAATCTTTGTCAGGGAATATTAGGAGGGATAATGTCTTTCTATGTAAAAAAGAAAACCAAACAAACCAGAGATAATGGACACTTATGTGAAAGCAAATGATCTATGATTTTTGTGCATGCTGGAATCTGAGTAATGGGCTACTTGCTCAGATGTCTTCTTTTAAGTTCATTAACTTAGTTCCACCCTCCACTTGGTATTTTAATATATATCCTAAAATACTACTTGCATTATATTTCTATCCCCGTGCTTCAAAAACTAGAACAGCTTAGTTCATAGACTTACAGAATGGTTTGGGGTGGAAGAGATCTTAAATATGATCTTGTTCCAACCCCCTGCCATGGGCCAGAACACCTTCTGCTGTCCCAGGTTGCTCCAAGCCCTGTCCAACCCGACCTTGGACACTTCCAGGGATGGGGCATCCACAGCTTCTCTGGGCAACCTGTACCAGGGCCTCACCACCCTCACAGGGAGGAAACCCTTGAGTTATCTCTTGCTTGAGCTCTGAGTATTAATATGATGTGGAGGATGAAATAGAGGTTCACATATTTTCCATGCTGCTCACTGCAGAGCTAGGAAATTACTAACCTGACACCTTCCGTTTGTCTCTGCGTTTTCAGTTGTGTGATGCTCCCTGCCAAACAGGGTGAGTTATGGATGGGAACTGCTGGGGTTTTAATCTTTGGTGCTGTGTGCTGTAGGCAGTTTTCAAAGGGCTCCAATTCTGTATTTCTGAGAGTTTTGCTGTTCAAGTAGGGTTGTGCTGGAGAAATATACCCCCCTTCAGCTGTCCTAAGACTTTTAAGTCTCGTTTTTTTCCCAAATATTCTTTTTCTTCTTTCTTTTTCTGTCTCATGCCCCATGATCTTTCAGTTGCACCCCCTCCCACTCCCTGAAGGAGCCCATTGGAATCCACAGTGATACTCCTGGAAGGAAATGTCTGTGTGCTCCAGGCACAAAACTGTGGGGGTGCATAGCTGGGACAGCACTGGAAGATTGCAAACAGTTCCTGAGTGTGAATAACTCTCTTCCGCTTTGTGGGTTCTTTTTCTAGATTGATTACGTTCAGATTTCACAAAAAGAAATCATATCTTCCCAAATACAGGATTTCATCCTCCCACTTGATCATAGTTCATGAATCCTGTTTTTTCTTATTTTTGTTGTTTATTTAAATTGTATTAATGTGAAAAATTTCTAAACGGTGTAGCGAGTTGTGGTTGTTTTTTTTTTTTTTCCTTCCATGGCTCTATTTGTATTGGAAGACAATTTGTAAAATGTGATGTGAAAATACCATCATATTTTCTAGTTATGTTTCGTCCTTCTGGCTCTGTGGTGACCCTCTGACCAATTAATATCCTCAGTCACTTAGATATCCTCATTATAACCATTAGGTTAAGTGCTGAGGAGAAAATGTATATACTGTACCTTAAATTTCTAATCACAGAAGCAGAGTTTAGATTGGTGCTATCTTTTTTTAATGACCAGCAATTCAGTTTCTTGGATGAGGTAGTTAATTGGTTCTTTATTGTCTACAGCCTCAGCAAAGCTTTTTTCCTTTCGTGTTTGTGAAAACCACTTATCCTCTATTTTTAGTGTTATCTTTTTTTTTTTTTTGAGAGAGAGAGACAAAATAGTAAAGTCTACAAAATGCATGTGATTTTTCAGGGACTTAGAATTAAAAATCACTTTCCTCATGCAACGAAACAAACATCTGTGAATGAATCTGAAAATCCAGCTGAGCTCTGAGTCCAAATTTGAGAAGAGAGGCCACTGGGGGTTACATAGTGGAGTGAAATGTAAGGAAAATTCAACTGGAGACTTTCCATTTGTTGCTGATTTCAAAGACTTCACAGCCACAGAGGTTAGAAGCTCATAATTGTTCTTTAGCACCTTTATTGTGGTTCTCATGTGTTCACTTACCACCAACAGCTGAAGCTGGGAAACCCCCCCTGAAATAACTTAAGAAAAGGAAATAATGAGGATTTAGGAATATTGCATGAGGGACCTGAACTTTTATCTGTTTGAGAGTGCTGGGGAACTGTTGTTTCGCAGATCTGGCCTGAGGTGCCAAGGGAATAAGAGATGTTTGTATACATGGAATAGCTGCAAAACAGGGTGTTTCTTACTAAAATATGAGCTAGAGAGTCACGCTGTGCACTTAGATGTGGGTATGGTGTGTTGGCTGTCCAAGGACAATCTTGTAAGGAAGGGAACCTGCAGTCAGATGAGCTGAACACGACCTGGTGTTCCTGCAAAGCTGGGGAGCTGAAGGGAGGCAGGGACACGCCGGTTAGTGAGTACGATCCCACTTTAATGCCTCAGTGTTGACCTTGGAACTGGACAAACTGATTTTTTGTGGGTAGAGGAGGAGGGTTTCAAGTGTTGAAGTGCCCTTTTGAGTGAGAAGGTGATACTGGGGACATTGGTTCGTTATGGGCTGCGGAGGGCAGGAAATGCCAGGGCTGCACTCTCACCTTTTGGAGTGGAGATTGTTTTCCTTTTTAATCAAATTGAGGCCGTTCAGGTTTCCTTTGAGCTGTGGGTTCCAGCCTTGAGAAACTTATTCCTTGTGGGTCACTAATTTTGGGGAGGAGAGAGGCATGACATCTCTCTCCTGGGAGTTATGATAGAAAGGTCATGTGCAAAACAGAGAGAAATGTATTTGTTTCCTCTGCCAGGTAGTTATTTGGTGTGATCAATCCTGTGCTCATTTAGCACAAGCGTGTTTTGGTGGTGAATCTAGCCCTTGGAAGTCTAGTCCTATATTAAATTTTTGGAAAGAGCCACAGCTGGTTTTGTGTTCCTGCAAACACAAATGCTATGGAGAAAATAGTGAGTTGAGGAAAAAAAAATAAAATTAATCCAAATCCTCGAAGGACTTAATTTACTAAAAATATTAGTATTGGAGCAGCAGATGGAGGGAGTCCTTGTAGTTCAATGAGTTTGTCTCAGAACTTGTTCATAAAGTTGGTTTAGAAGAAGCTTTTTACAATGAGGGTGGTAAAACACTGGCACAGGCTGCCCAGAGGGGTGGTGGATGCCCCATCCCTTGAAACATTCAGGATCAGGCTGCACAGGGCTTTGAACAACCTGGCATAACTGCAAATGTTGTTTCTGTTTGTTGCAGGGAGTTTGACTACATGGCCTTTGCGGGTACCTTCCAACCCAAATTATTCCATGATAATAAAGTGATAATGGAATCAGTGCGAGATGGGGAAAATTGCTGCACGGCGTTGTTTTACAGAGAAACAGTGTGAGATGAGGTGTGTTGTGAAGCATCAGTGTGCTGGGGCAGGTTTTGCAGAAGGCAGTGTGTGAGGGGGGCAGTAGAAACCCTGGAGGGGTCCAAAAGCATTTGCAGAAGGAGCCTGGCTGACTGAGTTGCCTGCAGGAGTGGAATTGCTGCTCCTCCCCGTGTGCTGGGCTGGTACAAATGTGCAGAGGAGCCCGATGTCCTCCTGCACTGCTGGAGAAGGGTCCCTGGAGCTGAAGGCAGGTCTGAGCCTCATAAGGGAGCAGCAATGACATGCAGAGGACCTGCCTTCCAGGCAGACTGCTTCCAGTGTGGTCTCTGTAGGAACTTCTCTTTGCATATGTAAGCCTGGGGTGGAGAAGCTGGTTTGCAGTCATTCTTAGCCCCACGGGGAGCTATGAACACTTATGTTAGCTGTGCTTACAGCACGTTATTCCTTAACTCTGCACTTACACAGCACCACTAAGCACCTGCTAATGCTCTGGAGGATTTTTAACCATGTATTTGATTAAATACAAATTGAGCCAGATATGCAAGGAAAATGTGGCTGTAGCCACACAAAACCTGTGTGCCTTACATGGATTTTTTGTATCCAAACAAGCTCCTGGGGATAACATCACATTTTCTACCTATGATTGTCATTGTTGAAACAGGGTAGGACAAGTGCCTGCTCCAGGCATTAAAATTTTTGTTGTTGCTTTGCGGGGGTTAAATAAAAGCCAAGGATGTGTTTCCTGATCATGGGCAAGTCCCTCTGACTTACAGCCACAAGGGCAAGAGCAGAACCACTTACATTTAGAGAGCAGTTTATAGGAGGAGCACGAGAGCGACGAAACAACTTTGGACTCTGCAAGGTGCTGATGAAATGCCTCCCTTGCACTCTGTCCCACTGGGATCTGCTCCCACAGCTACTGTGTAAGTTGTTTGAAAATCCTGCTGGCTTTGTTGAGGCTTGGGGCCAGGTACGTGCCCAGGCCTGGTGGCCCCAGGCTCATAGGGAAAGGGAGTTGTTTCAGTGGAAATGCCCACATGATGAGTTCACCTTGTCCCTGGGTTCTGCTGAGATGGGAGGTAGTGGTGAGGCTGGACTGGGAATGTTTCCCCTGGGAAGAGGCCACTGAATTGTGTGTGAAGGCCAAGGCAAGAGAAGAGCATCGTTCTAAGTAAATTGTCAGCCGCCTTTCTGTGTGTCCTCCCCTCGCTCCCGCTTTCTCCTCACCGACATATCAGCGATGTTTATTAAGAGATGACAAGTCTATCAGGCCTCATAAGCAGCCTTTCACAAGGAGGAGATCTTATATCCAGAGAGCATCATCAATCTTGTCTCTGCTCTGCTCTTCTGAGCAGCTGATAGCGAACAAGGCTCCATCCTCTTCCCCCCTCCTTCCCACCCCTTCACCAACCCTCTGCAGCACAGCAGGAGCCAGCAAAAGAGAGATTTGATTTGCATAAAGTATTGCTGGTGAAGAGAGGCAAGAAGCAGAGAGAAACACAGTGCTACTCTGAAAAAGCAACCCCCATTCCTGGATTGGGGGTGGTCCAGGCATGCAGGGTAAAGTGCAGCATGACCTGCTGCCCAGGCAGCACAAAGCTGAAGGCTGCTTCATTCTGGGGGGATCAGCACTGAGCAGGGTCAGTGGGTAGGTAGGGGGTAGAAAATCCGCTCCCTAACTGAGACTAATGCTGTGCCAGTGGGGCAAGGTGAGGAGCAACTCTGTGGTCCAGCTGTGTCCTCATGAGTGTCTGTCACTGCTGCCCGAGGAAGGGCCATGCAGGACTTCTTGCCCAGAGAAGCTGTGGCTGCCCCATCCCTGGGAGTGTTCAGGGCGGGTTGGATGGGGCTCTGAGCAGCCTGGTCTAGTGGAAGGTGTCCCTGCCCATGGCAGGGGGTTGGAACAAAATTATCCTTGAGGTCCCTTCCAACACAGGCCGTTCTGTGGCTCTTTAATCTCTGCAGCTCAGTGGTATCTGTTGAGAGCTGTGGCTGTTACCTGTGAGCAGGGGCTGCTGGGAGAGGTATCTCATGCAGAGCAAGTGGATAGAGCACATGTGCTATTCTTTAGCATGCAAGAAGAATGATCAAATCCAGGGAATAATATGCAAGGAGTCAAATCCCATCTCAGAGCAGGAACTTTAGTTTCTATTTTGCAAAATTCATCCTCCCTTATAAGTAACTTTTTTTTTTTTTTGCACGATGTCCACACTTTTGACGCTTATGGTGAGCTGATAGATTGGAAAACCAAGGTTACCTTTTCTCCCTGAACAAAATTAATTTCTAGTTATTCCTTCTGCCTCCATTTTCCACTTCCTCTTTTTTTTTCTAATTTTTAAAATTCCTTTAATCTCTTCTGCTTTTATCTGAAGCCCCTGACTGTCTAGGACTAGATTTTGTGTCCAGATCCAGTCCTGAACAGCAATGATATGTTAAGAAAAGCTGCCCAATACCTCTTTACAGTCTTCTTCCACAGCTCTGCTCATGCTGGCAATGCCTAGATCTCAGGGGAGAAGACATGGATTTACTTTTGGGATCTTGTGTAGCATAGCAGTGAGCTTATTCCACAAAGTTTTTTGTTCCCTGGTGTTTCCAAGAGTTTTGCAGCGATGTTTATGGCAGAGAGAGGGAGCTGAGTGGTCTGTGGGGGAGTGGGTTTTAGCCTGTGGCAGCTCTGAGCTGAGCCTCTGTGTCCTCAGCTCCCTGTCTCCCTTTGCAGTAGACAGCTACAGAATCACCTTTATCAAATATATATATATAATCCCCCACCAAGGATTTAGGCTATCAGGCTTGCAAGTGTGGGACAAATGTTGACACATCATCGTTAAAAATGTTGCTAAACCTTGCATATCTGATGTGCTTTCTTTTTTAAACTAAAAACTGTAGTCAGTACCCCAGATATATATAACCAGGATGCACCTCACCAAGTTTTGCCTAGACAGACAGTTTCTGACTGAAGATGCATCAGAAGAGCTGGCAATTTCAAGGACTTCCCATTAAAACTTTATGACGAGAAATTGAACACAAACCTCACAGAATATTTAAAGCATTAAAACTAACCCGGTGTGAAATTTCCCACCGATCCCTTTAGGAGGACGCGCACTTCCAGAGGAGGTGGCAGGAGTTTATGCTCCGTTTTAAGACTCCTCGAACACAGCCCCAACCAGGATGGCACAGAAGCTGCCTGTGTTAACAGATCCTCATGGGACATGCAGTGGAGAGAAATACGAGGCTTTCTTGGAGGCATTTGGAGTCTGATCTCGCTCCCTTGAGCTCGGTGGGAAATTTGTTAACACGCAAAGTGCCAGCTCGGGTGTGATGGGGACTGGAGGGTGCAGGAGGACTCTGCAGCTTGGGGTTTGTACCTGTGCCGTTGGCCCCAAGCTGCCAAACTAATTTGGCTTGTATTGAAAAAAAAAAATAAATAAAGGCTGAGGTAAAGAGTTGGGAAGAGGAGAGAAGGAGGCAGAAAATGTCTCTCAACTGAGAAAAAGACTTAGAAAGGAAATGATTTACCATGTTAATTATTTAGGCATGAAGGGATGGCAGGAGTTGCACCAAGATCCATTTGACTCAGTCTGGTGTTTGTGGTGGCTCCAGCACTGTGTGTTTTTGTGGAAAATGGAGGAACTTGTAGAGCAGGCAGCTGTGCTGGGGTGACTTAACTCCCATTCTTCTCTGTCTTTCAAAGGTCATTTAATGCGCAAGGGTTTATGTCCCTTCCAAAATTCTGTATCATTCTGATTAGTTGTCATTAAACTTGCTTCCTTTAATGTGCCAATATTACCCTTTGAATGCATACACATTCCCCTCTTGTCCTCTTCCTTGGGAGCAGGGAGGGAACAACCTGGCACAGCTTGGACAGTGCTCTCAGACACATGGTGTGAGTCTTGGGGATGGTCCTGTGCAGGGCTAAGAGATGGACTCAATGATTCGTGTGGGTTCCTTCTAACTCAGCATATTCTGTGATTCTGTGATCTTTCCTCTGCCTGAACTCCCAGGATCCAAGGACAAGCCGTGCCAGCACTGCCAGCCCAGGTTTGCTGGCTGTGCTGGGGAGACAACAACAGATGCTGCAGGTTTTGGTTTTATGAGGTCTATATTTTCCCAAAGGAAACTGCTTGTTAATAGTAGACTCCTTCGAGGCAAAAATACTCGTTCCTGGCTTTGTGGGAAGAGCTGGACCTGCTGTAGCCTTGCAGCATCACTTCACTGAGAGAAGTGGGCTGTGTCCCTCGCTGGTCCCTCTGTTGTAGCTCATCCTGGGCCACCAACCAGGAGGGCAGGTAGCACTGAGGGGAAAATAGGTATTGCAGGTTCTCCATCACCACTGCTACTCTGTTTTGGTGTTAAAGTGGCTTCACATGCTTCATGTCTCTTCCCCTGGAGGAGATGGGCTCAGAGCATTTCTTAAGCCCATGCAGGCTATTAGGGCCAGGCTTTTGCTAGGAAGGGACTGAGGTGACTGGAACAGGTCACCTTTTGCTGCTTGGGTCCATGCTGGCAGTTTCTCTGTCAAACAGGCTCAGAGGCTCAGCCCCCCTTGGGCAGCAATCCATCATGGAGGGGTTTTCCAACCTCCTTGTGCATGCATGGCTGGGAAGATGGGCAGCAGCAGGTTGGGAGAATAGAGCTGGAATTACTTTCCTGTCCCCTAGAATTGACAGGTCAACAAAGGTCACTGCCAGGAGAGGCTATTAGAGATGCATGTGGAGGAGACCTCAGCCAAGCTGTCTTACCCTGTAGACCTTGCTGTGTCTATGCTGCTGCAGTTTGCTTTCCTTGGCAGCTGCATGGCAGGAGGCTGTCCTGAACCATGGAATGGAGCTCTGTGGACCACAGGGAGACTCTGCCTCACATAAGCAATGGCTGAGGAGCATGTGTGACTTCCAGGAGACCCTGGATTTTGTGGAGTGGTAGCTCTCTTGGGACAGAGTGTCTTTTTTTTCTGGGAAGTTCCACTGCTGCAGAAATTGGTTCTGTGGAATCCTACAGTTTTTGTCTTGCTGCCATTAATGAGAAAGGAGTGAGAGTTTGCTCCGTTACTTCCATTAGCTCTAAAACACCCATTGGCTCAGGAGAAAGCCCCTTCCTGCTTAGAAATGCCCCAGGAATGAGAAAGCCAACGTCATGGCTGTTTTTTTGCTCTGTTGCTGAAGTCTGAGCACAGCACTGGGGCTTAAAACACCACCATGGCTGTGGCTGTGCCATGGCCCATGGGCCCCTCAGACATTAAAGAGCTTGTGGGAGCATTCCTCTCTCCTCCCAAACGCTGTGACTCACATCTGACCGCGGAGAGGAGCAGCTGCAGCCTCCAGGAGAGCCCGTAATGAGGCCAGGATCTTCAGCACGGGGCCTGCTTTCTGTCAGCTCTTGGAGGAGACCGTGGGTAATTACCTCTCCTGTCTGTTCTTCTCTGCTGCCGGCTTTGCTTCAGGTTCAAACGCTCGCTGACAGGGAGAAGAGTTTTCAGATACATAATTTAAAATTCTGATGGCATGTTGTCAGGTCAACATGCTGCAACATGGGAAGAGATTTTACATCCTAAGGACTCCAGTGTCATTCTTGGTTACGCTGCTCGTCTGGTGCTTTTTTACCTGTTTGAAGCGTGCATGGTGGGTGGATTGCTGGCTACTTTTTGGTGGGGTTGTAGCTGTGCATGGAGTCCTCTCACCAGACCTCTTGAAGTCTGTGGTTGTCGCCTCAGCCTGGTCTGATGTTGGGGATATTCTGTATTGGGCTGGAAGAGGCAGGAAGAAAGAAGGCGGAGAAGAAAATAGCTCAGGCTAGAGATCACTATAAATTGCTGCAACCCTTCCTTTACCTGATGTTAATAGCTTTACAGTGGTGAAACCTTCTTATAAGGCTCAATCTGATGTTTTATCAGGTTTTTTTGTGTGCACAACCCCAACTTAGATTTAAGTCTGTGCTTTAATTTACCTCTGTCTACAGCCTGTGCTCCCAGTGCTGGATAATGTACCTGTTGTTGGAAGTAACATCAAGTATGAAGGGCGTTACCTGTCATCAGAGAGAAGGATCCTGGTGGTAATGTCTTTACCTGCCTTTGGCAGGGCTGGGGAAGGACCCTTGGCCATGTGAAGTGTGTCTTGCACTCCTTGAGGCAGCTCAATTCCCTGGATGTCTTGCACAGCCTTGCTGGAAAACAAGCCTATTCAAATAGCAGGGCCTGGCCTTGTTATGGATTGAGAGAAATGTTTCTTGCTCTGTGCTGCCAGACCAAGGACATTTTTGTGGGGTGGCTGTGTCTCCTGTCCTTTCTTTTGGTCTGGAAGGGAGCAGTTCCTGGCTGTCCCAGAGTGACTTGAGCTTGGTGAAGGAATGGCACAGACCTTCGGAAGAGAAGGAGGAAGCTCTGGTGTAGACAGATCCAGAAATAGCTGAAACAGATGAATATTTGAAACTGGGAGGGGTAGGGTGGGTTTCTGCTGCACATGAGCCAAGTGCAAGTGGGAGACAGAGAGAGGAAGAGGGCTAAGGAGGATGGCAGCCTTTCCCTACCTGAATGCAAGGGTTCAGCCTCTGCCTTGGAGTTTTACCCTGCCTGGTGCCAGCCTCCTTCCCTGCCTCCGCATGGCAGCATCTGTGTCCAGCTGCCTGTCAGTCACTGGGGGCATCCTGGTGGAAGCTGGTGTGAGCACAGGTACACCAGACATGCTGGCACTGGAGCCAGGGTGGCAAGGCAGGCAGGGCTGCAGGCAAAACTGTACAATCCCAGCAATGCAATCCCTACTCTGTATTGGCTTTGGGGCTGTAGTCAGGCACGGGAGCAGGGTAGTGTCTCTGTTTGGAGTGATGCTGAAACCTGATATGGAGGGGCATGGCAGCTACAAATCAAAGGACTGGGATTGGGGAGGTGGCGTTTGGATTCGTTAGGGAGTTTTTCACTTATTCTCCCTTCTTACTCTGCTCCGGGACTGTTACCCGTTCAGCCAGGAGGTGGCTCTGGAGCACGCTGTGGAGCTGGGCACAGCTCAGCGTGTAGTAGCCAAAGCAACAGGGAGAATCTGCGACCGTCACCAGTTGGCGATGAAAGGCAGATGGCCTTCCTTCGAGCTTCCAGACGGGATGCGTGCGTGTCCTCTGACACACATATGCAGAGGAAGCTTCAGTGCATTTCCAAATGCTCCTGACACTGTGTGCTCTGATGCAATGTTTAGGAAGTGGGGAACATGCTTCTGGTGCTGGTAACATAAGCTTGGCTCAGATTGTCCTTTGGGAGCGGGGACGACTCCAAACGCAGCGTCATACCAGATGCAGGCTGTTCTCAAGAGCTCCAGACCTGTGGAGAAAGTGGTTTTGCAAGGCAGCCGTTCTGAGACGTGCAGAAAAGGAGCTGCCTTTGTGCTTGCCATGGTCCCCAGGGAGGATGTAGGATACGAGAGGCAAAGCAGGAAAAGCCTCAACAGAAGTACTGAGGAGCATCATTGCTATCTAGGAAGATATTGGCTTCCCAGGCTTTGGAGTCTGTGCCAAAATTTATGCCTGGGACATACAGGGCTGCCAAGACTAAATGAGTTGCTCTCTGTCATTCTTGGGCAGCCCTAGGCACCCGGCAAATGGAAAACTCTGGGCCTAAATGCTCCTGTGTGAGGAGAACAAGATCACAGTAGCCCAGGGCTCTCCTCATGACTGAAGCTTTGAGGAGCCCTGGAAGCAGGAATTTCCTGCTCTTCTGTCAGTGCTGTGATATGGCTCCTAGTGGCCTCCTCTTTGCTGAGGATATATAGAGGAATTTGCCCTGGAAATCTAATTTATTCTGCACTTTAATCCTCCCTGGGAACTCAGAGGGGTTGGAAAAACTTTTGACAGCAAAAATTGGAATTCACATTTTGGAGGAGCAAGAGGTATGGTGAATGTCAGGCAGGTCAGGGCTCCTCAAAGGACATTTGAGATGGTTCTAGAGAAGAAACAGAGGTCACCTGGACCATAGCAGAGATGTGTTCACTTCAGTTTTGTGGAAGCTGGGCTCTGTTTGGAAGGTCGGGAGAGCCAGATAGATGTTGTGGGGAGCATGGAAAGGCCAGTGGGAAGCATGGCAGCTTGAGATTGAGGTGTGCTGGCAAAAGCTGAGTTTGAAGGGTTTTGAAGTCTCGCCTTCTGAAACCTGTGGATTCTAGTGACCCGCAAATGTCAAGGCAAATCTTGGTATTTGCTTACACAGGAAGCAGAATCTCCTGACCTTGTGCTTGGTTGAGTGGGAAGAGATGGGAGACTTTAAGGACGTGTCCCTGGCACTCACTTGGCATGGTGGCTGTCCCATCCCCACAGGGTCTGACCAGCCCACGTGTCCCCAGGCGTGGCAGTTCCTGGCTGTCAGAATGCTGTGGTGTGAGATACTCTTGATGCTTTGTGTGTGCTCTGAAGACCTTGTGTCCTCTGACAGTGGTGCAGGGTCAGGACAGTGCCCTGGGGGAGCTGCCTTGGCAGGAGGAACAGTTGCTTGTGCAGATGGGAACAAGTTGTATTCAGCATTCCTGTCAGCTGGTCGTGGGGAGCCCTGTGGTGTGGCACCAGTGTCCTTGTTCCCAGCTGCAATGTTAGGCTGCCACAGTTAGTGGCTGATTTGTGCATGTGCTCTGGTCACAGGAATGGCCAGAAGTCACTGGGGCTGTGTTAGGTGGCTATGTCATCCAGAAAGCACAGTGTGATCCCCTGGGCCAGATGCACGAGTTTACCTGGACTTCAGCAGGCTGAAGAGACAACCTGGATCAAGCAGAGGAGGGCAGAGCATGCTCACTTAAACCATGCTCCTATGGAAATGCAGGAATAAAGAGCTGTTACTGAGGCGAGGGGAGCCTTGCACACTGGTTCAGAGCTTGTCATGCTGCACACAGAGCCCATCCTGCCCAGGACAGGGTCTGACACAGCTTTGTCTCTTTACCTTCACTGGCCCAGCAGTGTTGTTGGCAGCGCTGACCAGACATTTGGTGCCCTTTCCAATGTCTGGGATTATTGGGGATCCTTGCACTAACTTTGTGGGCTTGGAGATAAGTGCAAAATGATTTGCCTGTTGACCTGCAGAAGTCTGTGGTGGGATCAAGGGCTGCAGCTGAATTTCAGCCTCTTCTGCTGATGGCCCATCTGCAACCAGTCCCATTTGACTGGGAGACAGGGCCAGCAAACGGCCCTGCTGTGAGATACTGGTTGTGTGCTCTTCATATCCTATTTACTGAGGCGAAAGCCGAAGGAAGAGTGAGGGCTCTAACAAAGCTTTAGAGTCTCTGCTGGCTATTGACTTGAGCCAGTGCTGTGTAGAGTGGAGAAGGGGGATTATTCAGCACTATTGGTCCTAGTCTTCAGTCTGGGAGAAGGTTTCTGAGGACAGACCCCAAACCAGGCCCTTGTGTGGTAAACAAGCTGGATCTAGAATTATGGCTGATTTGTTTCTCATTGAGGTCTGTAGGGTGAGACCTGCCTCTGTGGTGTGAGATAAGCTGCAGGTATTGAACTGGAAAATCCAAACTTCTTGCCATATTTCAAGATGTGCAGTGAAGCCTGTCTGCTCTCTGCTTGTCTATGGCTTCTTTGGGAGCTAGAGAGAAAGAGGAGAGATTCCCCAGGCTCCATGTGAGGTGCAACTGTAATTCAGTCTGGGTTGCTGGACCTGGAGTCCACTGTGGGCTGTTGGAGGAATACGTGCTCTGCTAGGGTTAAACGTTTACATGAAATCAATAGAAGTTTTATTGCCACCACGTGATTTCATCTGGAACTCTGCCACCTGTAATAGAAGCTGTGTTAGGTCTCCCCCTTCCAACTACAGGACAGATATATTGGTCTAGACAACTGAAAAATAGTGGTATATTGGGAGGCTGCGTTTTCATTATGTAAATGGAGCTCTACAGGAGGATTAATTGATTATTCAGTTACTATGGATCTGTCTTGGATGTCCTGGCAAGATGAGAGAACCTGATGGAAGCTCTCCAGTGATGTTATATGGTAGCACGAAGGAGTCCTTGAGCATCCCCTGCTCCCCTCCAGGCAGTGCACAGCATGGGCATGTTTCTCTCCCTACAAGGGAATTGCTTCCCAAAATGGTGCAGGTGCCTTCATGCCTATGACTGGTGTCTGTGTCCTGGTACAGGCAACAAAGACTTGCAAGGCACAGTCAGAACCAACCTATTTCAGCCTGCACATGCTGCTTGAAGGGAATCACCTGCTGACTGGGTCTTGCAGGTGGCAGCTGGAGACCCTCCAGAGGGCTCATGAGGAAATGTATTGCTGCAAGTGCTGGGAGCTCTGTGAGATAAATCCACTCTTGGAGATTTGCTCCCAGCTGAAAAGCAAGTGCAATGTGTTGTCTTAGCCCCAGCCCAGCAGGTGAACGTACAGAAACAGAGGGGCAATCATTTGGAAAGGTCAGCTGGGGGAAGGAGGGCACCATGATGGTGACAGACACAAAGATGTACCTCATGGGCAACTTGAGAGCTCTAAGTGGACAGTGTGATTCTCCAGGTGAATGTAGCACTATTTAGACATTAAGGTCAGTGTCCACAGCCTGAATATTTTGGAGCGTGGATCAGCTGCTGATAGAAGTGAGTGATCTGTGCTGTTCTGCTCTCATTTCTAGGTTCCATCAGTACACAGGATTTTAAGGCAAAGAAAAGGATAGATTTACTGTGTGCATACTGAGGTCTCCACTGCTGTCTGTGTCCACTGTCCACTGCTGGAGTGTCCAGGTGTGGGGACAGCTCTGGAACAGCTCTGTCATCTCCCTGTGGCCCTGGAGCATTGAGCCTTTTTGTAGGTAAGCAAGCAGGGCTACCACATCTTCATAACTAGATATGTCCCTTCTGGCCAGGCTGACACATTATAGCACAGAGAGTATTTTCTGAATTGGATATACCTGTAGTGCCCTGCACAGAGGTGGGAAATAGATCTGCACAGTCTGTTGGACTCAGGTTGCTGGAGGAAGAAAGGACAGCTGTGGTGAGATGGATGCACTCACTTTCTGCTGTCCTGCTGCGTGGGATATAATTGCTTTATCCTTCTCTGTTCTTCCAAAACCATTTCGATACTGCTGCCCAGATCAAATTTTGTGAAGAACATTTTAAAACAAATCTTAGCCTTTGGCCTGAAATACATCACCTGTGGAAAGTTTTACAAACAATCCTGGCATTTGGAGGCTGGGTGTGGAAAAGCTGTGATATTGGAAAAGTGGAAATTTAGATCCTGTTTCTTATGAGTAAGCGCTGATACTGGAACTGAGGGTGACGTATCCCCAGGTTTGGGTGGGAAAAATCTCTGGTAATTGGAAAGGTTCTAGTGCTGAAAGTATGCAGTGGTTTTAGGAAGAACTGCTTATGCTGATGAAATAGGAAAACATGCTTCTATGTCTGTGCCTGAAAAACAAAGGGGAAAATTAAAATTCAGCTGTTTCACTGAATGTAACACATTCTTCCAGGAAGTTTGCAGAGTGTCTTGCAATCCTGCTGAGAACAGGGCAAGAAACGTTCTGGAACCCAAAGTAAGGACCAAAAGAGATGAAATTTCTCTTTTCCTATGAGAAGGGAACCATGGCCAGCCACTCCCTTTTCATGGGTGACAGAATTGTACTGCACTGCTGCAGTGATAGCTGTGAGGTGCCTTTTTGCATGCACGCCCTGATGTTGTGAAGCTGTTAGACTCGCAGGTCTTTGGGTCGAGGCTTCCACTCAAGTTGGAATTTATCTCATTTATTTCATTTATCCTCACTGATGCTTTGCTCAGTATTGGCTGTGTGGAGGTACCTCAGCTCATGCTCTGTGTTGTTTGCAGCTCTTGTGCAGCACGAGGTGTCTCTGCTCTTTTCCTGAAGTCACCAAGCACCGGAGATTTAAGTGCAGTACAGAACTTTGCAGACACAAGGCTTGTTTGCAAGACAGACATGCATTTCCACATCCTGTCTTATGGATTCCCGAACAAAGATGTTTACAGGAAAAAAAGAAGTGCACTAATGCTATAGTAGGAGGAGGGAAGCATAATGTATTCTTCAAATGTTTGTATGTCAGCAAAATGCCTGCAAACCATTCAATAGATTAATCCTGTAGCTGGCCTAAAAGGAATGGATTTCTAGCCATAACTGAGATTGGGAAAAATTGATTTCCATGTTCTTGTTGACTGAATAAGATAAAAACAACTGCCTTGGCACTCATTACTGGGCCAAGAATTCAGATCTCTGCTGCTGAACTGAAGAGCTGAGTTGAATACTAGAACCAACTCAGCTCAGGAAGTGATGAAAGGGGACTTTCCAGAAACCAAATCTTAAACATTTGCCATTGTGGAAACAGAACTTAGAGGAGAGCATGACTGCTAAAATATCTGGTGGCTTTGCATGGATATATGGCTGAATGCTTTTGTCTTTTAACCAGAACTATAAAGGCACTTTGCTAATCAAAAATGTGAGAATGGGGAGAGGATCTTGATTTAGGTTGGACACTAGGAAAAAGTTTTTCACCCAGGGGTGGTTGGGCACTGGAACAGGCTCCCCAGGGAAGTGCTCACAGCCCTAAGCCTGGCAGAGCTCAAGAAGCGATTGGGCAACCCTCTCAGGCACATGGTGGGATTGTTGGGGTGTCCTGTGCAGGGCCAGGAGTTGGACTTGATGATCCTGATGGGTTCCTTCTAACTCAGTATATTCTATGATTCTAATCTTTCCATATTAGAGTGTGGCTGCTGGAATTTGGTGCCTGCTTTGTCTCCTGGAGGCTGGCTATTATTCTGAGCCCTTGAAAACTATCTTAAACTCTTTGGGATAACCACAGCTTTTGGCACTCAATTGTCTCTCACATCCGGATTCGGAAGAGGGAAATAGTGGTTGGTCTGTGTTACCAGTGAAAGTACAGTTACAGTGAAAGTGTACAGTTGGTCTCTGTTACAGAGAAAGTATGTGCTGTCCAATGGGCTTCTCTGAAGTTGTTTCCTCTAGCTCTGGATGTAAAATTTCATTTCAAAAGGCAGTTCAAAATTAAAAATGTGTTCAGGTTTCAGGGAGAATATTTGCTTGATTTACTGTTAACCAGCTCTTAGCAAGGGGAATAATGAGCTTATGCCATGGCTGGGTTGGGAATGCTCATTGTTTTCCTTGTTTCTGACAAAAGCCAGTAGACAAGATGGGAAAAAATGCTGACTGGGACAGGAGATGACATCTACAGGTGGGACAGCTGTGACACACTCTCTCCAGACCCATCTGTGTTCCCCATGTATGGCGAGTCCCCAGCTGTGCTGGCCTGGTCTTTCCCAAGTTCTTCCAGGCTGGATGAGCTGCATCCTCATGCTGGGGTGCTGTGTGGGAGAGCTGACCTCCAGCTCAGGGAGAGATGGGGGCAGCTGTGGTGCTGGCATGGCTCTGGATCAGCAGGATGCAGCTGGTAGCATCACATGAAGGAATTCCTGCGCTCAGGAGAAGTGCAAAGCCCTGCAGTGCAAGAGATGCCACCTGGGAAATACTTTGCATCTTTTTGTTCACCACAAATGGGCAGTGAACGGGATTTTCTCAGTTAAACCTGGTATCCAGTACATCAATTTTGATTGATCAGTCTCCAAACATGACCAAGGAGTGGGACAATGTGTTCAGCTTGGCCTAATTCTCTTTCCCACTTCTGTATTGTTTTTAGAACAGTTGACACAGTCTATAAAAATCCACCCAACCCTCTCTTCAAATGCTCGAGACTGAGAGAGGAGATCTGTGCTTTGTTGTTACACCATTTCAGGATGCAACATTTCCTTTTCCCTTGGGACTGGTTTCTACTGGAGAACCCTCATGCAGGAAGTAGAGGAGGTAAGCAATACAAACTTAGTCTGAGGTCCTGCAAATGCAAACATCTCCCAGATCCTCAGTCTCTTGTGCTGTGGATTAGGCCCGTGTGAAATGGTAAATCCCCATCCTAAAATTCCTTTGGCAAAGTGGGAATCCTGGCAGGTTTTGACTGACTGCAAACAGATCACTTGATAACTCTCAGTCTTATTGACATAACTCCAAAAAATATGCTGCAAAGTGTAAATAATAAACGTGTAGTATCTGCACTGGAGCAAGTAAACACCGCCTGATGTTGTCTGATATTTCACTGGCAAGGTGTCCTCAGCGATGCTCCAGCAGAATAATTTTCCAAGCGAATGGCTTGCGTGACAGGTGGATGTGCTGAGCTCATGCAGCCGGTTCTGGGGCCGGCACAGCTCCGTGCTGGAGACGGGAGCACACGGATACCACCGCGGGCCCCCTCCCGCCGGCTCCCGGCAGCTCAGCGGGGAGGTGTGAGGAAGTGCCTGGCGAGCTCGCCTTGGGCTTGCTGACACGGGTGTGTTGCTAAAAGCTTTTTTCCTGTGTGGTGTGGATATATCAGCTTCTGAGGCTGGATGACACGCTGATTAATAATTCATGCTGGCAGTATTGACTGTTGGGAGCTAATCTGAGAGCGCGCTCGTACCCTTGCCCTGGGTGAAGAAGCTGTCTTCCCGCTCAGGTGCTGGGGTTATGCAGGAAAGGCAGTCTCCTGATGGCAAGGTGGCTGCTGCTGCGCTGCCAGATCCTTTCCAGGCTGGCAATTATGGCAGCCAAGACTGGTCCTTGTTATCCAAAGCATGCTCCTCTTCTCCTGCTTCTTAGGTGTCACAAAGTGGCTGGAGAACCCAAACTGTTCAAGACCAACTTTTACCATAGTTTGTAATTTGCAGATGGACTCTTGTGACTGCTGTCCCAGAGGTGCTGGGGTTGAAATCCTTCTGTGATGGGATGGTCTCAGGGCTGAATTTTCAGCTGCTGCTCTGACACATCATTGTGTGTAGGCGCAGTCTGTGATCTTCCCTGGGGGGGATTGCAAGGCAGGAAAGAGTACCCAGGCTTACCTTGGCAGGCCAACCTACTGAAAAGCTTAGAGGGGCCTTGGGAACTTGGCTAGCAACCTGACCCTGGGGGAGTAACCCTCACCAAGAGGTGAATGTGACTTCCAGAAACTGGGAAACCACAGTTTGCATAAATGTGAATTCTAAAGGAATGAGTGGCTCTGGATGCTGCTCTGATCCTGGACGGAGGGTGCCACCCTAATGCTATGCTGTGTCTGATTGGCAGAGGTTTGCTTTCCTGACCATGTGGAGACACTGGAAAGTCTTTGAGGTGACCCTAGGGCTGTACAATAACAGTCTGCAATGTCTTTGATTGTGAGTGGCAGACAGAGGATCCCAGTGGTATGTGCCCAGGAATCCTAGGGAAACTTGCTCTCAGCTCCAGCGCTTGCGGAGCCCCACTAAAATCTACCTTTCTTCTCCCCTTGTCCCGGTGCACAGTGTAACATTGCACTGACTTTCCCAAATAAGATGTAAAACTGAGCTGATGGGCTTTTGCAAGCAAAGCTCTGTTAACAAGAGCAGGGATGTTAACCTTGGATCCCTGCCCAAATTGAAATGGATATAATCTCTAAATGGCTCATACCAAAATGAAATCCACTTACAGGGGAATGTGTGTCCCTCTCTCTCCTGCAGTGCTGATGTGTTGAGCACAGAGGGGACAGAAATCAGTGGGTGAGTGAATTTGGTGGTGAATATAATAGGAACCAAATCAGGCCTCTCTGCATGAATGCCCTTCTGTCTTCTAAGAGATTCAACAAAAGCAAGCTGGAATCAAGAAAAAAACAGCAACCCAGACCAGATCCTGGCTGAACTATCTGTTCTGATGGATTTTGGAACAGTCCTGAGCTGTGCTATCTTTCATGGGAATACCTTAGTCTTGGCACTTTCCTTAGGATGCCACAGTCCCTGGGCCAGGGTTGTGCTGTCATCCCACTCTGTGTCATGGACAGTGCTTCAGGCTGGAGCAAGGCTCCAGAGCACTTGGTTCAGAGATGGTGTTTCTCTGTCCACACTGGTCAGGGGTAAAGCAGCTGGGCTCCTGTGGGCTGTAGTTAAAAGGAGCCCTGGGGACTACTCACCCTGAATAAAAGCTGTGCACTAGGAGCCTGCAGAGCAGATATGTGTAGTAAGATGGAATAAGTTGGGTGTCTGCAATAGCAGTGCAAGCACTGGCTGCTGGGCTCAGAGGACTGTGTTCTTGTGCTGCAGCAATGCAGGATCTCTGTGTCTTGGTCATCCAGCAGCACTGGACCAAATTCTGGGAAGACACTTTCAGCTTCACCAAACACGTGCTCTGGCTAATGCAAATGTTGCTTTGGAGATGCTGAGAGGTTTTCCTCCCCCCACCCTCTTAAAAAGAGCATATGTTCTCACTACTAACAAGCAGGTTTGTGAAGAGTCTATTTTTAAGATGATTACAGGGTATCAGTAGCTGTTCCAGTGTCAACTGTCGGTTTTGTTTCCTTGTCGGCAGTAAACTGTTGGCAGGTTTGTGCACCAGAGGTTTACTCCTTCCCAGCTGTAATTGTACGGAACAGAAATTATCACTTGCTCTGTGCATGCCTCTGCTGCTTCATCCCTCTGAGCCTGCTGTTCACAAGCAGCTCCTCCAAGCGCTTTCCACCCAGCAAAGGGCTGTGTTGTGGCATCTCCTGCTGGCCTAAGGTAAGGCCTGGGCAGACCTAAACTGCAGAGATGAGGCTAAATGTGGAATTGTAATACATGTCTACTTGATATTGGGACATCCCACTTTGTTGCCCAGAGAAAAAGCCCAGACCCAGTTCCTCTCCCAGTAAGACAAATGTAGAAACGATTTTTTGGTGGCAGTTTTCCCCATCTGCTGTATAAAATTATACCTACAGCCCCAGCTGAGATCTTCAGGGTGCTGAGCATGGGTGATCTGGTGGCCAGGTCTCCAAGGAGCTGGTGCTCTTCAGGTTGTATGTGTGTCTGGCACATAAGTCAGTCTTTCTATATCTCAGATCCCTGTTTGCCTGGCAGGCAGAACAGCACAGCCAGACTCCACCAGGCTTTTCTCCACATGGCCACTGAGAATCTGAAGTCCTCTGATGCTCTCATGAAAGGGGATGTGCAGTCCTTCTGCTACAGTCAAAGCTGTGTTTGCTAGAGGGCACTGGAGTGTTAACTCACGCCATCCCTTCATCCTGCTCCCACACTGCTCAACCAGAGGTGACTTATGGAGGAGGAAGCAAATAGGATCCTTTATTGAGAATTAAGGAAATGGCATTGTAAGCACTTGCATCCTTTCATTATTATTTTTTTTAAAGAGTCTAAATAAGCCCATGATTTGTGACTGCAGCTCTACACACAGAGGTGACGAGGGAGTGCAGTGGGAAGTGTCAGCTAGTGGGTGGAGGTTAAGGAAGTCCCTTTCCTTATCCTACAGGGCACATCCAGTAGGAAACAACCACTTAAAGTATACTTGTTCCTTTTCCCTTGACAGGGCATTGTGTTGATGCCTGGGTGTGAAGTCTGCTCCCTGCCCTTCAGTGGTGCAAGTCCTTGGCACACCTCTGGGTTCAGACTCAGCCCTCTCCCCCATCCTGAAAGTTTCCAAGTGGCACCGAAACGATGGGAGAGAAACAATTGTTGTGTTTCCCAGGCTGACACCTCCCACTGAGCATCCTTCCCTGCAGGAATGGCAGTCCTCTCGCGTTACTCTGGGGACACACCGCCTTGGTGCTGATGGGACCAGACAGGATCCGTCACTGTGCTGATGTGTCTCCTCCACAAAAAATCCTCAGTGACACCAGTGTCTGAGAAATGAGGAACAAAGAACAAACAAATAAAAATATGTGCTCCGTTTGCTCCCCTCTGGTCATCTGTCATCCAAATTTGCAGTGGGGAGTGTGGAGAAGGGCTTGGATTTGGGGGTTCTGCTGGGAATATGAAACAGGTTATCTTTTTTCACATGAGACCAACAAGCCTTGCAGGCCAGAGTGCTGCTTCTGCTGGCCTGTGGTTGTGGGCTATCTGTCCCTGGTTTTAGCTTGTTTCTGGTGTACAGGCTCCTCTGACTGGTATCATAACCAGTCCCTTGCAGTGGGGAAAAGGGGGAATAGGGCAGGACTTGGTGTGGCTTGTGCTGCAGAAGAGGCATTGGAAGGACATTACCAAGGTTGTATGAGTCTGTCTCCCTGCCTCAAGGTAAGATCAAATCTACCTATGTCATTGCTAGACTAATCTGTTTTTAAAGACCCTTGGGGATACGGGTTGCTCAACATCTTCCAGGACTTTCAACAAGAGTAATGTAACAAGCATAGAAAGAGGGGGGGTGTGTTGTTGGGTTTTTTTGTTGTTTTTTTTTTTTCCTCTTCCTTGCCTCCATTTTTAGCCTGTTGTTTATGTTCTGTGGTGGATGTGGCTGGGAAAACCTTTCCCTTCGTGTTTCTAACAGACTGTTTGAAAGCTGCTCTCTAATCAATGAGGACCAACTGGGATGGCTGTGCTCCTGTGCATTGTGTGTGACAGATGTGTCACCTCTGGGCTCACTCTCTTCAAATGGTCCATTTCTGTCTCAAAACACGGTGGCCAAAAACAGAGCACCAGACTTATGATGAAAATCTACCCTTTAAGGTAGGAAGCTGAGATACTCTTGCTTGAACAAGATGTATGGGGAACCTTGCCCATCTGAGGATGCTGACATTAAACCTTCAAGGCATTGTGGCCTTAGCTCTTCAGAACAGCATGTCTCATTCAACTGGGCAGGGTGATTTCTCCCAGATGTGCTTTTCTGTTTTAAATTGGCTGGCAGAGCTTTTTCCTCTCTTTACATAGACAACTGCTATTTGCCATCTTCAGCAGTGAAGGTGCTTTAAAATTGGGCGGGTTAGTGCTTGTGAAACAGTCTGGGCTGTTCAGTTCCATGGGATTTAAGAGTGACTTATTGTTTGTGTCCTGAAAATTGTTTGCTTTGCCTGGAGGCCATTTCACATTTAAACTTCAATTGTTTGCTTGACTCTCCTTTTGTATAAGTTGTCCAAGCTGAGAGTTGTGTGTTCTATACCAACCTCTTCTTGTCTGTGATAGCAGTATTTTGGGACCTGCCCTGATCACAGTTTTGAGTGGCACCACTGTGAAGTGTGCTGGGGCTGCCTGATTTGGAGAGAACAAAGGAGACATTGGAAAAGACAGTGCATCAAACTGAGGTAAGGAGACTACCAAGAACAGGACAGCCAGCCTAGAAACATACAAATTATGCAAGTATAGCTAGACTAAAACGTCGCAAAATAAAGTCTTTCTGGCCTCGTAGGCTATCCTCAGGCAAATGACTTTCTGTGGACCTCACTGAGTTTTGAAGAACTGGCTGAGCAAAACAAAACACAGCTTCCATTCACTTGAGAAAACAAAACATCCAGTTCTTTAAAAATGCCCCAATCTGAGTAGCTGCAGCCTTGGGAAACAGCCTTAAAAATAAGCAACCTGTAGCTTTGACTAATTACACAATAAGGCAACCACACTTCCTTCCATAGGCAGGTGAAGCAGGCTGGAAATTAAAGGCACCAGTGTGGTGACAGCAGAGCTTGCGATGATACCACTGGGTCTTGTCCCTGGGCAGCTCCAGTTAAGAAGGAAATACATCCTCAGGCTCCAAGTCACCTGCCTGCTACTGGGACTGCTCACTGGTGATGACATTTCAAATATGTTTTAATAACCAGCGGCTGTTAATAAGCATCAGCTACTTCACCAGCTTAGATGCATCTCTTTAAATTTAAACAGGATTAGATAAGGTAGGGAGATTATTAAATACCCAAATGAACATTAAGCAGATATATTGGAGGCTTAACAACTCCGCAGCAGATTGTTAAATTGCTCTAAATATTTCCCTACTAGTCTGGGGGTATTTAATTAAAACAACCCCTCTAGTCCTGTGTAATGTGCCTAGAAGGCTTACAAGCCCTGCACAGGGCAGGACCCTAATTGGCAGTGTTACCATAAAGCTGAACTGTGCTCGAGGACAATTAAAAAAACAACAGCACCCCCCCTCCCCACCCCACCCCACAAACCACCCCAAGCCCCTCTAATTAGTGTGAGAAATGACGACAAAACAACTCCGAGTGTCTCCAGTGACAGGTGCACAAATAACAAGGCTGATGAAAGATTTTGCAATTAAGATTGCGCTATGAAGATTAATGGGATATTTTCATAAACTGATGTAAGATTGCCTATAACCCAGTTGCCTCCACGTAGCTCTGTCTCCTTCTCACCAGCCCTTCTGTATCTCTTATTTCTCAGATTCCCTTTACCCCTATTTTCCATGTTGGTGTGGCTTTTCATCCTCATATTTTTTCCCAGGTTTCTGATGTTTCCTAGTACTTCCCTTCTCTTGGTGTTGTCTAAATCTTGGGTTTCCTCTCTAGTTAAGTTTCCTGGCTGGGGTGGAAACGGGGGTGTCCACATGGGCCATTTCTATGGTGTTACTCCATCATGGGTTGTGTTTGCAGAGCTCGAGGTGGTGGATGACTGGCAGATACTTCCCAAGCTGTTCAGCTCTGGTGCTTCTCACGGTGCTGCTGCATTTCACAGGAGACCAGGGCATGCCAAGTTGCCTTTCTAGCCTGGTTTTCCAAGAGGGTGAGATTTCTACCACTGTGCTCATCAACTGCTTTCCCTTCCCATTTATTTATTTTTGAGAGTTTTTTTTTTCCTTTTTTTTTTGGAGCTGCGTGGTTTGCCTGGCAGCAATGGATCATGATCTAGGAGGGGTTAAGCTCCTGCTAGTCATGTGAAAAGGCATGTCTGGGTAGCAAAGGGAGATTAACACCCTACTGGGGAAGGGCATGTGGTGTATGATGGACCTTTATTAGCACCCTGAGGATCCAGCTGCAGGGCATGTGTCTGGCTCTAGAGCCACGTGTGCCCGTGGCTTTCCGAGGCTCGTGGGTCACATTGCCTCTGCTGCTTCCCACTTCCCAGCATTGCCTCCCTTGAGTGTGCCAGCAATTCTATTAACCCAGAGTAAATGTGATACAACCACTGCTTGATAGGAAACATTAAACTGTTGGAGAAGTAAACTGAGAGCTGGACCAGACACCCCTCCCCATGCATCCTTCAAAGTGGGAGGGAGATTTGTGCCTCACACCCGAACCCCCTCCTTTCCCAGAGACATTGGCCTTTTGCTGCCGTCATTGCTACTCTGTTACTCCTAATTGCCTGTTACTCTTGATATCTCCAAGGCAGACTAGTACACGGGGGAATTTACATTTTTAATCTAGTGAAAGCAAGGATTGGCAACGCAGCCTCCAGTCCTGGTTTTCTTCCTTTCAGCTGCTACCATAATCCAGGTTTGATGTCCAGCTTTTCAGTCTGTCTGCGCCTACTGACTGCCCCTCCTCCCTGCCCTTCATTTTCCTTCCTGACCTTGTCCTCAGCCCTGCCAGTGGCTTTTTGCTGTGATTTTCCTGTGAGACCTCAGAGGGCTTTGTTAGGACAGGGGTTCACAGGCTCTGGGGGCGACACTGGGGACATTAGTCCTGCCTGTCGGGGTTGGGCTCTTTCTTGCTGCTTGCTTTTTTCCCCATTGAAGCATGCCTGTCTAAATGACGTGTTAGAAGAGATGCCTGCCCAAACCTGCAGCCCTGCTCCCCCCAGGGCCCTCTCACCAGCCAGGGCCCCAAGGCTGCCCAGGACACAGGGAGCTAGGGTTATATAATCCCATGTTCAGGGATTTTGGAGTACTTTTACCTGGGCCCCCAAAACCAGTACAACCACTTCCACACTGTCCTGGTTGTTAACTCTGCTGGGCAAGCGTGTAAACAAGACCTCAGGGAGTTGCTGTTTGCCTCCTGATTCAGAGGCTCTCCTCTGTGTTTCCCTCTGCCTCTATCCCTAGCAAAGGCACTGTAAATTCTTGTTTCCCACAGTTTGTGGACAGTCTTTAAATGAGTTAGCACAGGGCCAGCCGCTTGTTTCAGCCACTTCTCTGTGCAGAGGGATGCTGTGCACTCCAAGTTCTGACACCCTTTGTCAAGCATCCATATGAAAGCCTGGTCCAGTAAAAAGGCAGGAGGATTCAGTTTCTTAAGAAAGAGGCACTAATTGGTGGTGACACAGAAATGTAGTTTTTCCTGAGCATGGTATGTGCCTGACAATATTCCTCTCACCAAAGCAAACAAGCAGAAATTAGGGCTTTCTGTCTCTTGTCCATGAGCCTTTTTGACTTGATATCTTGTTGTCTCTCCTCCTTTTAATTGCTCAGCTGTTGTCCTATTAGTGTCAACGCTTGGCGAGCGCAGGGGATACAGCTGAGATGCTCTGGCTGGTGTTATGCGAGGTGTCAGCCTGGATAAATACAGTGGTTCTTTCTGTTCTCACAAATCTCCTTTCCCACTCCCTCCTCACCTTCAAGATGCTGAAAAATGCCAGGAAAACGTTAGTGCAGCCTGTGGGTAGCCTTCCCTCCCAGGTCCCCCTTGGCTTGCTGGTCTTTGCAGCCCCGCTCTGTGTGTTCCCAATGTGACTCTTTGGGGCTTTATGGATTGTTGCTGGATGAACTCCAGAGCTGAGCTTAGGCTGGAAACCAGATATGATGAGCAACAAGGCTGGCTGCAGTGAGATGTCACTCCTTGATTTGGGGTTATCAGGATCCTGTAGGCTTGGAAAACGCCCTGGAAACATTCTTAGCAGAGGTGCTGCCATGGCCCTGTCTCACTGGATGTGCAGATCTGCAGCCTGACCTCCTGGTCTCGTGCTTTAGCCTCATCTCTGTGTGGTGATGCTGAGAGACTGGCAGTGAGCTGTGTGCTTTTTATTCTCTGTGCTGGTGGTTGCACTGATGCTTGGTTCCAGCAAATTAACCTTTTGGGGGAAGTTTCCACCTTGTTAGCTTCTTGTCCTGGCTACTAATAACTCCTGAGAGGTTAATGCTTCCCAGTGATCTGGAGCAGCCAGGTAGCCTGCCTTTTGTTGGTGGGTATGTAGGGCAAGGAGGGGAAGACATTAGAGTCTACTTTATGGGCTGACCTATCCCTGGCTGCTGCAATCTGTTGGGATGTGCCACACACAAGGTTGTCCTTGGAAAGCTCATTTTGCCAGAAGCTGTACAAAAACATTTTCTTTCTTCCTGGAAGAAGCACAGGCGGTGCCAAACCAAGCCTGCCAAGAAGCAAGTCCCATTGCCCCAGTCACCTGTGGCTGTGCTGTGACCTCTGTTGCTGCCTGGGGAGCTCAGAGCAACGTGTGGTTGAGCCTCCCTGCTCTGTAGGGATGTGGAGACCAAATGGATGTGCCCTGACCAAAACTGCCCCTGCAATCACTGTCAAAGAGGTCTCAGCAGAGAATAGAGCCCAATGTGGCAAGAGGAGATGCAGCAGTAGCACCTCTGGGGACTTCTTTGCTTGGTCCCCAGCCTGGATGAGCCCAAGGTCCTGAGGAATAAGAAGGATGCAACTCTGCCTTTAAAGGTGCTTTGAAACAAGCAAGCATGTGGGTGGGAAGGGAATTTGTGTTGCAGGGCAGATTTAATTCCTGGTATTTTATAACCTGAGTGCCTTTTACCGGCGTGGTTTTACTATCCCCTCCCATCCTAATAACTATTTTATAAATATTATTATGAAGAAGTCTTGGTGGTAATGCCAAAGGGAAGCTGGGCTTTGTTTTATCTGAATAGTGCTTGCTTCCAGCTTGGGATAAGGGCTGTAATGCTGCAGAATGAAGCTGAGCTGGAACAAAAGGAAATCTATTCATTAACTTAAATCGTAGTAATTTTAGCATGACCCAAGAGGAGACTGGTGAATCTAACCCTCTATTTTCTCACATCCTTCCTAGCAAGTGCCTTTCTTTCTCACTGAGGTTTGAGAGCTGACTCACTTCTAGACTGGAGTGAAATCTGGGGTGGGTATTTTTTTCTCTCTAAGATTAGAGTCAATGCTGTTACAACAATTACGGTGGAAAAAGAAATGACTGCCATTGTTGATTTTGATGTGTAAAAGCTGAACTTAAGTTGTCCACTTACCAATTTCCTAGTTGTTGCTTTATTTTTTTTTTTATGCTTAATCAGAGGTCTCTGTAGATGCTGCTGCCCACCTGGAGTAGGAATCACAGCTGAGACCTTGATTGCTCAATCCCCTAGGTTGTTAGTGACTCTTTTCTAGGGAGGTACCCCTGCATTTTGTAGGACTTGGAATTTTGTGGTGGGGGTGAGAGGTACTAATGAGTATTCAGGCAGGAGTGAAAGGGTCCTGCTGGTGCCAAGGCAGGTGAGACCAACTCTGGCCACCTGCAGTGTGGCTAGGCTTGCTAAGAGACCTGGACCTTTCCACCATGGGCCACAACCAGAGCTCAAATTTCCTCAGCAAGTTTTTATTGCTGGATGTTGGGGGGGTTTATTTTTTTATTTCAGAAGCAGCTACAGCTGTAAAGATAATCAGACAGAGGAACAAGCCAGAGGAAGAGGAGGGAGTTTTTGGGGGGCAGAGGGCAAGAGAATTGGGGCTGCGGGAGGTCACAGGTATCTCTGCTTTCTCCATCTCAGTTTCCCAGTCTGTAAAACGGGGGCAAAGAGCTTGATAACTTACATAAGAGCTACTGGCATAGAGTATTTTGTAAAGGCTCCCAAAAAGCCTCCTGGATGGCAAAGCACAATGGGAGCACAGACAGCCTCATCACTCAGACAGCAAACTCCTACACGCGAAAACGCGAGCCGGGCGTTTGACGTATTTGCTACCCAAATGCCAGCAGGTGACGAGCAGATGGGGCTGCCGGGCGCTTGTCTGAGGTCTGCCTGAGCAGAAGGTGGAGGGGGAGTGGGGATCTGAGTGCTGGGGCTTTTTTTTTTTTTTTTAATGTGTGTTGTCGAAAGCTGACACGTGGTTCTCACCAAAGATGTAAAAATAGAAGCCGTTGGCTTGCGCGGGGCTGTGGCACGGCACTGCTTTATCTGGGAGTTGGGATGTCATGCTCTCCCGGTTATTTATAGGTGGCAGGCAAACCTTGGGAGAAGGACAAGAGAGAAAAAGTGTGGAAAACATTTCACATGGTGGTTTTAGGCTGTGGCGTTGCCTGCTGGGAATCCTGGATCTTCTTATGATGGTTTCTCTATCGATCCTGCAAGGACCAACACAGGAAGGAGGCTCCATCCTCAGAGGGGCTCTTTTCTCCGATCCATGTGCATGACCTGCCTTGGAGACGATGTGGATTTAAACCCATGGGGGAAGAAACAGGGGGAGTATTGAAGGAGCTGATGAAGAACTGTGCAAAGGACAGAGGCAACGAGCAGCTTGATTGACGTGTTGTGTTTTGGGAGTGGGGATCTGCTGTTCTGGTGGGTGAACCAGCTGAGCAGTGCATGTACCAGAGGGTTATGTCTTGCTGCAGCCTGGAGTCTTCTATCTGAGAGCCCAGTAGTCTAACACTTTGTAACTTCCCATGCTTCTGTTACTCTTGAAATCACAGTTATATGCCCCGATGCAGCTCTGGGGATGAAAGGGAATTGAGTGTTAAAAACCCCAAGACTCACAACCCTGGAAACTGGTTCTCACCACAGATTCTTCTCCTGAGGCTTTGGAGCTCTGCATGTGTCCATGCTTTTGCCCCTCAGCCCCAGCACAGACTTGGAAGCTGGCTGCTGCTGCAGGGGCAGGATGGCCAGGCTGGGCTGTTGGATGGTTTGGAGTGTGGGGACAGACAGACCAGGGTGTGCAGGCTCTGCTTGTGGATCTGTCCATGGGCCTGCTGAGAGGTGAACTGAGAGGTGCAGATGGATGTGGGGATTGGTGACCTCCATGAGCTTGGCTGCTGGCTTGTTGCTTCACCCTGTTCAGCTCCTCTGACACAGGAGAAACAGAGGCAAAAGGGTGAGTCTGAGAGCCCAAACTCCCTCCTACCTGGAAACGTGGAGAAAACCCCATGCGCTTCCCTGGGAAGGTATCCAGGCCTTCCCTGCCCATCTGGGGCTGGGAAAAAAAAAAACCACCAGAATCCCCTTTGGGCTTTCTGGTGGGATTGTCCCCCTCCCTCTCCTTCTCTGTGGCAGCCACTGAGAATGAGATGCCTAGGGGTCCCCAGCACTGGTGCTGATGTGATGGGGAGGGGGCCACCACACCTGATGGTGGCTCGGAATAGGAGGCAAATGATTACAGCTGAAGAGGTCGTACACCACTGTAATCCTGAAAAGAAACATTATGATTCATCATTCCTGATGTAATGTCATCTGTTTAATAAAGCCGTAATTCACTCTGTACTCATTTTTAATGGGGCTATTTAAGTAACAGCGTTGAGTTTTCTCTTTTCCAACTTCCTCCCACTCCCATACTAAGTAGGGTTTGGACTGAGCACTTGGAAAGAGCTATTGGAGCCCAAGACTTTTTTTTTTTTTTTATATTTACAATATCTTTCAGGCCATAGCTGAATGGGGTATTATTTATGTCAAATCACTACTTACCCTGAAATATGTGGAGAAGGAAAGCCAACAGCTGGATATGGTAATGAGTAAATAAACCATGTGTCTCTTTAATGATAGGGACATGAATTTGTGCCGCATGGGGAAACGGCCGGCGATAAGATGTCTTTGACTGGGGCTGACCACAGAGCAAGGGCACCCCAAAATTTATGTGGCTGGAGGGCTCCCTTGGCAGCTCGCTGGGAATAGCGATGGTCTGATGGTGTGGGGTTGGCTTCACTGCCGGTTCTCTGGAGGGGTGTTGTCCACACTCAGGCACAGCAGCATTTGCTGCCTCTGGCTTGGTGGCACAGCATGATTATTCCCACAAAAGACCTAGATTTGGAGGTGGTTTCTGTGGATGCCTTGGAAACCCAGAAGGGTCATTTTGGGATGAAGTGGTGGGAACGGGAGTGACTGTGTCCCCAGTCCAGAGTGAGAAGGTGTAATTGTTCCTGTGGTCTATTTTTTTTCCAGAGTTATTTTCTGTGTGTGGAGAGAAGCATGTCTGGGCATGTACATCTTGAATGCAGGTGTTTGAACGCCTACAGGTGACATCAGTTGTCTGTATCTTTGCTAGGACAGAGTGGCAGGAGTCTTTCTGTCTCTGGGGATGTGCTACAAGGGCAAATCCAGCGAGTGGCTGACTGATACAAACAGTTAAAGGAGATGGGAGATGCTGAAGGGAATTGCCTGAAGACCGCAGAAGGATGAAGACAGTGATGAAGCAGGTACGAAATCTGTGAATTTCTTAATGCATTCAGTCCCCTGCACAAGGGACAAAGAGATGTTTTCATTTTGTGGCAAACAGGGGTTTGTGTGAAGCTGGTGCAGGGTAAAGCTTCTGCTACAACCCTTATCCCACAGCCTGAGTTCCATACACCTGGACATATGTGGAGGTGGTGGGAGCTCTTGTGGCCAAGAATCCCTCTGTTCTCCGTGGAGTAGAGAAACGGGACAGAAGGTCCCTGTCTCAAGGAGCTGATGCACCACTGGGTGAACACTGGTCTGTAGCCAAGCGGGCCCCTTCCTCTAAGAAGTCGTTGTATGCCTGGTTCTCTGTGCCTGTAAGAAAAATAAGAACTGCCAAATTGGATGGATCATTTCTGATATCATAAACTCCTCTTGACAGTGGCCAAGAGCAGATGCTCTGGGAGTGTGTGAGAGCTGGGCACTTAGGGACAGATCCTTCCCACTATATCTACCTGGCTTTTGGCAACCCTTGATGTAGGGACTGCCCTAAATAAAGGAGTCTGTTAATGTCAAAAGAAACTTGACTTTCTGCATGAGAATTGTTTAACCTTTTGAAATTAATGTGCTCACCGTGCCTATGGTTTATTGAAAAACCAAGTAATTCCTGCCCTCTACCATAGTCCTTCTGAAAGAGAACCAGAAAGGTGACTTGTTAGAGCTCCTTCTAAGATGCTTTGATTTGGTGTAAAAGGGCCATTAAAAATATCTTGCACCTTGCCCACCCATAGGTTGCTTAGTTGTCGGTCATGCATAAAGACTGAAAGAGTTTTATTAGAGAAAGTGTCATTTTATCCAGATTTTTTTTTGCATAATTCAAAAAATGGGGCCACTGGTTTTAAGAAGCCACGAATTAAAATAAAAATAACCTCAATACCTGTACAGGTTTTGTGGCTGGCTGCACTTCGTGTTTTTCCCTAGAATTTCTAGCTGGAAACTCCCTGTTGTTTATCTATCTCTTCTGTTATCATAACAGAATCAAGAAAGGAAACAAAGAAGAAAACTTGGAAAAAAACACCAAAACCACAACAAAACCCACACAAGCACCTTAAAATACCCCGTACTCAAAACAGTTTCTACTTTTGTCCCATCCGCTGGTGATTTATCACAGAGGAATTAGACGGATGTGGGAGCCAGCCCTCTGCTCTTTGGAGGAGCCAGGAAAGGCAGAGGGCAGGGGAGATGGGTCCTGTCTGGAGGAAAATGGTGGTTTGTATGTTATGGGGTTGGTCAAGCTTCCTGCAGGTTTCTCCACCTTGTCTTTACAGGCTGAGTCTCCCATGTGACTCCCGCTGAGCTGCATCCTGTTTGGACCATGGGATTTGATGCTACATGGACCTGAAAGGAAGGTCAATGGCTGCTGTGTGAGGACACTTGGACTCCTGCCCAGCCTGAGGAGGTGAGCTGATGTCTGGTGATGAAATGGTTAGCGAGGTATCATGTGCTACAGCTTGGGACATGGCATTTGGGATAAGTCCTGGCTTTAATATCCCATTCTTCTGCTTCCTTATGCTGGTCCTCACCTACAGAATGAGGGTGATGGTTTTCATCTGCTTTTTAAATGGTTTGAGATCTGACATGCTCAATGACTGAGACTTTGGTAGGGGGATTATTGCCAATTTCCCTGTAGACCTTCAAGATGTTTTTTGCTCTTGGTATAACTTGGTGTAGCTTGGCCTGAACACCTGTGCTCACGTCAAATACCACCTAATTCCACCCATGGTGTTAGTCTGGGCTCATTGGAGCAGAGGACTGGCCTTCATTATTCCAGCCCCGTATTGGCAGCTGCTAAGGCTGAATATCTTTTGTGCAGTGAGAGGAAATTGTTTCTACCTGCCTTTTATGTCTGCACTATCACCTGAGGAGTCCATGCTGCAAGCTACCATGGCTGTGCTCACATGGCTTAGAGTGGGAACTGAAACCAGCATATCTCTCCTAAAACAAATACCAAAAATCTCATCTAATGAATGCTGTCGAGAATGTGAAATTTGTGGGTAAATCATAACATGGTCCATGGGGTCAGCAGAGAAGGATAAACCTGCCAGTTACAGATGTTCCATGCAATAAAACGGGCCCGTAAAGAAAAGCCCCTTGTTGCCAGGCAAAGCCACAAGCACAGAATTGAACTATGCCTGGGGCCTCCTGCTTTCCTGGGAAGCATGGAAGGGGTTAAGTCTGGAGCCGAGTGCTCAGCTTGCTCTGTATTATGTCCAGGTGGCATGACGTGTGAACAGACAAAAGATAAAAATCACAGCGGATAAAATCACAGAGGAAATGGCTCTGTCTGAGCCCGGATCACGACGCCTTGCGCTGACCCCACAACCTGAGCTCCATCAGTCAAGTTGTCCTTCCCTTGACTTCTCACCCCATGCTCTGCTGCTGCTGCTACTCCATAAAAGAGGAGGGTGGTGGGAGGAGGGGAGAGTCGGCTCAGCCCGATGACTAAGAGGGTCTGAGGACACAGGTCAAGTTCTTTCTGCTGGAGTCTGGAAGGGAAGGCTGAGTACTCTACCAGACCCTGCTATAAAACCATCTTCCCCATAAAAGGACCGAACAAGTAACTGGGAGGCGAGTGTGGTCCTCGTCTTGCCTTGGCTGGGGACAGGGGTGATGGAGCAGAGCCAGGCTGCCCTGGAGACCTGCACTGCTCGGCAGGGAGAGCAGTAGCAATGTCAGGGCCTGGGGCTTTGCCTGTGAAGCTGTAACGTCTGCGACTCGTCTGTCAGTCTGTCCCTTTCCACCCACCCCGGCAGCTGTGTGAGCTCTGCTGACAGGAGGCGAGGGAAGAGACCAAGCCATTCTGTGTAAGGGTGTTGCTGCTTGGTCACCTTCAAGAAAGAAAGTCTTTGAGGACTTTGATCAACTCTGTGGGCGTCTCTGGGGGGAATGAAACTCCTCAGTCTCCTCCTTCATCTGAGACAGGTGGCATCAGTGACAGAAATAGTGTGCCACTGTCCCAGAGCCAGGCAGCCACAGCTGTGGGGAGAGGTGCTCTCCAAACTTGATCGTTCCTCGCTCTCAAAGGAGCCATGTTCACTGCAAGGGCTGGAGCATGCTGGAATTTGCTCCGTTTGTCTGATCCAAAAGTGCCTAGTTTTGGGGAAGGCCTTCTGGGCATGCTGCACAAGACATCTGTTTTACAGGGTGTTTAGGATGGGGCTCAGCTCAGGCTTCCCAAAACTGGGAAAGGCTGGGAAGTGGTTCCCAATGGTAGCTGGCTGAGTTCCCCTGCCCTAATTAACTTTTGAAGCCCTGGGATTTGAGTGTATTACCAATGACACTGTGCTGGGGAAGTAAGAAGTGGAAGGGAGTTTTTAGGTGATTAGGCTGTAAACTGCTCTGTACATCTGAAAAAAAAAAAAAAAGTGCTTTGTCCTCTCCCGTGCTATAAAGTTGCAGGAAACCACAGCTCTGGTGGCTTCATGTCTCTATGGAAACTTGTATTTTCAGTTCACCTTTACCTAGTTCCCTGTGTGTTTTAGTTTAGTTTAACCCATCCTGGTTTAACTGGAATTTATGCACCAGAATAACCAAGCTGGAGCAGAGCTGGCATGTGCTGAGCTGCAGGTGGGCTCTGTTTGTAGGGATGGATGCAGAGGTATGGGAGACCATTGCTGTCCCTCACTGGGAACAGAGCTGTGGCAGTAATGTACTTGGGCATCAGTAGCTGCAGGTGCTGGGGACCTTCAGTCAAATGGGGAGTGTGATTGAGCTTGGGTTAAACATCTACTGAGTCTGTCACCCAGTCTGTATGAACAGTCTTGGTTGTTAAAGGACCTAATGCTCTGAAGTCAGCATATACCATGCTAACCCATCCCAGGGCTGGGTGCGCCTGCAGTGATGCCTGGGGCTCATGTGGAAGGGAAAGGCTTATAAAGCCCTCTCCTTCCTGGAGCATTGCTCCCCTGAGGCTGTGAGGGCTGTTCTGTCGTTGGCTAGTCAGAAGGATGTATAGTGACAGGGTGGGAACCTCCAGACTGAGACATGACCTGGTAGAAGGAAAATGATGTGTCCATTAAATACTGATTTAGAGCTTAATAGACATCACACCTCTACCTCTCCTTGCTATGAGGAAAGTCAGGGTGTAGTGAGCAGACCCTGTCTGGGAGCAAAGGTGTGTCTTGTCTTGAAAGTATCTCTTGTGGTCTTTGGCACATGCAGAAAGAGCAAGTGGGCTCAGAAAATGTAGAGAAGACTGAAAACTACCTTGTCCTGATCAGAAAGGGGTAAGCCAGGAGCAGGCATTCTGTCAGGGACATGGGAAAGGTCCACGGAAATGGACATGTCTTTTTGGGGGGGAACAAGACCCTTGCCTGTGAGCAAAGCTACCTCCACATGTGGAGGACTGGGTGGCTGCACTTTGAGTTCCTGGCAGGCTCTGTAGATTGTCTCCTGCTTAGTGAGCAGACAGGGAAGCCCATCTGTGTATGTCTCCACTCCCGGAGAGCTGGAGAGCATCACCACTCCTTCTCCCCAGGGGAGGCAGCTCTGTGGCACGACCTCCCACCTGGGGAAACGAGATCAGCAAATGACTCCTAAGTAGCATGTCCATCACTGTCAAATTGACCATGGATGTCAAGCGTGAATCGCCTGTCCCCGCAGCGTGGCCGGAGCCAGCCCCTTAGCTGGCTGAGCTGAGCTGTGCTGACTCCCTGTGATAGCATTTTAATGTGAGGGATGACAGAGGCCTCCAAGTTAATGTCTGCGGAGAGGTGACAGTTTTGAATGTCAGCCAAAGTGGAATCCCTGCCTGGAATTTCGCAGGGAGTGAAGAGGATGGGCGTGAAATTAGCCCAGGCAACTGTGTCTGCTGGCAGCCTCGTGGTGCTGATCCCTGGTGCTCCCAAAAGCAGAACTTTCCCCTTGGACTTCCACGGACCACCTACATGTCTCCAGTGTGGTTCTTCTCAGGAGTTTCTTCAAGGACTGGAGAAGGGATTTGAGCCTGGAGCTCACCATTGCACTCCACTGGGATGTGGAAATGGCAATAGAAATGCTGTGCTGGCGATAGGAGATGGGGAGGAGGTTGGAGCTGAGCTGGTGTCTGCCTGCTGTTATTAAGAATAACCAGCTCATGTATTTAGATGAGGCCTGGCTCTCAGAAGCTTGGCTGGCTGCCTGAACAGCCCCATGAAGTCCCACAAGGAAGGCACTCCTGGTGATTAAAATCTGATGGCAAAGAACATCTGAGTAATTCCTAAACAGCTTATTCACGAGAGGGAGTGAAAGCCTCCTGATGCTCATCATGCAGATGAAGAAATGGCCAGTACAAATCAGCCCATCCCAAAGGAGCAGGTATTCCTGTCCCCCTCCCCAGCCTTGGGCTAGGCTTTGCTGTGCCTCAGTTTCCCTCATCTCCACGGGAGTAAGGGCTGTGTTTCTCTATGGGGAAATGTTGGGGAAAATAAATGGCTCCGAGGTTGCAAAGGGCCTTGAAGACTGCAGGTGGGAGGCATTCCTGAAAGGAGACGAGAGCAATGACAAGATACTGAGCACAGCCAAGAGCTAGGCTGGATTTATTAAACTAAAAACGAGGCAGACATCTGTGGTCAGCTTGATAAATCGTCTCCTCCTCAAAGCTGTGTTTCTGTGTTATTGTTCGCCTGTGATGGGATCTTGACAAACTCTTCCCTGGGCTCAGGGGCTAATTGCTGAGTTCACAAAGTTGCAGACGATCTTCTGGGCTGTCATCTCAACTGGGACTGGCCATTGGGAAACCATTAATGGGTCTATTTGGTAAGGCAATACAGGGTATTCCTTCTAAATTCCTTCTAAATCCTGTAGAACCCAAACTCTTCTATTCACAGGTAACCTTGAAAACAGAGCATATTTCTGTTTGTGTTCCTCATGAGATATTGTCTGTAGTGTGCAAGAGGATTTTCAAAAACCTGCTGTTGGATGACTGGGAAGATCAGGGAGCAAATGCTCTCCCTCTCCTATCTGGAAGCTGCACCTTGCCACAAAAACACAGGGAGTAGGAACAAGTTTGGCTGCCTGTGATCCTGTATGCTTACACTTTGACTTGAATATTTGGGAAGTCACAGATTTGATGCAAGAGTTTTGTGAGAGAAACTGCCTGATTCTCAAAGCAGGATTTTGACTGGGAGCTGTTTAAATCAAAATCTGTCTTGCTATTTGTGTGTAGATAAAGCAGTGCAAGGAGTGACAGCAGCTCTCATACGAATGCAGTTGGCCCATGAGGAAGAGGATTGTGGCTGTAGCTGTGGGAAAATCTCTTCAGAAAATGTCTCCTGGATGTTGGGAGGTCCTGGAGACTACAGGAGTCACTAAACCAATCCCTGTGTTTCTGGGATGGCACCTTAGATTAGGCTGAGATGGTGTTAACAGAAGTAGTGAGTTGTGTCTCCTCTTCTTGCCAGGGTTTCATCTCTGGCTGCCTGCAGGTATGTGGAAGTGGAGATAAAGGATTTGGCCACTTCTTTCTTGAACATAGAGTCACTGCACTGAGAGCTGCAGGGTGGCTCTTGACCAGTTACACAAAAAGCCCCACCAGAACTCCTCACAGATATGTCAATTATCCATTTATATGTAAGAAAAAAATCCCACCAAAAAGCCCACGCACCCAGAAAATGAAATAAACTTCTAAAGGAAAATAAAAAAATGAACAGTGGACCACCTAGTTCCCATCACCCCAGGAGTTCAAGTTAGTTTTGGCTGGTTTTAGCTGATACTAAAATAAAATGGTATTGGTGCTGAGAAAAGTCTGCTCAAAATAAGGAAGGAAAATGTCTAAAGTGAATTTTAAATTCCTTACTCCAAGTTTAATGCTGTTTTTATATGCCTGGGCAATTGACTGGATCTTTGTTTAACTATTTTTCTTGGCAGCACTTTGACCTCTAGGTATCTCCTGGTCTTGACCTTGCTCTTTCCCAGCCAGACAACCTTGAAGGAATGCTGCAATTTGCAGGCTCTTAATCCCAGTACATCAAATGCCAGCCTTGCATCCGCTGCAGCCCTGACCCGTGTTGTCTTATCCACTTCTTGTCTGCACTGCCCTGTGGCTCCAGGCCTCTTTCTCTGACAGCCTTGAAGGACACCCAGTAAGCTGACTCTGCCTGGGAGGATGTGGTGTCTGACCCTCTCCTCTGGACCCAGCACCCAGATGGCTCCTGCTGGCTGTGCTCGGTGGTGGCATGGGAGGGATCTCACAAGGAGGCTCTGGCTCCAGTGCAGCCCACTGAGGTCCTCCAGGATGGAGTCTCTCATCAGCTTGTGGTTTTCCATGGTGTAGAACTTTCCTGCTGTCCCTGTTGTCATGCAGAGTACCAATTTTCCTTCCCACCAGTCCATTTTGCAGCCAATCCGGAGATTGTTAGCTCCTGGAGTGTGGGTGGACGGACTGTGGGAGAAGACCTATGTGGATTAAACTCCCACTTGCTGCCATCCCTGCCTCCTCTACTGAAAGCTGTGACCGAGAGCGTTCCTTCTCCTCAAGCTCGGGCTGTGAGCTAACGCAGAGGAGAGATGTGTGCGGTCGTTTATCCTCCTCATCGACAGATGGGATCCGACAGCTTCTTCCCTTATGCAGTCACAGACTCCACAGCTTGCATCTTTTCCCCTTTTCTGCCAGGAATAACTTTAATGGGGGGCTTTAAAAAATGGTTCATTAATGTTCTGGAAATGTTGGTTTGTGTGTGAATTGCAGGAACTATTTACAGTAACTTCTCAAATGAACCTTGCGAAAGGGGAATAATTTTGCTATGTGCAAATTTCGCAGCCTTTTACTGCTCTGATTTTTTTTTTTTTCCCCCTGACAGCATCTACATTTTAAAGTTATGGCCCAAGGCTTAAGAAACCCAGTGTCTTTTTGGGCCAGGTGAATTATGAATCAGCCTTGAACTCCCTTCCTAGTGCCGAGTATTAATGTGTCCATATTGCAGAGGGTTAGTGACTTAGCCAGTGGGTTGAGCAGAGAGCAAAGAGGGGACTTGAGGTCTCCAAGTGTTTAAGGCAGGGCACTATATTCTTTCCATGCTAGACAGATGGGAGACAGTGAGGCCCATGGACCTTGGAGAAATTAATGGGGCCCTCTGAGAAAAACATCCTGCTTAGAAATGAAATGTTATAGCTGCACCACTGTGTGCTTTGTGTGGCTGCCTTTATTTTTATTGGCCTCTCATCTGTTTAAGTTGCCAACCCCTGCCATCATCCCAGCTTCCTGTGCTGGGAGAAGGCTTGGTGGTTGAACCCTTTCCACGAAGCATGGGGGTGTTCACCAGTTGTGCTGCCTGCATCTCATTTTAATGGGGGTCATTAACCAATTATCAGCTTAACTGGAGATAGTTGCTGAAAATTTAATTAAAACTGATTATGTGAGGTGTGATTTTCCTTGGATGGGAGCTTTGGCATGCAGTAAGGTGGAATACAGCTTGCTCAGGAGCAGACCAGAGGCTCTGTGGGCAGGCAGGTGAGGATGTGTGACTGAAATGGTGGATAGCTGACGACAGTGGCAAACAGCCCTCAGTTTGCAGGGCCTCTTGCTATGGCTGGTGTTTTCCATGGAATTAGGGTGGGACTGACAGCTGCAAGCTCTGACGTGCTTCTGGTTGGTATCTGACCCGGTGACCCCACGTGAGAACTGTGGATCCCCACATGAGATGTGCAGCCAGGGGGGCTGTGGCTGATTTGGTCTTGGCCACGTCTCTGCGGGGTTTATTGTCTTGGGTGAGAGAAGCCAAGTCTGCTTTTCCCTGCAACTTGATGGACCTGGACTTCTGATAGCCAAGTGAGGAGTCAGGATGCTGCAAGGCTGTGTTTGGCTGAATGGGGCCATGTATTTTGTTTAAAGGTTTTGTTAACAGATTTAATGCTTCTGAGAGATGCTTTGAAGGCAGTCCTGTGCTGGCAGCTCTCTTTGATGCTCAAATCCAAACATGTCTCTCTTTCCCCAGCAGAAGGAGGGCTGCTCCATGGGCACAAGCACCTGTGACCACAGGTTTTGTTTGCCTCTGTTCTTATAGAAAGTAAAGTACTCTGCTGGTAACTCTCAGTTTATCCTGCTAAGTGCTTTTGCCTCCTAAAGAGACGTATAACAATGTAACAGATGTCTGATATTATTTTCTTTTAAGCCTTTCTTAAATATTTTGGTTTGGTCAGTTTTGTTGATATTTCCTGACTCACATGAGTTACCTGCAGATCCTGGGTTTCTGGACAAAGATGTGTTGGATAATGTTGCAACCCCTCTTCTCCCCAATATCCTGAGGCTCTTTCCTACCTCTCAAACCAGCACTGCTGGCTTCAGGTTTTGACTTGCATTATGTGTTGTTCTGTCTACATCAGCCCCTCTGCTAAAGCCAAATCATGTCTTGTTGAACTTGGCTTCTTGGCAAGTCTGAATCCTGCAAATATGTCCAGGTTCAGAAGAAAAACAACTGTTTGAGCATTTAGAATTGAATTGAAAGCAAAAAGGAAACACAGAATTTCATTTTGGATAATTAATAGATTTTTTTAATAGAGTAGCATTGATACTTTTGTTGATATTTAGTATTAAATGCTGTTGCTGAAATGCTTCTTTTGAAATATAATTTTAATTGAATTTTCAGCAAAATGCATTTCAAGATGAGGAAAACTGAACTGCTGGACTCAGAAATATTGCAGCTAGACATCTTGATTTTGCAGAATTAAAACATTTCAGTGTGAAGGGCCTTCAAAGTGAAGGAGTCCAGAGTGATTCGAGAAGTGTTTTGATGTTACTCAATCTGCATTTTTCTCTGGTTACATACACAGTACGTATGTGTGGTAATGGTAATTTTTTACCTGCTTTCACAGTAAATGAGTAGGTAGCACAGTCCCTTGGTGAAAAACCTTAGAATTTAAATAGACAAGCTGGCAGGTTATTTAATCTCTGGATACTTTTGCCTGCCAGCAAAAGAGTAGTTTTTCACTTGCCCAGCTCAGTCTTTGTCCAAGCCAAGAACTGAAGCTGGGTCTTCGAGTCCTTGTCCCATGTCCCACAACAAGATCCCTGTCTTTTCTCTTTGTTTGCGTTTTGTGATTAATCACTCAAGTCTCCTGATATTATTTCTGTTCTGCTCCCTGACTGTATGATTTGAAACTTTATAAACAGGCCGTAGCAAATGCATGTGACACACAAAAATATGGGTATTCATCAAAGCAGCACAGCTGCTCCTGAAACAATGGTGCTAAGGAAGCCCATTCATACTAATTACAGCAGCACAAAGAATTGTGTTGCTAAATTTGCTGGCAGGTCCAAAAAATGTTTTGGCTTGACCTGAAACAGTCTCTTTTGGGGAAGAAGTTTTTGGCAAGTTGAAACGTTTTAGTTTCACTCTAGAAGCAGTGTTTTGTTTTAAAGTGAAGGTTTAGCTTTAAGTAGAAATGAAGAGTTACAAGATGGAACATTGTTTTGAAGTTCAAGTGGAGGGAGTTTTTTTATTATTTTTTAAAGAGAGTCTTTCTCTTACCCCTAAGTTTGATAAAAAGGAATAAGTGGGTGACCTGTTTTAATAGGGCTGGAAGGGTGTTTTTGGCAACCTCTTCTTCCCAGTATGAACTTTCCAGGCTTTTGAAGGATTGTCTGACCTTTCTGCAAGCACCAGGAAAAACACCCTACCTGGGGTCTGAAGCTTGAGATCCAGGGTGATCTGTCACTGCTCCGCTTTGTCCCCAGCTTGATATGCTGAGCAGGTAACCCTTGTGAAGCCCAGAAGCCTCTCGTGTGGTGCTGCTTGCTGGGGGGGGGAGAGAACAGGGGCTATTCTTCTCCTAAAATCTTGCTGAGCCCCAATGGAACGAAGCATATTTACACTCCACACGCCGATATTTCTGTGTACTCCTCTGGTGGCATTCCAACGGCACAATAATATTTTCCTTTCTGCAAATAGCACACCGACTTAGTAAGATCCCTGAATGTTTCGAAAGCCTGGAAATGCCTAATTAAGGTATCCAGCCAATTCCCCCTTTTGCCTTGTAATTATTGTCAGTTGATTATCACCCCAGATGACTTCCACCGCCCGCTCAAGCTTAACTTTGCCCCTCAAAACCTGTCAAAACAGAGACGTGTATCCACATTGCAAATTGCTATTACGACAGAGGGAACAAACTTCTTTTCTCGTTCAGACGAATCGATTTTCAACGTAATTTCACAATCATGCAGCAGGTAGAATGATTTACTGCTGCACAGATTTATTTACTGCACAGTCTCTGCCTGCCTTTCTCTTCAAAACCTTACCTGCATGAACCTCCATGTTTATCATTGGCCTTGGGTACCTAAAACAACCCTAAAGAGCTGTTGCTATTCATGACATCAGTACCCTATCAGTAAAGACCGTTCCCAAAGCTGCTTAGGAACTGGGGCAGTAAAAGGGTAGCAGCCTCACTCCAGACACCTCAATTAAGGTGGAAAAGCAAAATGTTTCCAGCCCACAGCAACTCTGCTGGCTTCACCAGGGGCTCCTTTGTTTGTGCAATATGGTGCACACTGTAGTCCACGTGAGTTGATGGGAAAACTGCACTTCATGTTGTTTCAGTCCCTGGTTTTATTAAGCAGCCATTTGGATGACATATGGAAATTAATGTTATATTTAGGCATGTTCCTCTGTGTCCATGAAGACAGTTACAAAACTATTTTTAACTCTAATACTTGTACTAATCCTCCTAAAACCCACCAAGGGGCACTAACTCTTCTGCAGCAGCAGAGGAAAACTCAGTCTAGTCTTTAGGGGCGTATTTCTGGATAGGAAGATGTTTGCCAAAACAACCCGTTCAGTTCACTCTGGTTCTGCTTTTATCTCAAGTTGCTCTGCCCCCCTTGCCAGCATCCTGCTGATTCCTTTGGCTTGCCATACCCACAACCTTGCTTGCAGCAAGTCCCAGGACTTGGCAAGTGCCTTGGGCTGCTCATGGCTCTGGCACACACCAGTAGTTGTGTTGCCGATCTGTTCCAAAACACATCTGTGTGGGGCTGTCCCTGTGGCGGCCCTGTCAAAATCTGGGTTGCTGCTGCTCCTGCATGTTACTCCAGGTGTTGATTCCCAGCTCCTGGGCTTGCACAAAGGTCTCCTGAGCACATCAGCTAACCAGCAGCACCTCTTTTCTCTTTAAGGAAAGACTTTCTTCCAGGCCTTTATGGGACAGAGAAGCCATAAAGATTGGGTTAACAGCTGACAGTGTGGATGGGCCATCCAAGTTGCCAATGGAGATGCAAAAGCACCACTGAAAGCTCTGAGATTGATTTCTTTGGGAGCTTTTGCAGAGAGGCCAGAGGCAGTGTGCCAAGATCTCCCAGGATGGCTCCTGTCTGGGATATTGCAGCAGATTCCTGTTCATGAAACCCTTGTTCCAACCTGCTGGAGTATTTTGTGTTCTGTGGGATGTCTGCAGAAGGATCCGTACCATGCTTCAGGCATGGCCTCCCCCAAGGGCCAGCATGTCACTGTAATGTAACGTCTCAGCTTGATCCAGCTGGTGGGTGGGTAGGGAAGGAGCGCTCTGCTCCCTTTGCAGCTCCGTTCAGCAAGTCTTTCTGCTGGGATGCCAGCCCTGCTCAGGCTCAGATAATCCAGGACCTCTATTTTTGTCATTTTGTCTGTTCTTTATTTTTTTTTCAATTTTTTCCTTACCACCTTCTGCTGCCCCACATCTCCAGGCCTCCCTTGGGAAGCTGCTCTACCTGTGATGAGATGCAGAATGGTGGTTGTTTGCTCAAAGCAGCCTCTGCCCCCCTCACTGAGCTGCAGCCCAGCCCTGAGACACAGGGATCTGTGCCCCTGGAGGCCTGGAGGGGAGCGTGCCCTGCCAGTCAGACCAATTTCTCCAGGACAAAGGAGCCAGATTGCCTGATCTCCTGGGTGAGGGTGCTTCCTGGGCGGCGTGCCCTCAGGGATGTGTGTGCCTCCTCCCACGGCTGTGCTGAGGGCAGCTCCGCTGGCCAGCCTGCGAGAGCCAGGATGATTACCTTGCACTCCTGCACTGCAGTGTAGTGATGATGGCAATTTATCAGGCTGTTCCCTGGTGGACTGGATTTGACCTGGATGCTAGAGTCTCAGTGCTTCCAAACAGCTCCCCTCACGTGGTGCCCACTCCGGCTTTCCTGGAAGGCAGGCTGATCTGGCGGGAACTGCCTGACACATCGCCATCAATGCATAATAACCTTCAGCTAGGAAAAAAAAAAGGAAAAAAAAAAAAGAAACAAAAAAACCAACCTTCTGCCCATGATCCCGTAGTAACCCTAGAAATATGGGCATTAATGTCCAGAGAGCCTTCTCCTCTGGATGAGGGGGGAGTTAATGGGTTTGGATTATTTGTGGTTATCTGGATTTCAGATTGACACCATAAATATTCAAACTCTGAACCTGGCTGGATGCAGCCGCTGCTGACTTTTGTATGACCTAGCTGGAAACTTTAAATCAGCTGTCGACTTGACTTTCAAGGGAGTGAAATGCTCCAAATCCACTAGATAGCATCTCCTTGGTGTTTTATTACCTCTTGAGAACCTCACTTTGGTAGGGACCCAACTACAGCCTCCTTTCAGAAAGCAAAGCTTTGTTAGCCTTGCAAAGTCGTTAAACCTGCCATGTGGGAATAAGGGTGTCCTACCTTGTGGCAACACACAGGGCTTATTATATAGAACCTACATGATTAATATACAAGTGAAATGAGTCCAGATGCAAGCCTAGCATTGTGTTATTAATAGGCTAACATAGATCTTTATCAATGTTGCTCTCTGTTTGCTAGATCAGGCTGGATGCTGTGCTTTTGGTGGGGGTTTTTGGTGGGTTTCTTTTTAGGCATTTTTTTGTCTTTTGAGGTTGAGATACAGGTCTTCACTGCAGGCACTTAATAGATTTTGCTCCCAGTGTACAGTGTGCTGTCACTCTGGGCTGGTCTGTAAAATGCTGAGCAAGTGGTGAGCAGCTGTGAGGATGGGCCAGCAGCGGCACCATCAAAGGGCACTCTCTTGCCCAGTGACTGAGCAGAGCAGCTCTCCTACACCAGATACATCACAGCAAGCTGTGTGTTGAGGGCCACTGTCAGCTTAATGAATGTCACAGGGGCCACAGTGCCAATAAATGTTACGACCTTTGCTGGAGAAAGAGACCCAAACACCATTTTGGTAACTGTGTGGTGGTAGGAGCAGCAGTGATGTGTCTGACTGCTCAACATCTGCAGCCTCCTCGGGAGAGCTGGTCAGTGCATCCAGAGACAATGCTCTGTAAAGTCACAGAGGTGTACAAGTTGGGGCCAGATGATTTGCTGGACTAGTTCTGTTGAGAGGGGACCTACAATGCGGCTGGAATCAAGACTTCCAGCTCTCTGTAGCTCCATGAGAGATACTGGAGAGCTCTTTGCCTCTTCTTCCCTCAGTCAACTTGGCCAGCCTTTCCAAGGATATTGTTGAATTCATTTGCTGAGCTCTGAGGCTGTTCTGGTTTCACAGAAGTGTGGGGCACTCAAATACCAACAGTCACGTGGTATGAAGGGCTCCCAGGTCCACACAAAGTGGCCCAGGGTAGGAGATGGTTTTGAAAATGCAGAGGCTGGTAAGTCCAGGCTGACAGCTTTCAGACTAATTGGTTTGATGGCCTAGTCCTCTAATGTGATGTTTTATTATGTCCAACAGATTTCTGTTCCAAATTCCCTGAGGAGCTTTCCAAAATATCTGTTCAATGAATAGCTTTTCCCTGCAGCTAAGTGAGAGGTGCTGGCAATAGAGAGATTTTGGCAAACAAGCCCCACAAAGACATGGAAAGACTCTTAGTCTGACCCCACAGATTATCTCGTCCCTCCTGCACTTATCTGGCTGGTACTGGAAGTGAATCACAGGCAAATGGGTGGGTCTTCTAGTGGCCAGGACTGCCTGCTCTAGGTGGTCATTTCTTCCCCACCTCTGTTGGGAAGGTGCTTCTTCCTGTTCCTGATGCTTTGAGATCTCTCTCTGCAGAAGTCCCCAGAGACATGTGCTGTCCTGGAGACCGAGCACAGGGATTTGGAGGTCCCAGCACGGCCATAGCTGTCCTCTCATGTCTTCAGCTCACATGGTGTCTTATCCCCCAGCCTGCAGGAAGTGGGCTCTTGTAGGGATACCTTCTTCTAAGCTCACTCTTGATTATGAAGATGTCTTGGCTCTCTGATACAGATTCACGTGCCCTGTGCTTTTAATATCATGTATGAGTTGCTCTCTGCCGACTAAGATTAATTGAATATGTAAAACAATAGGTGCTAGGAATTAATACAGGGCTTTGTAATACAAGATGACTTTTATTCTAGTTTGAATACTTCACACAGCAGCTATAAGTGCATTAGTTTTATTGATCTATATTCATAGAATTATTTAAATGTACCCTCTGGTGCTGAGTGTCAGGGATTTTCCAATGCTTGCCACTATGCATTTTTCATTAGAGGCTAGCGAAGGCAGATCCAAACTTTGACTGCCCAGGCAAGATTAATTTCATCTTGACAGCCACAGCCAAACACAAGCAGAGTGTTTTGAGAGCTGACCACTAAGCATGGTCTCACACCACGTACCCCGGAGCGGTTTCCTGGACTCCCTCCTTCAGGCTCTCCTGCATCGTCAGCCTTTCACTGCTGCCAGGGTACACTGGCTACCAAACACCCTGGCCCCACCAAGGCTTTTCTTCTGGGTTTTGTTTTAAAGAATGAAAATGGATGTGTTCCTATATATAGCTGAAACTCTTATATTAAACCTCTGTCTGTGCAGTGAATACTAAGCCTGGCCTGATCTTTCAAGGTCAGATGTTTGGCAGGTGCCAACGGTCTGTAGCTGGTAGAACATTTCTTCCATCCAAAAGTGACTGGATTGTCTTGCATTTCATCAGGGTTTTTTTTTTTTTTTCCACTTCTATCTAAAAGTGCTCAGTTAATTTTCTTACCCTTCCCTAGTGGGAAATTAAAAAGAAAAAAAAAAGGGAGGAAAAAATGCCAGCAACTTAATTTCTGGAGAAAAGCATTCTCAAGGTTTTCTTTAAATGGTGTTTGATGGTAGTCACTAGCCAAAGGAAACTGAACTTTTTAGTTTACAGGGAACTTAGGATGAAAAGAACTAAACTTCCCAGACAAAAATGAAATGTGATGGTGTTTTTAGTGGTTGGCAGTGGGGCACGTGGCGAGGCAGGAGAGGCAGCTTTCCCACAGGTTTGTTGTGAAGTTGAGTGAGAGATGGCAGCTCTTGTAACCTCCCTTTCCTGCAGTAGGTTGTTTGTTAAAGTTATGGGGAGTCTCTGGTGTCTGCTACGAGGCTGAGCTCATACTGCAGCCTTTGCTTGAGGGAGGACACTAAGAAGGTGTCTGTCCTTTAGCTGACAGCCTAGTGAAACTAAAACTCTCTGAGTTTCTGTGTCTCTGCTAAATTGGGTTAAAATTAGCTGACAGGTTCCAAAGCGATTGGAACACAGAAGCCTACGGTGTAATTGCATAAGCCACTTTCCTTGGGAACCAGGCTAAAAAGCACCAGCGTGTTTTACAGCACTTATCATGAGAATCGTTTTGTGTCTGGTTCAATGTTCACGGTGCCGTCTGAACGTGAACTTTGGGAATGCTGGAGGGGTACACAGCCAGTGGGCCTCTTTGGGAGGTTGTATGTGGATGTGTGCGGGCTGCAGCAGAAAAGCCTTTGGGATTTGGGATCCCAGCTCTGCAGAAATGCTCTTGTCAATCCTGCTAGTGAGGCTGTGCCTGCTACCATCTAAAACCTCCTCTGAAGCTGGCCTTGGTCCCTCTGCTTTGTCCTTGTGGGTGAAGGAAGAAGCTATGAAGGGATGTAGTTGCCTCTCTGCTGTATTGCCCCAGGGCCACTGCTTCCCCATGGGAGGGTTACATCTCCAGTTCGCATCCAAAAGGGATCAGGGAGTGGGGTCTCCTCTGGGCCTTGGAAAGTGCTGCCTGGTTCCTTTGCCTTGTCTCAGTTGACAGTGGCAAAAGCTGTCTCAGGAGAATGCTGTGCCTCTGGGATGGAGTGGGGCATGGCAGGGACATCCCAGCTTTGCAGTGCAGGTAACCCTCAGGTAGGTTTGCTCTCCCCCAGGTATCTCCTGCTCTCCAGAGCAGGGGCAGAGCCATACAGGGAGATTGTCTCTGGTGGCTCCCTCCCACCTCTCAGCAGGGACTTGGAGGAGGATCTGTGCCTTTACTTTTTAATTTATTTATTTATTAATAAGTGGAGGATGTAGGATGGAAATTGGCCCTGGCATCACCTTCTCCCCATGTCTCAGCATCCTCCCGGCAGCAGGACTGGGGGGTGGGTTTGCACTGGGAGCATCACTTTGCTCTCTTTGTCCAGAGTCCTGCCTTTGACTTGCGTGGGGCCAGCCGAGTCCCAGCGCCCAGACCCTGCCTGGCGCTTGGAGGAGGCGGCTTTGGCGGCGGGTTCGTGAACTTGGCTATGTTTTATAGCCACTAGAGGGGGGTCAGAGACTGCTGGCTTGGGCTGCCTGCAGCAGGGCTGCCCGGCCGGGGGGCTCGGGCTGAGCCCCGCCTGGGCAGACAGCCCTTTCCTTGCCGTCGGCGTGTTTTCAGTATCTTTCCCAGCCTCAGTGGGAATTCCTTTGGGAAGGTCAGTGTTGCAAGCCACTGCATCCACTTCACTTTTCCCCCACGGGAATGTGGGCACGTGAGCAGGGAGCGTGGGGTTAGCAGGGAGTTAAACTGGGGAGTCCTGGCCCACGGTGGGTTTATCAGCTCAGCTTCAGTAGCACTTTGTAGCTTGAGAGCTACCTGTTTTTGCCCAAAGACAGCCGTCTTGCTCACACACGAGCCTGAAACCACCTGAGGCAGCTCTGGGCAAGACCCCATCAGGTCTTCTGGCTCTTGGATGGACATCCCTCCATCGTGCTGTGCTCCTCCACGTCCCAGCAGGGAGCATGTCCTGTGGTTCTGCGAAGTGACAGTGGGGGAAAAGACTGTGTGACCAGCCAGGGCACATGGCATCAGCCGCTGGTGAAGGGGAGGCATCAGGATTTGCCAAGGAACATCAGGCCATTGGGATTGCTGGAGCAATTTCAGCTGGCCAGGAACAGGTCTGTTTATTGTCTCTGAAACCAGACATTCAAGGTGCTGAATTTCCTTTGCTAGCAAAGCCCAGAGAAGTGTTTTGTGCCAAGATAAGGAGAGATTTTCAGAACACTCTTATAGCTCATTGTTTTCCCTCATGGGCTCCTATATATGATTTTTCTAAAGGGGGAGGAAGTGCTGGATTTTCCGTTTCAAGGTGCTGCTCTCTGAATTCCGAGTGACATGAGCCATTACACTTGCAAACCTCTCATGGACACTTTGGCAAGACTCAGTCAACTTCTGAAGAGAGGGGAAAGGATGAAAAGAGCTTATGATTGCCCTTAGCAGGGCCTGGCATCGTGAGGAATTTTTCTTCCTAAGAGCAGCACACCTCTGCTGCCATTGCATGGTGGATATTCCTCATGCCTCTGGAGCAGGATTTGAAAGCAGGTAACTCCATGGCATGAAACTAATGCTCTGAGGTCCCCCATACCTGTTGCTAGGAGCACCCAGTCTCTAACATGCCATGGGAACAATCTGTTCTCTGTGTCACTGGGAAGTGATGGGGACTGGTTGCATTAATGGATGGGAGGGATTTGGCCTCTCTACCCCTCAGCCTCCCCACAGCTCCGGGATCGTTTTAAGTGCAAAGCTGCGGATTATAAATTATACAGCATTTATAATCAGGAAAACATCTGCTGGGTGCTCTTTCCAGTGGACAGGGCCAGCCAAAGGCTCCAGGACACGATGCGTAGGGGTTGCACCAATCGCCACCTGTCTGCTCCTATAACCGAGTTGATTTTTTACGGTCTTGACATCAGCTTTCAAGATGCATGATCTATGTGTTTATTTAGCTGTCTTTCCTGGCGTCCCTTAGTTTTGAACTCCTGTAAATCCTCCCACAGTTGGATTTCTGCACTTTTCAGAGATTACATTTCCTGACAGTACATTTCTCCTTCCCCCTCACTCCGTTGACAGCTCAGGCGAGGCTCCAGGGACCAAACTGTTCAAACCTGGCTCTGGAAAGCTGGGCTCTGACACAGAGTGGGTCTAACTTTCCAGGACCAAGCAACTGGTACTAGTGTGAGCAGGAGAGGTGGCCCAAACATGTAGGGTTGAAATCCCCCTTCAGGTTCAAAACTGATCCAGTGGCTGTCTCATCCTCCAGAACTTGGTGACCAGTCCATGAAGTGCTCTCCATGAAGTGACCTGCCCAAGTCATGTCTTCAGGCCAGAAAGGTAAGTGGACTTGATGTGGCCAGAATAGCAACTGTTTATTAAAAAGCCCAAATTTTGGCTGGTGGGGAGTGGCATTTTTGCAGTTCTGTTTGTTTGGGTCCCAGTGGCCCTTGCTCACTGATGGTCTCATCTCAATGGGAGTTAACCCGAGCAAGAGCTTCCTGGGGAAACCAGTTCAAGTGATTCCCAGAAGGATCTCAGTATAAATGCAGTTGTTTTTCATAAAATCATGTAATTTTTTGTCCTCTTTTGGGGAAGTACAGCTAGTGCTGAACTCCACCAGCTCCCAGATATTTAGAGATGGATGGATACTTGCTTACTACTAGGAAAGAATATGCAGCAGCCTTTGGCTTTTGTACTTCTTCCTACCAACAAAGTAGGGATTGTGGAGCAGAGCTATAGCCAAGAAACCTTTGAAATCTGTGGGATACTTCCCACAACCTATAGCCTCTGACTCCAGCAACTGGGAGTACATGTTCACGGAAAAGTTTTGTGAGTGGTAAAACTTAACGTGGGCTGATCTGGCTTTCCAGGTGTGGTTTGCAACCAGCCTCCCTTTCCCAGCAAGTCCTAGCACCCTTTGCTTACTACTTGTCCACTTTTGCACCCTCTGGCCTTTTTCTTATCCCCCTCCCAGGGCCCTTCTGTCTGACCCTCACCCCTCCTGCTGCCTGTCACAGTCCCTTCTTTCCCTGCTGTGATTGCAGGAGTGGGGAAGAGAGAAGGTGATGGATGGAGAAGGCAAGCCTTCCAGGATCCAGAGCCGTCCTGGCTCTGCCCCGTGTCGTGCCTATGCCGCTTGATCCCTGCCTCTCTCCCTAAACTTCCCAGCCGTCAGTGGCATGTGATTTAATTTACTTACAGCATTAACACCTCTAGAAGAAGTTTTCTGCTGAACTGCATGCTGAGGCCTTCCCTATCTCTTGGAGAGGATCCTTGGCTCTGGCAGGTACCATGCCTGATATTTTTTTGAAGCCAATGTGAACTTGTCCCTGGTACAAATTCATATTTGAGGCCCTTGTGCTTGGCTCAAGTGGCATTCCCACCCACTGCTGACTCTGTTTCTGAGCTCCCCTGCTGCCTGCAGCGGCACTCAGATGTGTCCAGATAAAATGGATTTAAAACTTCCATGTATCTCAGGACATAATTTTCCAGCTCTGTTACCAGGGTCCAGATTTACCTGCAGTTTCAGTCACCATGCAGTAGAAATGGTGTTGCCTCCCTCTCAATGGTGCCATTTTAAGCATCCAGGAGGAACAAAGCTCCTGGCAAACGTCCAGTTTTCCATAGGTTTGGGCTAAAACCTTCTAATTTTTATCCACTAAGGTTCTGGCTGGGCAGCTGAACATGTAGATAGGTGACAACACATCTGTTGCATGACAGCCAGATCCATCAGCTGTGTGTCACCACTTTCTTAGGTGGAGGATGCTCTTGCAGCACCCTCATGCTGTGACCTGGCAGCAGCCTGCTTTGTGGGGCCATGATGTCTCACTGCCAGCTTCTTTTTCCCATCCTTCCCAGTGTGGTCCTCACTTCCAGGTCCTCTCAGCCATCTTGTCCAGTTCAGCAGACAAGCAAGAAGAATTGATGACTTACAGTGGGATGATTTACCCCTCTGTGTAACAAGATGTTAAAGGCTCTCTTTCACACTAGGCTGGAGGCTTGCCTTTATGGCCATCTCGAAGTCTTGGCCTTGAATGGAAACCTGTCTCCCTCTAGCAGAAGATTGGATACACCTCATCATCACTTCTGCATATTTTTCCTGCCAGGCAATCGCAGGAAAATAGGTTAGGAAAGATTGATCTGTAGGTCTTAATTTTATGGGCTTGTGTGGAATCCACCTCCCATCAATTTACTATGGGGGTTAGAAGAGCCGATGTCCTTATCATTCCCCTCATCCTGGCTGGGAATAACCTGCCAAACAAGCTATCCCTTTGTAAGGGCATTATCATGTAGAAGAGCATAGTGGATTTGCACTTCTGATGGCTCTGTGATTGTTTATATGGCATTAATGCCCAGCTGAAGCCCGGGTCTTGTTGCTTTGTTCCTCTGCAAAATTGCTCCTTGTGGGACAGGGAATGGAAATGTTCTGGGAGCAAACAGGTTTCATGGTGAGGCAGCTGCAGGCTGAGAGCACAGGGGTCCTTGCCTCTGGGCAGCTGCTGATCCCTCCATACCAGGCTGCTCATTCACAGCAGCATACAGCTGGATTTGCCTTTGCCCTCATAGGGCTGCTTGGACTACACAAAGGCTTTTATGATCTGCACACACTGCATGTGTGTGCTCCTTTAAAAAGTGAGTTAGATGGAGCTCGATCCCACAGTGAATTCCTGTTGTCACCCCCACCCCATTTGTGAAGCAGTTCAGTGACCATCTTCCTCAGTGCAGGGCTGGTGAGCCTCGTTTAGCCCAGCTCTCATCCTCAGCCTGTGCCTTCCCATCATAGAATCATTTAGGTTGGAAAAGACCTTGCTTGGAAACTATCCCTGCTGCCAAGAGCTGGTGACATGGCTTGCTAGTGGTGTCACAGCCAGGGTTTACCCTTAAGGTCTCATCTTTGGAGCCAGTATCCTTATTAGAAATACAATCCCTCTCTTCACCCCTTTTTTTTTTTTTTTTTTAAGTATCACATAAAACTAAGGCAGAGAAATGGAGCCCTTTGCCCAAGGTCATTAACCAGCTGCAGAGTCTGGAGTAAGAGCGCCCTGATTTCCTGGCTGTGTGTCATAAGTGAACGGCTCCTTGCTCTGATGACAGCGAGGGCTTTACAGTAAGGGAGGGGAAAAAAAAAAGCCATATTTCAACATGCTTCTTGCTCTGTCCCTGAGTGCATCCCCCAGGGTGAGAGTGAAGTCAAGAGGCTGCTGTGAAAGGGTTATAGCCGACCTCTGATCACTACCGATTAATGACAGCCCCAGGGAGCAAAAGCCCTTGAGCTGCCAGGAAGGAGGTGAGCACTGAAAAGTGACGAAGTTTTAAATGCAGCAGCCGGACTCCGACGTAGAGCAACAGCAGAGGAAACAGCTGTGTTGGACACAGGGCAGGAATGGAGGGGATTTCTCCATCCATCCCCCGCAGTTTGGATCCAACCCTTCAATCTTCAAAATCCTCACTGACCAGACTTGTTGCTCTGAATCGGCTGATGATGGTTTGGAGGTTTTTAATTTGTTTGTTCAAATTAAGTAAAAAAAAAAAAAATAGCTGTGTGGGTGGGTTAGTATTTAGTATTAACTCCAAGCAGATGATAGTAACAGTGTGTGAGGGCAAGGAGCACTGTGGTCAAACAAGGGAAACTGAGGCAGAGCATCAGGATAGGGCGAGGAGGGCCAGGACCAGGAGGAGCACCCACTTCTCCCTGCGCTGCCAAGCATCCAGCTTTGTGCTGGGCTCAGCAGAAATCTTCCCTTGATGTAATTAAAGGATGAGCAGGGACGGCTGAGAGGAGGCGGCTGTTTACGAGCACAGAGGAGGGCATGCCGGGAAGATGCTCCATTCCCCGGCTCGAACTGCTGCGCGGGAGCACGACCCTGGGTGAGGATGTGCGTGGCTCAGAGGCTCTCCAGCTCCACCACGGAGGGCTGAAAGCAAACCGGCTGTTAATGCAGGCAGTGACCAGCTGGACGCAACACTCCTGTGCTCCAAGTGGGCTGTGGGATGGATGAGGAAACCCACACTCCTTCTCTAACAGGTCCAAGCCTGCTTGTTAGACCCCATCAATAGTTTGCTGTCAAATGCAATTCTCTGTTAAACAGACACTAGTTTCTTTTCCTTCTCTGCCAGAGCAGAATTTTTCTCAGAACATGTCAATATTCAGCCAAATTTCTTGCTTTTGGTGCTTCCCCCCCCCCCTTGCTTAAATAGCAACGGTGAAAACAACACGGTTGTCAGCTATTGAAGTTTGAATCTGAAGGCTCAAACCGGCAAGGTCTCCAAGTGTATTTTTGATTTTATGTCAAAAGAAAAAAATAAATAGAGGAACTGAAGAAGGTTTTTAAGAACTGATTGTCACGGTGGAAAAAACATGTGTTAAAGAATGTCAGGAAAATTTCTCGAGGCCTGATATCTGTAAGTCTCTTTGCTGGTCTGCAGTTATGAGTTTGAAGGTGGCTCCAACAGAGCAGAGCTTGTGATTCTGGAGGTGCTCCTGTGCAGGGTCAGGAGTTGGATTTTGATGATCCTTGAAGGTCCCTTCCAACTAAGAATATTCTATGAGCTTGGGGACAGGGATGGTGGCAGCCCAACCCTGGTGACATCCAGAGGTTAGTGTGTCCCACTCCCTGTGCGGGTTTATACCTGTGTTATGGGGTCTGCTATGTCTTCCCCACTGGTTCATCTAAATTGGCAATGCTTGCATTCAACATTAAACACAATAGCTCCTTATTATAGTGTAAAAGGAGCTGTCTGGAGAAATGCTGCCTGCTTAGGAAAGCTTTGAGTAGAGTCTGTGCTCGTCCCACAGAGCTTGGAGCAGCCAGCCCGGCTGGGGAGGAGATGGGAAGGTGCTGTCCCACCCTGAGGAAGCACTCTGGTGATCTTTGTCCTTCCCTGGCCCATGGAGTGTCCACCTGGCCCTGTGTGAACATCCATGGTGTCTCTGACAGCATCGTGTTTTCAAGAGTTGACACTCTGGCTCACTGATATTGGAGCTACATGTGGATGTAGCCAAGACCCTCACAAAAGGCATGAAGGCCACACTGGGACCCATAGGCTGGAGGGTGCCCTATGCTATGAGGATGCATGGAGGTGAGGGAGACCTGGTGGGGATGAACTGGAGAGGCCCAAGGTCCCACATATGTTGGCTTGGCAGAGCTTTTGGGTGTTGCCAGAGTTAATGCAGGGAGCGTGTGTGCCTCTCGTGTGTGTTTATGCATGCAAAGAAGTGCCTGCTGGGGAAGGAGTGGAAGGCTTGTGATTTATCATTGCTCTGTAATGGGTGCCTTGCTTCTAGTGAAAGAGGTCAACATCCCTGAGAGATACCAAAGCCCCTCCTTATTAACGTCCTGTTACAGCTAATGGCTTGGGGTAGGGCAAGCAGGTCTTACAAGGAAGGCATTAAAGAGCAGTGCTATTTGGAAGGGAAGCCAAAGAATTTACAGCAATATTTACACAGAGGCTCTCCCCGGAGATAAGGAGGTACACAGTCGGCTCGGCTGATAAGCACAGCTGTGGGACCAGGCGGAACAGGCAGTTGTTTGTGCATCCTGAAGTTCAATGGGATCAAAAGCCAGAGCTGTGTGGTGCAGGAGAGGGGGATGTGATCAGGACCACACATACCAGCCGGGACCCAGTCTCTGGGAGGCACAGATGCTGCGTGTGTTCAGTGTCTTGCAGCAAGAACTGGGGCCAGCAGTACTCCCTCAGGCTCCTAGACCTGAGCCCCAAACACAGGTTTGAAGGTATGGATTAACACAAGTCAATGAATGCAATTGCCTGTCCTGGTGAAGATGTGGAGATCCGGCCCAGATTAATGCTCCTGGCAGCCACCATCTGTCCTGTCCACCATATGCTTTGTGAGCTTCAGGTTGGTAGTTGTTTCTCCAGCAGGTCCTACTAGCATATCCCAGCCTCATCTCCAAGAGCCCTGCCTTGACTCCACCTGGCTGTGTCCTGGGGAGCCCAAGGGACACATCTCACAGACAAAAGGAAAAAGGCAAACCTCCTCATTTCATTGGAGGTTAAATATAATTCCTAGACAAGCATGTGTCCCAGGATAAAAGTCACCTAACCTGGGGAGCAAGCGAGGAACTTTGACTCTTTCCTGTCCAGCTGATGGTACAGTCAGGTCTTCCTTCCCTAGTTCTTCAGCTCCACTTTTCCACACCTTTTCCATTTGCTCTGACAGACTTGTGGCACATCTGCAGTTGGTTGTCCCTCTCCTGTGCTGGCTGAAGGTCCCTCAGACCATTCTCTGCCCCCTCCATCCGCTTGCTGCTAGAACAGGCCAAAATCTCACATCCTCATCCAGCGAAATCTTCTGATTCAAACCTGGTTGAATGCAAAAGGAATTTCGCCTGTTTTTTTCTCAATGACAGCACCAGGCTTTGGATCTATTTGTGTCTGTGATAGAGAAACCAAATAACCCCCGTGCAGCAAGCCATAACAAGACAGCCCAGCCTGCTCCGTATCCCCTTCTTGCACCAACTTTGAACCTCCCTGTGCCTCCCGTCTCGCTCCCGGCTTCTTTATGTGCTCAAATCACCCACAGCCACCACCTCATCCTGTGCTAGACCACATCTCTCCTTCCCCGACCTCCCCAGCCCCTAATAGCACTCGGCCACTGATCTCCGAGCACTCCATCCATCATTTGACTAGCACATTATTTATTTACCATGGGGGAGAGAAGGGAGTTGGGTTGTCTGGAGAATGTATTAAATTTTCATTTGTTCTCATTGATTCCTGAAAGGAAATTGCTGAGTTATACCATCAGGGTGGACTAGTTACGATATGGAGAGTCTCTACCAGAGGAGGGTACTGGATGTGAAATAGGGGTGGAGTTGAGGTTATTTTGAATATTAGATTAAAGTTACAATGACCACTTAGCTAAACAACCTGATGAAACGTATTGGCACGTTTTTTTCTGCTTCCCTTAGTCTCTGCTGTAGCTGCTTGCCCAAACTCTTGCTGGTTTTTCTTGCCATATGGGACACACGTGGTATTTCTTCCTCCTGGCTGCTGGGTGAGTAGCTCTCCCTCGCAGGTTTCCCCACCGGCTCTGAAGCAGCGCGCGTGTGCGTAGGAGAGGCTGCTGGCGAGGGCCCATTCCCTGTCTGCAGGAACTGCTCGGCCTCTTCCAGCTCCCATTTGGTTTGGAGACAGTTGCCTTACGTATTTTTTCTCCAGGAATGTCTGGGCTCTCTCCCCCTGAATTTCCACTCTGGTAGTTAGCACGTTATTTATGGCAATTTTTTTCCTATTTTTTTAGTATGTACTAATATTGTAGGTTGCACAAGAATACTGGCTTTTCCATAGGGCTCCTTGTCATCCAAAAGCTGCTCTTTTTTCTTCCCCAGCTAGAATTGGCATCCCAGCCAACACTGATGACTATGGTTCAGGTTTTCCATGCTTTGGATGATTGTTGTTCAGGTTTTCCGTGCTTTGAAGCCCACCAAGGGCTGACTTGGAGTCTCAGCTGAGGACTGGCTCACGTTACTTCGTCTTAGACCAATTTCATAAGCAAGTTAAACTACAAATGTTATTCAATCCTCAGTCAAGACACCAGGGTTGCCCTAACCTGCTTTCTGAGCCTGTCTTTGGTAGCAACTGTGCAATCTTCTCACTCGAACAAGATGGTGAAGCAGTTGTCCTTGAGGAAATGTCTTATGGCTGGGACTTTTCAGGACAGATACTGTTTTCTGGGTGAAAATGGCCACCTGTGTCTCGTGCTGCCTGAGGACTGTGGGTTGGGGAAGGTCCTCACGTCTCTGAGGAGGCCACCACTATCTCTGGCCCTTCTGACCCCATTTGCTGCCTCCAGTCACAGTAAACCCTGAATTCAGAGAACCACAACATGAAAGTGGAATGTTTTTACTGGGGTTTTATTTTTGCAGTCCGGAGGATAATCAGGGGTCCTCGGGTTTCTGTGGGAGTTGAAGGAAAGGACAGAGCAAACTGGCACTGTTCCCAGTCCGAAATGTTTTCACTAATTGCATGCAACCTTCCTTACAGGAGAGAGAGAGGCTGCAAATACCACTGGCAGTTTAATTACCACTGCTGGTTCTCATTGATTTTTATTTATACCGCTCCTGGTGCTGTGTGTGCAGTGTTTGTGTGTGTGTGTGTGCACACGCAAGGTAGGAGCGGGATGCGTAGGGAATCATGGATTGCTGGAGGGAGGGAGCCAAGGAGCGTCTGTGTGTGTGTGTGTGTGTGTGTGCTTATTTGGGGGTGTGGAGTCTCTCCAAAGATCCCCTGGTGCGCTGGACAGCTGTACCCCAACACCCGTCGGTGGTTGGGTTGGAAAATGACTGCGTGAGGGTGAACGCGGGTGCAGGGGACACGCGCCGGGATGAGACCGGTTGGATTCCCAGGCCTGTTTCCCAGAAATGCTTGGCTTTGGCCACCGCTCTGGCTTAACTCTGAGCCCCGCGGCGGATTGCTTCCCCCTTGCTAACCTTCCCCTCCCCAAACGCAATGCGTTTCCTCCCCATCCCGAAGGGGGGGAGAGAGTGGCATGGGAGGAATCCAACATGAGCAGGCTGATGGCTGCCGTCCCAATGCAGGCTCAGCAAATGGGGCTCGTGATGGATGAATGTGCAGGGCAAGAAGTAATAAAATGGGCCCCAGTCATGTAATCTTCCATTAAAATGAAATGCATACCAGAAATGAGGCATTTCTGCAGCTTGTACCATCTCCCACGGAAGATCATGAATAAAAGAGGCAAGTGTACTGTTGACAGATGCCGGCATGCATAAAGGACAGTTCCTATAAAGGCAAAGCCCTGGCTAACAGATGGACTAAAGATGTGAGATGCAGGAAGATTTACCAGTCTAAATAATTCAAGGGAATGTCGTATGGGGAGGCAGTGCTGGAGAGGGGAGCCGGCAGAAGGTACAGATGGAAAGGCAGGCCAGGCCTTTCCCACAAACCCATTAAGAACGTCGCTTGTCTGAGTGACAGTATGTCGCACAAGGCACCAGCAGAGATGGGTGGATTTGCCTCCAGCACTCCTTCTGCAAGGTCAGAAGAAGAGGTAATCTCAAAGGTTGCAACTTTTTGAGGGCATGCTTTGCCTCCTGCAAGGCTGCTTTCTCCAGTCTTCCTCTACTCCTCCCCCTTTCATGCCAGCCCTTCGACTGCTGCTGGGCAAAGCAGGAGCACAGAAGTGTTTCTGCAGCCACGATCAGAGGGTAGAGGTGGCAAAGGCATTTGGCACTCCCACTGCTTTTCTGTGCTTTGCTCAGGTTCCTGGAGATCCTTTGGATTTTGAAGGTGCTTGGCAGCTAGTGCTGGGTGGCCTGTGCCCATTGCAGGGCACTTCTATCCCTGTCTGTGGGAAGGTGAGCAGGCCCTCAGGTGGGCAGGGGGAGGCTTAAAGATAAGTGCATTAGTGCTGGCAAAGGGTGCCTGGGTGCTGTGTGGGAGAGAAAGGGCTGCAGCAATAGGAGCAGCTGGGATGGTGAGCAGAAGGTTGTGTTTGGGAGGGTAGCAGCAGCCCAGAGAGCTGACTGGGAGCTGCAGCGTGGAATACAGCTCCTTCAGACCTCGGTGCCTGAACATGGTCCCTCTTGGAGTGGGTGGTCTCACTGATACCCTCTCTGTGTTTGTAGAGACAGGCTGCTGGCATGCACAGGACAGCTTGGTGCTGCAGGAACATAGCACATCCAGCTCCTACATCTGGGAAGTGGGAGCCTCTGGCTGCCTGCACAGTGTGGGTCCCCCCATCGTGACCCTGCGTACCTGTGAGTACAGAACATTGAGGGGTTGTTGCTTCACACTGTGAATGGGGCTGCCTTGCCTGTCCCATCCTGGGGGCTTGGGTCCTCCACACAGGCATCAGTCCATGGGCTCTAACACTGGTGGGACATTTGCTGGCCTTACAGAGCTTGGTGAAGGGACCTGGCTGTTGTGCGATGTTACCATGCCCTGACACCTGGGTGATGGGAGCTGGAAAAATTGTATGAATCTCCCTAGCTGTTAATATGAAGTCTGACAAGGGCTGGCTGAGGTGTTGCAGCATGTTAGGAGGGTCTTGGCAACGTGGGACGCAGGGATAAGCCCACCTAGAAGTGGCACAGAGAATGAGGCGTCGTGGCGGCTGAGAGGAGGGCAGCTCATCACCCCTGGGGATGCCCAGGCCCCCTCTCCCCCTGTTCCTTGGGAGCCTGGGGTTGGCTTGGTGCATGTGAGACATTTTTGGAGAAGTGGGAAGATAAAGGGCAAGATGCAGAGGGTTAGATAGAAGTCAGTGGCAGCTGCTTGGCAGAGATTGTGCGCGCTCTCCGCTCGGAGAGGACGCCTTCCCTGGGCTCGTCAGCCGTCTGCAGCACGGCGATTAATCATTGGTGTCAGAATCCCTAATCCTATTCAATGGAAAACAAACAGCGCGGCATCCAGCCCTGTGCTGAGCCCAAGCAATTAGCATGTTTACATGGACTGGGGAAGCTCAACAAAGAGTGGCCAACGGGGGCCACGGGAAATGAACCCTTGTCAGCCCCTGATGTTCGTAGTGCCTGGGATCCCCAGGCTCTGATTCAGGCCTAAGCTTGAAAATGTGGCTTGAAGCAGTTGAATGCAGCTATTTGCTACCAAAAAATGATTTTTCTTGATTAGGGCTCAGGTGTGTGAGAGTGTGGGCAGCTGCTGAAGTGGGAGGCTGTGTCTGGTATGGATGCTCAGCTGGGGAAACGGGGTCTAGAGGAGATAAGGGGTTTACTTCTGCTTTGGCTTTGAATCAGCAGCAGAAATAGCAGCCAAAGCCTTTGCAATTCCAGCAAACTCGGCCCTTATGCCAACCCCTTGTCCCTGTTCCTTCTGCACTTCTCAGCCCATGCTGCTGTAGCTGCATCTCTCTGGTTGAAATTGTTTTGATGTCTTTGGGTGAAGGCTGTGCTCTGTGGGGCTCAGGCCACCTAAGGACAGGACTGGAGATGAGCAGGACCAGCATCTCTGGTGTGCTGGGGCTGTCCCTGGGAGGCTCAGGTCCGTCATGTAGGCTCCAAGGAGGTTTGAGAGGTGGGTTGCAAGGAAAGATGCGGGACTTAACAGACACATGGGTGTCCTCTGTGTATCCTCAGGGGCTTGCAGCAGCTACCTCAGATGAAAGTGACTCCCCAAACCAAGAGCAACTCAGTTCTTCCTCAAAGGTGATGGAGATGGTGCATCCAGCTTGAGCTGCCCTGCCTGAGCATCTCTGACCTGTGCTGGGATCTCTGCCCTGGCTGCCCTCCTTCTCCTCACCTTCAAGCCACCCTCATCCTTTAGCAATCCCATTTTCTGTTACACTGTGTGCAGTTTCTCTGGACAACCTCCACCTGTGCTGTCCCCAGTCCCAGGATCACTCCCAGGACCAAGCAAACTGCATTTGGGGCGAAGTCTGAGACCCCCTGGGATGCATGACAGGGCATTCCCTGTGTGGTTTATCCAGCAGAGAGGCTGAGACCTGCTCTTCCCTGCCCAGCTCTCTGGGGAAGACCATGCTAGAGGTGTTGGGGAGAGCCAGGGGTCCTGTAGCACCGCTGACCCCAAGGCTCTGCAACTAGACACGTTAGTCTCATGTTGGATTTGGCAAATTCTGGGACAAGCCACAGTGCAGAGAGAAGTGCAGGAGAGGATTTCTGAACTAGGTTCTGCAAACACAATTTTAAACAGCAAGCAGCAAAGTAGGGGGAACAAGACATAATCTCTGTTCCTGTAAGACCTGCCAGAAGCCAGGTGATGGTTTGGGTATGTTGGCAAGGGGAAAAACAGTTTATTTTTAAGCTACAAGTGACCTGTGGAGCTTCTGGGCTTGGGAGTGTGGGAGTGAGAGAGTCCTCATAAGCACTTGATCCCTCTTGAAGTGAAGGGGCTTTCCTGGGTACACAGCTTTCCTGCTTCCCTCCCAGAAGTATATCTGATTTTTGGGGGTGGAAAAAAAAAAGAGGATTGATTCAAATAAAAAGGTATTTGTATGAGAAAAATTATTTCCTTCCATGAGTAAACACATAGTTTGAGGCAAATTTATGGCTTTGGCCTGGTCATTAATATCTGGTTGTCAAAAAGTATTGGTTTGAACAAAAATATGTTGTAATAAAAATGCATTGTTTTGAAGAAATTTATTGTCCCCATGAAAACCTATTCAATTCAGAAAGATATGTTGATTTCAATGAAAATCTATTTGTTTTAAGAGACAGAGAGAGAGAAGTTGCACTCAGCTGAGAAACAGGGGCTTCTCTCATACAAATCTCCCTGCAGTCTCTTGGCCATTAGGATGAGGAAAGCTACAACAACTGGACAGCAAAGGAAGCCTGCAGGTCCTACTTGCCCTGGGTCTTGCCTGTGTTCAGTGATCATCCTCCCAGCTGTAGAGAAGTGCTCCTGTTCCCCCATGGTAAGGAGGGGAACGAGGTTGCCTCCATTCCCTATGAATTGGATGGCTTCTCCCACAGACAGCTCTCCTCACCCTGCAAAACTTACGCTTGGATGACCTTTAAAGGTCCCTTCCAACCCAAACTATTCTATGATTCACTAAGTACAGAACCCAAGCAGTGGGTGCTCATGTGAGCTCACCTCCAGCTGCTGTGTAAAGGTGCATGTCTTGCAGGTGACCTTAGGACCATGTGAGACCCTCATCTGCTTCATCTCTCAAACCAGGCCCCACCTGAGCAGCAAGTATGTGTGTTGGTGAGTACCTGAAGGTGAGACAACTGTGTCCATTCTGCTGCTCAGAATTGTTTCCCCTTTTGTGTGGTGGCATGAGGAAAGGACCCCTTTTAGCTAAGGGCAGCTGTGTGGCTTTGTGGTTCTCCCAGTCCTGCTGTGGTCCTAGATGGGACTGAGGTTTGCTATCCTGCCTAAGCCTCTTTCCCTGCCAGCAGGGACTGGATGAAATTCACTCTGAGCTTGAGAGCCATAATGCTGCCTTTAGCCAGGATTATGAGAGGGGCCACCACGGTATCACCTGAAATCCACCTCCCGGTACCTCCTGTCTAAAACAATCAGCACATGTTTGCAGTGGGCTTTTTCTTTCATTATGCTCCAACTCTGCTATTTAATCAGCTTCTTCCTTCCTCTGTTTGTACAAGGTATCTCTAGACCATATTAAAGGGGGGGAAGGGAAGGTGCGAGATAAAAAAAAAATAAAAAATAAAATAAAATTGCCTACCCAAGAAATGTCACTGCTGCGGTGTTATCCCCTCCCTGCCAACACACGCACGGGTTCTGGTGTCAATGGAAAGGTTGCCTCTGATTAATATTAATAAAGAATTAGAGCTGTGTTTGTCATGATCAGCTCGTTTGGTATTGCTCTGTGTGGCAGGTGAAAGCAGAGGCAGGAAGGGAAGAGGTCTGCATGGCATTCATTAATCATTTCATCAGGAAGGAGTTCAAAGCAGAGGCCTGCCTCAGCAAGGGCTGCAGGCAGGGATGAGGCCGTGTTTATTCAGATGTTCCTCCTTATTTCTCTGACCTCCTGCCCGGTCAGCTGATGTGGGCCTCCAAAGCTGAGATGCTCTTCTAGGATCCAGGGAATCCTACCCCCAAGCATGGGCTGCCTTGGTTTTGTCTAGGTCAAGGTGATGTTGTGTGAAGTGTGACAGAGGTCCAAAATTGGTATCTATGTATCAGGTAAAAAAATAATTCCTTGAGGATCATCCTTGGTTCTTTTGACTCTTTTGAGTTAAGAAGAAACAGGGATGAGAACATCCTTTGAGAAGCTGTGTTTCTTTTTTCTCTCAGGTGGTAGACTTTGTTCTGCATGTTGGGCAGGGACTTCTGCTTGATCTATAGGTGAGCAGTGGCAAGGAGGTGGGAGATACTTGTGAGACATGGTGATGTCTGGGAACTCTTGGAGTAAGCCCTAGGAAGGCATTTTCCATCTCCAAGGAAAGGCAGTAGGGATAAATTTGAACTTAAGAGGTGTCCAGTCTCATAGGGCTCCTTGTCCTCTGTGGGACACTTCCAAAAGACAGTTCCTCCATAAAACAGGTACCTAAGTTGAAGGACCTCAGACACCCTTGCCGTGTTGACTAGAAGACCCTATAGATAATCTTACACTTAAGCAACTCTTAGATGGTTCAGATCCAGTGGTCTAAATCCCTAAATCTTTGCAGAGCTGCTTCTGTAGAAGACCAGCCCTGCCTTTGGCACACAGTGTGCTTGGGAACATGAGGGTGAGTGTTGCAGGAGCTCAAGTTCTATATTTTATACAGATTAGAATACTAAGAGTGAGTGACTCTGACTGAGAGTGGCACCTTGCTTTGGGATCACAGTACCCAAGTCAGCCAGTCTTGGCTGATGCTTGCATGCAGGGCCTAATATGGGCAATTTACTGGACTTTTAGTGGTACTTTGTTTCTTAAATATGTGGAGATTTCCCTAAATCTTGGCTTAAACAGGTCTGTGCGTGGCCAGAACTGGTCTCTGTTTTTTTCTATTCTGTATTTTCTGGATCCAAGACCAGAAGGCAGTGCAATGCACTGCACACATGTATATGGCAAAAGCTCTTTGTATTAGGAATTTAAAGCTCAATCTTCCTCTTGCTGCCTTTACCTACCTTTTTTTTTTTTGGTGGATGCTATTTATTATTCAAATGTGGGGAGAGTCGAGCCAAGTGGTGCATTGCTCTCATTAATTGTTCTCTGGGATTAAGGAATCGGTTAAAACCATATCTCCCTTAATCCTGTTTTATTAATTTTATATTCTTGGCAAAAAGAGAAGCAAAACAACAACCCCCCAACCCTCTTTACAAAGGGATCATGCAGCTTTCTACTGGGACCCTGAGAACAGGAGGTCTCTGGTGTTCCATGGATGCTCGTCTTTTTAATTTGATAAAATAAATTAGCACAGGATTAGAGCCTTCCTGACAGCACAGCTCAGCTGCAGTTACCACCTTGAGGGAGGCATTAAGCATCGTTTTGGTTGCACGGAGGTGGAATGGGAGCACGCCGGCCTGCTTGCTCCTCTGGGAGAGAGAACTTTCCTCTCAGTAGCAGCAAAACTGATGCCTCTCCTCACCACCTGGCTGCTGCCAAAGGGGCCACCTTTCTCCAGCGACAAGTCTTGTGTCAGGTGATGTGGTCGCTGCCTGCTCAGGTGAATGCACAAGCCCATCAGCTCGTTTCATACAGCAGCCAGGGTGATAACTGTAATTAGCCCCTTTTGGGGTATTATGGAGATGTAAATGAAATGGTTTCCTCTAAGGCAGCAGAGATTTGATTCCTGAGGGTGAAGGCTTGGTCTCAAAAATGGAAGTGGGACCTTTGCAGGTCTCATCTCCTTTTCATGGCAGAGAAGCTCCAGCTGGTGCTGTCATCAGATTCTGCTGGCATGAGAAATGTGTGGAGGCCAGGCTGTGAGGGAGCAACCTGTGGCTACAGTGCAGATGTAGCAGCCTCCAGACTGCTTGTTTATGTTGCTACCATATAGGAGAGAAATGACTGTGGTGGTGTGTGACTATATGACCTCTTCCTTGGACAGAGGGGAACCTGCATTTGGCTCCCAGGAGCAAAATGGAAACCAGTCCTGCAGCACTGAGGTTTGCAAGACACGAGGAGCTGGGCTATGAGTGCTGGACTCATCTTCTTGAGGCTTTTTTTGAGCACTACGATGCAGAGGGATTTGGTCCCTCAGCTAGATGGAATATTTTGGGTGTCTTGTCTTGTTCTTGTCTTGAAGCTGAGAGCAGCTGTCCCCACCACTGAGTTGGACACTGGGGATACATTTCTGCTTACCTTTAATCTTTCAGTAAGTAAGGCTTTTGTAAGGCCTTTAAAAGTTGTGCCCAAAATATTGCCAAGTGTTTTCTCCCTGGAAAAGAAGTCTGCTTTGCCAATAATGGCAGTGGCTTAGCAATGAGTCTGTAGTGATGCCAGCTGGGCCAGGCTGCGATGGAGGGAGGTTGGTCCTGTGGCATGGCAGCAGATCCACTCTCAGCTCCACTGCAAAGGGCTGCATGGATTAGCAGGTGTTAGCAGGGAAATGTTCTAATGCTGTGTTGGCCTCAGGGTCACTTCTGAAAGCTGCTTCTGCTTTTGAGAGTGTTTTTGACTCACTCTCTTCTGGCCTTGCCTGACCTCACCTGAACACCTTTGCTGTAGCATTGAGGGTCACACTAAGTCTCTGGGGTTATTTTCAAGGCTCTTCTTCTGGAATCCCCACAGTTTCAGTCATTTGAGCAGTGCAGAGATTTTTGCAAAAGATCTTCCTTTCAGTACTTATTTGTACCAGAAAGTTGTGATTGAAGGCTGCACAGACCCTCCAATAATACCACCACCAGAAAATGTCTTCTGGGCTGGATTTGTCAAACATCCCAAATCAAGGCATTTTTATTTCCTGTAATTTCTTTACCAACCAGGCATTTCTTTTCTTCCACAACCTGCATGTTGTGGGGTTTTTTTGTTTGCGAAAAGTCACTAGATAGCAGAGAAGGTCACTCTTATAAAAAACACATAGTTCCTTTGGAGAAAAATTATAAAGCAAATGGCTTCATTTGTTTTATCCTGTCTAGGAACAACTTCCTAACTTGCTGTGTGGGAAGAGCCAGTGCTTGTTCCTCTGTTAGCGGGAGCCAGCAGGGAGCAAGAGGATGCCCTGTTCCCAGGTGCTGGGTATTCCCTGTGGACAGGCTGATGTCCTGCATGTGTTATTGTAGAAAAGGTTCAGGTAGGATTTCATTGCTTGGTAACGCTGTGCCCTGTGGAAACTCACTTGGATCCTGCAAGTTGCCAGGCTGGTGCCAAGCAAATTGTGTCTTATCTCATCCCCCACACTGGACAGATGGTGGGGTGGGATACATGGAGCTGTTGGGGGTGAGCAGTGCTCTGGTTCTAGTGATAGGCAGAGGAATCCTCCTAATGATGCCAATGGAAAGCTGAAGTAGGCTCCATCCTGCTCCTGAATTACCATGTTGGCTGGGGTGCAGCTCACAAAACCGAGCTTTTTCAGTGATGTTTGGACAGAAAAGCTCATCTGTGCAGATGCCTGGGTAACCTTGTCCTGGTTGGATTTCCCTGTTGTTGAGGGTGTGCTGTGGCATAGCCTGAGCATCCTCACCTTTCTGTGGAGACACAAGCCAAAGTGGAGCATAGGCTGTGAGCACTGTTGGAATTAACCTTAGTGGTCACTGGCTTTAAAACAGCTGAGAAAAAGTAAAAAATACATTAATAAAAATGTCAAACAACCGCCTTCAGGCGCCCTGGTAGTGTTTTGATCTTGTTCCCAAACTTTTGGGTGAGAGAAGAGCTACTTTAAGTTAATTTGAATTGCAAAGCATCACTGATGTGCCAGTGAAGGATACCTCGCACAGCCATGCACAAGGAAGCCAAAAAAACAAAGGCGTGTATTCTCAGATTTGAGGTAGGAATTATATACACTTAGAGTCATGAACTCTGGGTAATAATTGAAAGGTCAGATTGATGAGAGCAGCCTCCGAGATACGATTTCTATGACAGCTTGATGGATGCCCCACTATCAAGGTGTGCTTTTAATCATAATCTCATTACTCCACTTCTTATGGCTCGACTCACCTAAACTCATGGGAGGAACCAGGGGCCACCTCTAAAATGTGAATCGGCTTTTATTTGGAGGTAGAAGAGTTGAGTGGTTGGGAGAACAAAAAGGAAAGAAATGAGCCAAAAGAGAAAAAAAGATCTTCTGGCTGAGGATGAGTCAAGAGTGGGTGCGACAGAAACGCCCTCGTTGCTCCAGAGCAAGGTTCTGAAAAACTTTCTGCTGGCACCAGTACAGGTGCACTGAAGCAAAGGAGGGAGTCTTGAACCTCTCTCAGCATCAGCACATGTCATGCCCATGAATCGTTTCTGTCTTTGAGAGTCTGGGCCTGTGGCCTGTGAAGAGATGGCCATTTCAGCTCTCCCAGGCATGAGAGTGGCTTTATTCTGGGGAGCAATTCAATGCTGGCTGTTCATGTGCTCTTATCTATTCATCCAAAACCCATGCTGAAGCTTTCCTGATGGCCTGCTATAAAACACCGAAGTGCTGATGGAAAGTACCAACTTCCAGCAAAAGCTCCCTGCACCTTCAAGATGGGAAAAGCCTTTTTCTGAGGCCGTGGTGCAGAGGAGCTGAGAAGATAAACCTGAACTTTATCCCAATCAGGCCCCATAGCAGGCACTGAGGGGACAGCACCTCTGCTCTTTGCAACAAATACCAAGAAGCTACGGAGATCCACCATGTCTACTGAAGAGAACCTACAAGAAAGATGGAGAGGGATTTTTGACAAGGTCATTTAGTGACAGGACAAGAGGGAATGGTTTCCAACTGAAAGAGAGTGGGTTTAGATTGGATACTAGGAAAAAGGTCTTCTCTGTGAGGTGGGTGTCGCACAGGTACAGGTTACCCAGAGAAGGTGAGGATACCCCATCCCTAGGAGTGTTCAAGACCAGGTTGGATGGGGCCCTCAGTCTAGTGGAAGGTGTCCCTGCCTGTAGCAAAGGGGTTGGAACAAGATGATTTTTAAGATCCTTTTCAACACAAACCATTCTAGGATTCTATTATTCTATGTCATCAGGACCATGGTAACCATGGGGGGCTGGCTGGTGGCAGCTCCCCAAAAGCATCCTCACGGGCTCCTCTGTGAGAGCTCAGCGCCAAAGCTGGAGGGTGCCGGGGTGGCACCTTGTGTCCCCGTGAGCCCATCCTGCAATTCATCCTCGCCTCCCTGGAACCTCCTGGAAGAGTTAGTATGGAAATTTCAACCTATTTTTAAGGGTTATTTTCACTCAAGTGAAATCTATCAAAGAAGGAGGGTTATTTTTACAGCACGCAGCAAGCGCCGGTTGCCATGGCAGCGGGCGGGCGAAATGCAATAAAGCATCCCTCTGTTATCGTAAACACAAAGGGAACCACGGGCGCCGGGAAGAAAGGCGATTGTCGTGGGGGAAACAAGGCAACTCCGTGCTGCACTCACCAAGGGAGGTTTTGTGGGGTCCTCCGTGCTCATGCGGGGCCCGGCAGGCCGAGAGGACTGAACCCCCTGGGGTCCTGCTGTGAGTGTTGAGGACACCGGCGTGTCAGCCTGGGATGAACTTTTCCCCCCTTCTTCATCCATAAAAACTCAGAAGAAGTTTAGAAAATGTATCATCTAAAGAGGGGGAACACACAGGCCTCTGTATTTTTTTTTAATCTGACTTCCAGGACAGGGAGCAGTCGGCTGAGGAGGTCTCTTCTTTTAAATGTTTGCTCACTGTGAAGAGATTTTGCATGCAATTGGAGGGTTCAACCTCTCCACCTCTTCCAAGTGTACTCTGTCTGTGTCATAATTTAGGTGCCCTGTTTCACCTCAGAAGCTGAACAGGCATGTGTAACTGGAGGATCCTGATGCTACTTGGCCCAGCAGAGCCTTGGTCAGCATGGGTGTCAGCTCCCAGAGAGGTGGAAGACCCCAGCTGGGATATTCCCTCATGAGCTGTGACTGTCCCTATGCATGTGAGCCCTTGGCTGTCCCAGCAGCATCAGGGGACACAACTAGAAACTGCACCAGCCCCTCGAGGTATGTGTTTTATCTCTGAAACCTGAGCTGCTATTGGGCTCTATGGAAGTCACATGGCTGCCCCTTGTTGCTCTCCCCCCCCAAGACTGACTAAGGTGGCACATCTTAGGTGCAAAAGGGATGGCTGGACAGGAAGAAGCCCAACACAACTATCACCATGTGCTGGAGCTTCCATAAGTACCATTGTGGGTGTTTTCATTTTGAACTCTCACCAGGACCACCAGTAATGTGCAGTAAGAGGAAACAGGCACAGGACTGGTCTTCCTTACCACATAGAAGCCTCTTCAAGAACCTGAGAGCTTTTTTTGGGGGAGTTCCAGGCACGCAGAGTGCTTTTGTTCAGAAACATCTTGAATTGGGTACCAAAGCTCAGACAATCCAAAATGCCTTGCCTTTTGACTCACCCCAGAGATGTCACTGAGGTCTTGGATTTGTCACTTAGCTCTGACACTGGAAAAAGCCAGTGGTTTTGAATTTCATGATGTGGGGCAAAAGCCCAGCAGGTGTGAGCTTGTGTCACTGAAGTGCCACTGCAGACCAAAGTTGTCTTCACCCTTTTCCCATGGAAACTGAGGTAGGGATAACTAACCCTTGCAGAACAAGCTCTCTGAACACACCCTCTCCCAGCCCAGACTAAGGTCATTCCCACTCCAATAAGTATAAATCCTCAAGAACACACATAGAAGTTGGACATCCCATCACCCATGAATGCCAGGGGACAGGTGGGTGTGAAAAAGGTGAATCTCTTGCACCAACCAAAAGTCCAACTCCTGCCTTACACTGATCCAAGATCCTGCTGTAGGGTTCGCAGGGCAATGGCTTTGGAGCTGGGGAGCTTGCTTTTGCAGCAACTCATAAGCAGGGAAAAGGAACAAAAGCAGGACTTACTGTGCAGTAGTGTGTGTATAAATAGATCCCTGGGAGGGTGAGACCAGTGGGAGGGAAGAGATCGAGATGATTTCTCTTTCTAAGGGAATGGTCTTGACACTGCTTGCCTTTATGGCTGAACCCTGTAGTATCAAGTCATTGCTCCTTGTGCCCTTATCTGGACAAAAATTGTGTAAAAACCCCAGCTACTTGCCAAGGGAAGGGGATTTGCACCATTTTTTAAAAAAAAGGTTAATGGGTTTTTTATTGAATAGTAAGGAAAAAATACAATAATGCTCAGCTGAGGATGTATCTTATCTAAAAAGGTTGCTAATGATTAGGATTTATATTGAACTATTAGAGAGTCAATAACCACGGTATATGGCTCTTGAGGAGTCCCTCTGAGGAAGAGCACAAGATCTCCAGCAATCTGGTGGCATTTAGCCAAACTCTTGCCTGGGGAGGAGCATTTTCACCAGGGTCTTCTCCAAAGCAAAGTCAAGGAGCGCTTCCCCAGGGGACTTGGGTCCAAGCCCTCCCTCTGACAGCACGGCATGATGTACTGGCAGAGTGCTTGATGATCTCCCTGAGATTAAACTTAATTCACAACTCTTTAACCTAAGGTTCCCGTTCATAAGTGTTTCATTATTAAGAGGTGAATACGTGGCAGCTCCATTCTTTAATAGCGTATGTAGCATGTTACACTTTACAATGCATTAGCAATAAATGCTTAATGGAAGAGGCTATATCAAGCTGTTAGATAGAAAGCCTATTATAAAATGTGGGCTCCTGCTAAAACAACGTGTGCGTCTGTTTAACACCTGATGTTAACTCAGAAAAGTGTGTTAGAAAGCTCTGCTCTTTGGCACAGAGAAAATAGGGAGCACTTTATGTATTAAAGTGTCACCAAAATTTCCTCGCTTGTTTAAAACAATCTTGAGAAAGTGTTGTCTAAAAGGCAGCTGGCTGAGATGGGAAGTCTGGAGGAACCTGTCAGAAGCGGGGGCTGGAGGGATCTGGGGTGGGAGGGGATGTGCAGCAAGGCTGGATCGGGTCTGCTCAGTGTAGCATGGAGGTGAACTGCTTTCAGAATCACAGAATGGTTTGGGTTGGAAGGGCCATTAAACACCTTCTCATTCCAACCCCCTGCCATGGGCAGGGATGCCTCCCACTAGACCAGATTGTTCAAAGCCCCATCCAGCCTAGCCTTGAACACTCAGGGTTGGGGGCATCCCCAGCTTCTCTGGGCAACCTATTTTAGTGCCTCACCACCCTCAGATGGTGACTTTGGGACCATCTTAACTAGATTAGGCTTCTCAGACTTCCAAAACAGACCTGCTGTTCCCCACTGTGACTTATTCAGTCCTGACCCCTTTGTCTTATTCCAGTGCTTCAGCAGTTAAATGGAAAATGGTGTCTGAGAAGATTAGAATTAAGTTATTAAAGCATCTGGACACTTCTAAGAGGATTGCTGAGCATCGTAGTACTCAAGATTGACTTGAGAATTTGGGGGTGGATTTGCAGCTGGAAGAAATTCCTCATGTACTGTATACCTGCCCCTTGTGTATATGTTAGCATACTTGGCACAGATGTCTCTTTGTTTCCGTACAGGAAACTAATTGCCTTTCTTGTTTCAGTCTGAAGTTTTCTCGTGTCATTCTGTAAATAATGAGAGGCATTTCTCAAAGTTTGCCAGCGCCTTTGTTTCTCTTGACGGTGCTTCAGCTGCTTGCCCTGCACTAGAGGAGCATCCCCCTTCCTGGAAACCTCGTGTCATCTCAGCAGGGTCTGCACTGGCCCAGAGGTTTGTCAGCTAGGAGATGTCCTGCAGGGAAGCAAAAGTGGGGAGAAGGAGATTTTATGTGAGAGTGACAAGCTTTGCCTTTGAGCTCACTCTAAGTTCCAGCTTTTTGTGTGAATTCCTGGAGATTAAAGTTCCTTATTTATCCTCAGCACAGTGGGGGCTTAGGCAGCAGCACCAGCTAACACCTCCTGTGACCCCCAGGGATGTGTCCCCCAGGGGTGCAGCTCCTGCCTGTAAGGGGACTTTTCTTAGCCCCCAAATGCTTCTGACTCTCTGTTTCCTTTCATGTGCCTTTTAGAAGCTGATTTTTTGGTAGGCAGTCTGTCCTTGGCTCTAAGCTGTATCTCCTGAGGTTTAAAGAAGAGCAGAAGTTCAGCTTGTGACAGAATTGGAAACAATGTGATACCATGATGGAAATCCAGCTCTCTCCTCCTAGTGCCAAATGATGGTTTGCTACAGACCCGTGGGAGAAGAGATACCCTCAGAGCTTTCCCAGGAAGTTAAGCTGGCGCAGACACAGAATAAAAGAGGGATGAGAGAGCCTAGAGCTAGCCTAAAATTTTATCTGCTGCTCCAATTTGATGTGAAAGAGGAATTCAGGTCAGTAATGAGAGAGCAGATGTGAATGCTTGGTGCAGAAGGGTTTGCTGCTGTAAACTGAGCAGAGTTTACAGGTGCTTGAACAGAGGAAGGGGAGGTTTGCTCTGTGGGAAGGGGGAGGATCAGCTCCAGTAGTGGGTCAGTGACTGTCCAGGTCCACTCAAATCCAGGCGAAATATCACTCCCCAGGTCTTGTGGCACACATGGAGACTAAGCCTCCTGAGCAGAGGGCATGCAGCTGGGGCACAGCATCACAGCTGGCACAGGCAGGCAGGATTCAGTACAGGGAGCAGCAAGGAATCTCCACTGCTGCTGACCTGGAGGCTGCCACCCATCCTTCATCCATCCCTGTGCACAGCTGCTGAGCTGGCAGGGCAGCTCTAGTGGCTCCATCCCAGCCACTGGCAATTGGATCCCATTCCTGCTTTCTTATTTTGGTGTTACTACCACAGTTCTGTTTTCTACAGCATAATTTGGGCTACAGAATAAATGAGGGGTTGCAGTCAGCAAAGGAACAAGAAGGAGGGCTTGTGATGGGAGGAAGGTTTGGCTTTGGCTGGTTGAAAACTGCCTGGAAGACTTGTGGGTGGCCAGAGGATGCTGTTGGACATGTCTGAGCCAGGCTTTTCTTGCCCCCCTGGTGCACTGGGCTGTGTCAGTGCTCCCATACTAACTCCTTGTGCCTGACTGAGAGCATGGCTGCAGAGATGGGGTAGCTGGGAGAGGATGCTGAGCCCTGCCTCAGTTTCTCCTCTTGGTGTAACAGGAAGAAGGGAGTCTATGGGCTAGCTGAAAGGAAGAGAGGAGGTGCTGTTGGGCTGTCTTAGGGGTATGCTCTGGCTGGCCACCCTTCCTGCTGGGCTAGCTGTTTATCAGGAATGAAGCTGGCAGGGAGGGATGAACATCCTGAGTCGGCTCAAGCCATCAGATCTCTGTCAAGGATTTGGCCTGGACTTTTATTACCTGTCCCTCTTGTCACTTTTGTGTGAGGAAGCAGGGACATGGTGGGTACCTGGTTACTTTGGGGCTGTCACATCTGCTGCAGGGGGGACAGTGCAGCTTGTGACAGCCCGGTGTCATTAGCGCTGGCCTCTGAAGCTGCTGCCAGTCGGGATTTACTGTCCATCTCCCTGGGACCAGCTGAGCTGTCCACTCCCTGCATGGCAGCCCCTCATCCTGAGCACGGCTGGGGCATGAATCCTGCCCCGTGCTCAGCATCCCTGGACGAGGAGCTACTGCCTCATATCCTTCCTCACACGGGGAGGGGGAAACGGTTCGGCACCGCTAATTGTGGAGGGCTGGTGCTTTCGGCAGTGCTTGCCTCAGGCTGCCAATCACCCCTCGCTCCCCTGCTCCCGCCGCAGCGCCGGGCATCACGTCAGCTGTGTCTCGGTGTGCTCTGACATCGGCCTGACGCCTGGACCGTGCTGGGGCAGTGACGAGCAGTAATTGGGTCCCCCCTCCATCGGCATCACCTGTCAAGGCCGTGGGGCGGAGGCAGCGAGTGACTTTGCAGTCGTCCAAGGAAAAGCTCGGACGCTGACACCTTTCAAGTGGAGACAGACCTGCCAGGTGTTGACTTCTGCTGGCAGTGAGGATGCTCTGCAATCACAGATACCCGTTCTCAGCTGGGGTAAGGGAGTAAATTGATAGCACCTTGCTAGCTTGCACCATCCATAGGAGCTGTGGGATGACCCTGGGGGTGCCTTCAGGAACATCAGGCTGCAGGTATTGTCTTTAAGAGGGCTGGCATGGCCCCCTTATCCCCCCAGTCTCATTTAGAGATGCCAAAATGCACTTGTAAAGCTGCCTGATGCAGGTGTGGCTGACACCTCGCCAAGGTGGGTGTGAAATCTGCTGCCAGATGTGCCCCAGCAGCAGGGCTGGGCACAATGCTGCTGTTCTGTATGTGCCAAGGGGTCCCCTTGATCCCCATGGGAACAGCATGACCAAACTGTTGCCAGCAGCCTGTGATTCTTCCAGGGTCTGGTGTGACCTTGCTTGATTTTGGGGTGAGGACTTACATCCCAGCCCAGTGTGTCTGGAGTAAAAAAGGGGTTGCTGCAGAGAGTGCATATTTGAGGTAGATGATGGCAACAAGAACACTGTAATTCCCACCCAGTGTGCCAGCCCTCATGTCACTGCTGAGTCCACCTCTCCTCATCATTGCCCCTGTAGGCCTTGCCCCTGTGATTTTCTCTAACTCTGTAATTTTTGAGGGTCCTTAGTGTATTTTCCCCAGCTCCTCTCCCCACCCCGTCTCACAGGCTGTGTGTGACAGTGTATTTCAGTAGTGATTACAGTAGCGATGAAAGCCCTTTTTTGTGTCGGGGCTGGCCGGCAAGGCGGGGAATGTTGTCTTCTCCATCATCACCATGCTGATCAGCAGCACCCCCTTCTCATCTTCCCACCTCCAGGGAGGCAGCATGTGATGCTGACGAGGGCTGCTGCTGCCTGCTCCACATCAGCTGGTTGTGCGGCATCAGGAGCAGCGCGTCCCCCTGACAGCACATCTGCAATTACTGGGAGGCATTTTTGCCTCTAGCTGCACATCCCGACTGCATTTTCAGCAATAACAGCTTCTTTGTCTTGGGTATTTTACCCAGTCTCTTGAAATCAGGGACTTTGGCAGCTATTTTTGGCTTTGAACCTGGTCATCATAATTTGCCCGTGTTTTTTGCAGTGCTGATGTCATTCTCTATGGCAGGGGCTGCAGGTTGGTGCTCGGTTAGTCCCAGGGTGAGTGATGGATGTCAGTAGTTTAGGATCTTTGTGAGGTTTTAGGTGGTTTCTCCTCAGCCATGGTGACTTCCACAAAGGTTTCCCCACCACTGGGACCTTCCCTTCCACAAGGTCTCTCAGCATCTGGAGCGTGGTTCTCAGCTTCCTCAAGGTAACCTCTGGGACCAAAGTCCAGCAAATGACCCATTTAAAAGTGCAGACCTTGGAGGTCTCAGGGTCCTAAGAGGCTGCCAAAACCCTGCTGATGCATCTGCTCTGCTGAAAAACTTGGCTCCTGCCACCATGGCTCTGCTCTCACTCCCTGAGCGAGTGAAATTGCTGCTGGGCTGCCTCTCCTCTGCCAGGGCTCAGCTCCCTTCCTTGTGCCTGCCTCTGCAAGCACAGCATTGCTCTGCTGCCTTCTACCAGGTAGATTTGAAGCTTTTAAAGCACAGCCACAAGATTGTCTCATCTGTGCTTTCAACCTTCCCCAGGAGTCTCTCTGATGTGTGCACTGAGCTGGGCTCTGGTGTTGTGTGTGGATGGTCACACAGGGAAGAGAAATGGGTTTAAACACACAGAGAGTAGTTTAGACTAGATGTGAGGAGGAAATTCTTTACTGTTAGGGTGGTGAGGCCCTGGCACAGGTTGCCCAGAGAAGCTGTGGCTGCCCCATCCCTGGAAGTGTCCAAGGCCAGGCTGGACAGGGCTTGAAGCAACCTGGTCTAGTGGAAGGTGTCCCTGCCCATGGCAGGGAGTTTGAACTGGGTGATCTTTAACGTCCCTTCCAACCCAAACCATGCTCTAGAAAAAAAAAATTGCTTGGAATTTAGAAAATTAATTAAAATAGTTAGTAAGTAGAGAACCTGAGGTATTCCACTGTATATTTTTAAAAAGGTGCTTGCTGCTGTTTCCCAAAGGTCCTGCTGAGGGAGGCAGCTTCCTCCTCACAGTCTGATAGGAGCAGGGACATCATCTTGAGGGAGCACCCCAAAACTGTTTCCTTGAAGATGTCCTTTCTACCTCAGTATTGCTACTTTCTGTTTGTATTTTCCAAGCATTTTCTGACCACATTAATGATTATAGCAAAACAGGATTCTTACTGGCAGCACAAATCACTCTTTCAAGATGACACCAGCACTTACAGTATTATTACTGTCATTAACAGAATTATTATTATGACTTTGCCATGCTACCCCTTTCTAAAGAAAGCAATTCAAATCCAAAGATTCTGGCCTAAAAATATCCCATCCTCATTTTCCTCCCTATCCCAAAAAGAGGTCACACCAGCCCATCTGGGTTATAGAAGAGCATCTATTTCTATGGATGTACTTATGTTGTGGTTTAGGTTATCGAGCACATTTCTCAGGCCTGTGTTTTCCTAATTGTACATCTGCTGAATTCAGCTGCCTCTGGGCTCAGCAGTGGTCTCAGGTCTTCTGCAGCCTGTACCCACTTTGCTGGCTGGGGACAGAGCCAGGCTCTGCAGCTGTGGGGAGCAGCAGGCACTACTCAGTGGAGAGGTGACATTACCAGGTGTTGGCCAGGTGTCACCTGATGTGACTTGCCCAAAGGACCTGAAGGTGATCCAGGGGATTGATCCCAACATCCCGCTTGAGATGAGATGCCTCTCTTCTTTCACCTGAGCTTCAGAGCGCCGCTGATCCCATCCATCTAGCGGGCTGTATTTTTGGCTACCCTGAAATTAGCTGCCAGGCAGTAAAACAGGGAGGTGACAGAGTGTTTGTCACAGCCAGGACTGTCCTCGCCAGGCTGAAGGTAGCTGGATGATAGGATACACAGGAGAGGACACATTGTTCCTCGTCTTGGCCCGTTATGGCTTTACAAATGACTATTCCAAGCTTAGTTCCAAAATGGTGTCGTGGCTTTCGCTGCTGTCATCAATTGCCATCAACACTGCATTTAGCTGACATAATTACTTATTGTTACAATCAGTGCCCATTAGGTTAAAGCTAAATTACAGTCTCAGTCCTTGGGAACTGCCTATTACATCCATATGAATACGCAAAGTTCATCACTCATGATTAACGTTGCTACAGTGAATACAAAAGGAATTAGTGAGGACCTGTCACTTATTGTAAAGTGCTGCCAGATTATGGTATCAGAAATGATGTGTCAACTGTTAAAACTTAATAATCCATGCTGGAGTGCTGTATCTGATTATAACACTGATCAAAGGAAAGGCCTGATTGGCACTTGGAAACATTATGAGTCCAATAACCTCCGAGGGTCAGGAGTCACTGACCAAATGCCAAGGCCACAGCTCAGTGTGTTCACCCCCAGCTCTGGGCACTGTGAGGGGCTGGGGACACTCCTGGGGGCATGTGCCCTGGTGCTGGCATGGCTGGAAAGAGATCAATGAGTTTGTGGTCCTTGGACACATTTCTGAGCTGCTGTTCCTGCCTGTGCACCTTCCATATTCTGTCAGGAGAGAGCCTGAGGGTTCCATACTGGGATTCGGTCACACTCTGCTCTGGCTGATGGTGCAAATCACTCTGCCACAGTCAGGGCTGCCATTTCCAGACCCTTCTCTTGCACTGGTGAGACCTGAGTGGAATGTGGGAGCACATTTCCCCCAACCTGGCCTGGGAGAACCCGGGAGCTCTCCTCTCTTGGGTGGGTTTCACTGGATACCTTCTTGTAGGGTAAAAGCAGTGAGCAGTCATGTATGTGTTGGTGAATGTGTATGTGTGTAAGTATGAATATGTACATGTGTGTGTGGATTTAAAAAAAAAGTCCTAAGTTTTCGTTCTGACATTGCTCAAGAGGACTGCCTGAGTTTTCTGAATTGAAGAGACTTTTTGTTTTGAAATTGGTTGGTTTGCACTTTTCTTGCAAAACTCAGGACTAACAAAAATGTTTGACTTAGCCTCAAATGTTGAAATTCTGGGGGGTTGGTTTTTTTCTTTCTCCTTTTTTTTTTTTTCTAAAAAGCATCCTACAAGCAAACATAAATATCTGTTGTTGAACTCTGCTAACAAAGTCCTCTTGGGAAGAAGAACTGAACCACACAGGCTGAAGCACATGGGCTTGACAGAAATGGGAGCTATAAATCTGTCTGGACTCTGCTAACCCCCCTGAGACAGGCTCTGGCTGAGCCAAGGGACAGGATGGTCCCTCCAAATATATGGCATTGTGCTCCTCATCCAGCAGCGTGCCTGGAGCCAGGATGTGGGGAGGTCCTCATCCACAGCGGAGGTTTGTGTCGGACCATTGATGGATTGTGAGCCTCTCCCAGGCTGTTCCTCACAGACCCATGTTTTCATTCATGGATACTGGTTGCACATCATAGAATAGTTTGGCTGGGGTGACCTTAATGATCTCATTCCAATCCCCCTGCAACGAGCAGGGACATCTTCAACTAGGTCAGCATACTCAGAGCTCCGTCCAACCTGGCCTTGAAGGTTTCCAGGGATGGAGCCTCCACCACCTCTCTGGGCAACTTGTATTTACTACAGTTTACTACTGGTCACAACCTGATTTACAGCTCAAAGCTGGCCACTCCATACTAGCACATTTACACCATCCCTTAACCAGCTTAGGTTTCCTGATAGCATCCTACATATTTTGCATATTCAGAGGTGAGTCCGAATCGCATCTCCCCTCCGTGTTTGTTGTGTTTCCCAGACCTCCAGGCATCCTCACCTCTCTTTTCCAGGCTTGCTGCAGTTGTGCTCCATCTTGCTTGAGGAGCAGTGGCCTTTTTTGCACTGGTTTGAATCCTTGCCCATGGTTCAGTGTGACCCTTGGTTTGTTCTCTCCAGCTCATTGCTTCCCAGATGGCCTTTGTGCTGTGGAGCTTTTGGACAGCCAAGGGACGAAAGTGCACCCCACCTCTCTTAAGCAGCATCCTAACTTTCAGTAACCATGTCTTCTCCTCCTCCCTGTTCTACCCTGTGCTACGTACACCTATATATGTGTCTGTGGCATCATACAGGGATTGTCCTCTTCTGTACATTAAAGGGCCTGATAACAGCACCAAGGGTCTGAAAAACAGTTTGCAGATCTGAAAGGTTCAGGCAAGCTTTATGTAGTTTTCCCACACTAAGACCTTTCTCTTGCACTGACTCTTAGGGTTGGTTTTTTTCTTCTTTGGTTGACTAACTGTGATGGCAAGAGCTGGATATTTTTCTTTTACACTGCAGCAACAAAACAACATAACTAAAAGCACTTGTTTGGGCTCAGCTGAAAACTTAAAACATCTTTGGTGTGAACCTGCAAACAAGACTTCTCAAGTCCCACTCTGTTCTGGTTCAGCTGATATATTTGATCTCTGGAAAAAATAATGAAACATTTACTTATCCTCAGCAAACAAAGCTTCCCTTAGAGGACCTGAAATGCGATCTGTCATTTCCATTTCAAATAATTTTAAATGTCTGTGTAATTTTAACCATAAAATGGAAAGTGTAACTGGCCAGTCACTGCGAATGGAAACATTCCCTTTCAAAGCATTCAAATGAAATCTTTCATCTATTTTCTTTAAGGTTTCCTGCCTGTTGGCTGGTTTGAAGTTGGCAATTCATTGAGATGAAGTTGTGCAAAGTTGGCTGTTGCTGAATTTGCATTTTTTTTTCCCCAGAGGAGAGAGATTTAGAGTGAAAAATATTGCAGTGCTGCATCATCAGGAGCTCCGTTCCCCCCATGTGTCACCCTCGTTGCGTGTGGAATTACAGGCCTGCCCTTCCTCACCTCTTCCCCGCCGCTGAAGTCCTCATGTGGCGATTCCCTGCGTCCCCGCTCTGGACATGGGATTACAGCTCCGGCTCCTCTTCCCAGTGCATCATCAACATGTTGTTTCCAGGGTCATAAATTTGCACTGTGATGAGACACAACCAGATGTTAGGATACGTGAAGCGACTGGCGAAGCAGCCTGCCTGGCGCAGCCCCCACCTCCGGAGTCAGCCGCCCGCTAATGAGAAGCAGGTCTCTCGCCTTGAGCTGGGCCAGGACAGACGGAGAGCATCCCCAGGAGCAACCACTGAGCTGCCATCTCGACGCCCTTCCTGCTCTCAGTGCCCGGGGAGCATCTCCAGGGCCGGATTCAGGCACTTTGGTGGCTATTGGCTTCTGGCAGCCATCTGGAATGATAGTTTGGGCCGGTATAGGGGGGGAACGCCCAAGGCCATGGTCCTCCTTGCTAGCAAGGAAGCTGGTTACTATGCTGTGTGATCCTTTATCATGTAAAAATACTTCTGAGATGCATATTTTGGATCATTTGTGTGGCTGAACAGGCTGTTTGGTAATGGAGAGACTCATGGGGAAGTGAGGTCAGGATGCTAGGCTGGTACCCTCTGCCACAAGCCTCTGTTAGCTTGTGATGCTGTTTCCAAGTGGCTTCAGCCCATGTGTCCCCATGGTACTGAGGTTCCCAATTCCCCTAGGTGGGCAGGGAGCTGGGGCTGGGGCAGGTGGCACTGAAAAGCAGGTGAAGGGCTGTTTGCAGGGAATGTGGTGGTCGTGGGCTGTGAGGATGCTCAGGATGGCTGCAGCTTTTGGATGATGTCTGTATTAAACACACAAGCCTTGTAACCCTTGTCCTGCTGTCCCGCGGTGCACGTTCACTGGGTGATACTTTGAGGCATGCACTAAACATTGGGGGATCCACACTCTGATTGCAGCCCCTGGGTACAACCATCCTGTGGCTTTTTCAATATGGGCTCCTCTTTCACTGTGGTGATCCCTGATTCCCTGGGTGCAAGCCTGAGCCCTGCATGGGGCTTGCATGGCTCTGTATGCTCATTCACAGCACAGGGTCATCACCTACATGGTGGGGTGAGTCTAGGCTTAACAATGATCCAGCATGGAGATCTGGCCTTACAGCTACTTATCTTTTCCTTCACCCTCTCCAGCCCACATGGGCACTGATGGTATTTTCTCACATTCATGCTCCCATGGTATAGGGTTGGGCAGGTCTGCTCTTTCCTTTTAGCATCCAAGTAAGCACAGAGGGGAGAGAAGAGCTATTGGAAGCAGAAGGAGTGTGTTTGTACCAGACCCAAGAACTACCTTTTGGCCAGGAGATCTTCAGGGGCTGCTCCTCAGTTGGAGGTTCAGCAACAGCCTCCAAACGTGAGAAGAAGGAAATGGAGCTTGGTAAGTCCTTGGAGGGGGCAAAACAGTGTGGTGCCTGTGGCTGCAAGTTTCCCTTGCAGCCCCAGCTCCAATGAAGGGGTAGTCCATCCATCCCCAGCTGTCTTTGCCACCAGCCCAAGGGAATTTCCTAAGGCTGTGCTGGAGGGATGGGATCAAGTAGTCCTTGGGCATGTTCCCACCAGCCCTTCTCAATGACATGAGGGAGAGTGAGTGCTGTGGCTCTGCTCAGCCCCTCTGGAGGAGCAACCCATGGACCCGGATGACTGTGAAGGGTTTCACACCCTCTGGAAGAGCTACAGCCCTTCCCATAGGAAGGCCAGGTGAAACAGGGCTTCCTGCCAGCAGCTCCTGGGGTTGCACCTCACTGCCCCAAGCATGTCCAGGGAAGAAGGGGATGCCCTGTGACACGGGGTGCGGAGGCCTCTCTGTCCCTGCCATGCTACAGAACACCCACCCCATTGTGAGGCAGCACATTGGAGGGAGTTTGGGTTAAAAGGGGTTAACAGCTCTCTGCTGTAACACATGATTGGTCTTTATGAGGTTGAAACTCTTGTCTGTTTGAGGCCTACAGATGATGCTAAAGAGCACAATAATGACAGCAATTCAAAGCAATCTAATTATGCAAACGGGAGGCTAAACAATTTCATCATCCTTAAATTAGATTGTCCTAATGAGATAAAGACACCAATTAATCCTGAATTAATTTCAATAGCCTATTTCAGGCAAACACTTTAATATGCAAATGTAAATGAGAAACAAAGCCTACTGTAGAATGCCAGAGTTCAAAACCTCTCTCCGCACAGCTGCAGCGGGTGTAAATAGTGTCTAATGAGTTTGCATGGAAAGACACAACCAGTTGAAAATTTTAGACTTCATAAAGCACAGCCGGTGCCTCAGGTACGTCGCGGTGCTGCGCCGGGCGGGAGGAGAGGGAGGACTCACTCGGCTGATGCCGGAAAGGCCATCAGCCACTCTCCGCAGGCACATGCTGGACGGGTCCAGCCGCCGCTGCCGCGGGATGAAGGGCTTTAACAAGATGCTGCTCCGTAAAGCCAAACGCTTCACGCTGAGTACCTGGCCAGTCGCATTTCTAGGATGCAGAGATGATTTTAATTAGCTGTTGCATAATTGTTTTAAATTAGCCATTTTGCTTTGCACTCACCAAAAAAGAAAAAAAAAAATCCACTCCTGTTTTTTTTTCCTCCTAAGCACTTGGCAGCGGAAAGGGCAGAGCCTGGGATTTAGGTTACAGACAAATCCAACACTGTCCTGAGTATCTCTTGCCTTGCTCTCCTGCTGCAACAAAGTCCTGTGAGTCTTTGCTTTGAGCCACCAAGGAAGTGAGACCCCGTTCTCAGGCCCTGACTGAGATCTGATTTCCAATTTACACTTTGTTTTTATTACAGGCACAGGGCAGGGGGCTGCAAAGGCGTCCATGGGAAATGCTGGCATTGATGGTGAGGCTCAGGTCTGAGTTATTCCTGCTGCTGTGTCTCAGGTCCCAGCAGGTCCCAGGAACATGGCTGGGAGGAAGCTGTTAAAAACAAACAGACAGAAGAATAACAAAACCAAACGGTCCCAGTTTGGATAATTTATCCCTCTACCTCTTCTTCTGCCAAATCTGTCCTGGGCTGCTGTGAGGGAATGTTAGAATCACAGAATGATTTGTGTCAGAAGGGACCTCGAAGATCATCTTGTTCCAAACCCCAGCCGTGGGCAACTCCTTGCACTAGACCGGTTGCTCCAAACCCCATCTGACCTGGCCTTGAATGCTTCCAGGGATGAGGCAGCCACAGCTTCTCTGGGCAACCTGTGTCAGTGCCTCATCACCCTCACAGTAAAGAATTTCTTCCCAATCTCCATTCTAACCCTGCCCTGTGTCAGTGTGAAGCCATTCCCGTTCATTCTCTCACTCCGTACCCTTGTCCAAAATTCCTCTCCAGCTCTCTTGTAGCCCCTTTAGGTACTGGAAGATCTCCCTGGAGCCTTCTCTTCTCCAGGCTGAATGACTCCAACTCTTCAAGCCTGTCTCTATAGCAAAGGTGCTCCAGCCCTGCAATGTAATCCCAAGATGGTTTGTGTCCTTCCAAAAGTATTTCTTTGTATATGACAACCCTAGATGTTTTCCCCCTTTAAAATGCCCAGTCTTTTTTGAATTTCCACAAGGTTTCTCCACGGCATCACCCTGTAGCAGCAATGTGTTAAGGGGATGGCCTGGGAGGAGGAGATGCCCAGAAAGATGTCCTGTGCAAAATTGAGGCTTCTCTTGCCCTTCCATTTTCCTCTGTAGCCTTTCCATCAACTCCTGAAAAGCTATTAGGTGCAATAGAAAAAAAATACTTTTCTTTTTGACTTCTTGATGGAACAAAGCTGAACACTAAGGGTTGACCTCCACAAAGCAGACACCTTGTGTCTTCCCTGTGCATTGAAGGGAATTCCCTTTTTGTTTTGGCACTGTGTGTTTTTCCTACACAGATATTTCATGAAGCAGTGAGGTCCTGTCCTGCTCATATCACCTCTTGCAAGGGCTTTCTGGTACCAAATAATATCCCTGCTGCTTATTGTCTCTACTGCTTCACTTAGGAGGGCACTGTGGGTTGTGGACAGGAATTTCAGCATTTCTACAGAAAAACCTTGGGTAACCATCTTTCATGCAACACGGCATTTAATCCTTGCTGAGTGGGCCATGGACATCCCTCATCCCTTTCCATTTTTCCAGCCTTAATGGGCATGGTGGTTTACTGACAGATGAATTGAGACAGTGAAAGGGCTGATGGCCCAGAGCTCACAGCGTGCCAGCAGATCTGGAGATCTTCTATCACACATGTTTGTCCTTGGAAAAAAGACAATTGACTCAGTAAATTGCTTAATCTCTGGCACGCTGGGTACCAGTGCTGTCTTTTCTACTGGAACCCGGGAGATATTTTTCCAAAGCATTCAGCACTGCCTGGGCTCTGCCCTCATCAGCAGGGTATTGTGAGCTTTGGCTCATCTGGAGATGCTGTGCCATGGAGGTGACCTAGGCAAGAGCTCAGAGCCACTGCTGCTCCCAAACCTGCTCCCAACCAGAAGAGCAAATCCCTCTTAGCCACTGCTGCAGGGTGCAGGCATTCCTGGGAGCAGGAGCGCAGATTTAGTGGCTCTTGGAGACAAGGCACTGGGTTATCCAGGTCTTTGGTCTGACCTGGGGCAGTCAGGGTGTTCCCCAGACCTGGGGTGGTACCTGTCAGGAGAGAGGGGCTGGGCTGGGGGGAGCCCAGGGTGGGGAAGCCATTAGCAGGCACAAGCTGCATCCAGAAGAGGATGACAGATCGCAGCCTAGGGCTGTGGTTTCCTGTTAATTAATACCAGATCTGCACATTACCCCGTCACCCCATGGGAGGAATTGGGTCTGAATCAGGGGTGAGCACATGATCGCGTTTTTGCCAAATTATCCAGCTCCTACAATATGGTGTGCACCTGGCTCCCCGCCAGCCATGGGAGCACAAAACAATACCTGAATCAGCAGAAAGTCTTCTGGCCCCTTTGGAGATCTTGTGAAGCAGCAGAAAGAGTTTATATCTGTTCAGCGCTTTGCATTGTTTTCAGCCTTGGACTGGGTGCCATAAAATTGGATTTATAGCTGTGAGGAAGCATGGCCAAAGGAGCACTGCTTCTCACGCCAATGCAGTTCAAAACCAGAGGTGGGTATGGGTCCAAAAGCAAGTCCTCCTGACTCTCCATCCAGACATGAGCTTTGTTGCCTGTAGCTGTCTGTTGTTGAAGCCTGGTGATCCCCGGAGGAGCTGGGTGTGCTGCTGAGATCCTGAAACGGGGATGCTCAGTCATGTTCTAGTTAAAGGGCTCTAACAGTCAGCCAGGGGACTTGTAAAAATGTTACCACAGGGTCTCCTGTTTATTCTGCCACTCTCTGTACTCAGCTCACACATTAAAAGATGGTATTTTTTTAGCTGCCAGTGCTGCTTGTCTGACAAATCCAGCTGTTTTCTTTCCCCCTCTGAAATCATGACATTTATAATCAGCATTTAGTGGAAAGCCTCCCAAGTGGTACACTCTGCTCCGGTACTCAGCAAGGTGGGGTGGGCTTGTGGGGATGCTGGTGGGCTCACCCACCTGGGCTGGTGCTCAGGCTGCCCTGCTGGGGATGAGCTCACACCCAAAAACATGCAGCCAGCTGGGATGGCAACAGGCTGTCATTCAGCTTGCCAGGGGCCCGGGCATGAAAATAATCCTCAGACTTCCATCTGCCCTAGCAAGAAGGACTCTCCTTGTTTTCTTTCTGCACCCCTCTGCCAAGGGACACCCTCTGCCTGTGGCTCTCTGTGCCTACCTAGAAGCTCCCAAGGGGAAGACACAGGGAGCCAGGGAGTTCTCTGTCCTCATGTGGTTTTTGGGAGGAGAATGCAGGGATGAAAAGTCAGATGCAGAGTAACAGCAGTCTCCTGATCTTCCTGTTTTCCAGAGGAAAAAACATGTCTATCTCCATTCCAGCTCTCTCCAATCCCTCCCAAAAACCCCCTTTGCTCTCCCCCATGCACCAACCCAAGGGAAAGTCTTTACATTCCTTGCATGTGGAAACCCACTGTTTTAGAGCTGTAAAAGTGAGGCTGGGGTGGAGAGAAGCGGCCTGGATGCCAAAGGTGGGCTCAGAAGAAATTAAGCTACACTGCACCAGCAGCAGGTTGGTTACTGATGAGCCATCCGAGGTGCAGCAAAGAATCTGCATAAAATATTCCTCATGGAGCTCGGGTAGCTGGTTCCAGCCCAGATAACAGTCTGACAGTTGCTGAGGAAGGATGCCTTTAACCTTCACAAAACTGAGAGGACAGCAGAGAAATGAGCCAGGCAGGGGTTTCGTGAAAATCGCAGCCTCAGTGGTTTGGATGCAGTAAAGTTTGGGTGGTGGAAAGAAAACAAGCAAAATGCCAGGAGGTGAGGTGGGCCAGGGGGATGTTTCTTTCAGAGCTGTACAAGTCCCTTGCAGAAGCTGGCTCCGGGTGGTCCCAGAGAGGAGGAGATGCTGTTGCAGCTGGATATACTCTGTGCCACACAAAGGTCATGGGTTCAGTGATGACCACCCACCATAGGTCCAATGAGACCATAATGTGGTGGTCCAGCCCCCATGGAATGACACCCACCAGTTCTTACAGGTCTTCGGGGGCTGCTCGCACTCAAGTGAGGCTGAAACCTTTTGGGACAACCATTTCTATCATAAAAGGGGTCTTTGGAGGCACATAAGGGTCTGTGCATTGGGCTGCAATTTTATGTTTTGACTTCTGCCTGGTGACACCTGCCCAGGCTGGTCTGCAGAGGAGCTCTGCAGCTCTCCAGGCACCTTGGGGTGGCTGTGGTGGCTCCTTCTTTCTTCTGTACAGCCCTATACTTTTCCTCAGCCTGTTTTCTACCCTTCTCTAGTTCCCTACTGGGAGGCAAACCTCTAAATCCAGGTTTTCTAAGAGCTCTTTTGCTCCTCTGTTGTTGTGAAGGGTGAAAAAAAAAAGGGGAAAGCAGAATATTTCTACAGCTAAACAACCCATGTTCGGACAACTGGGGCTGGGGGCTTGGGGATCTTTCCTAGTTGGAGTTTTATGGAATGGGGAATTCATGTCAGTACGCTGTTTTGTTGTGAGGTTTAATGCAAGCAACGATCCTTGTAGCAAAAAATTTCACCAGGCTCATCACACCAAGATAATCTGACATCCAGCATGGGACACCCAAATGCTCAAAAGCAAATGCCCTCTTCTGTCCTCACAGCTTTTTTGGTTTGCCAAACCACATATTTGGTCCACGCCTCAGAGCAAAACTCACCAGAGCTGGTACTCTGGGTAGACCCTGCTCCACAAACCTGACACTGAATAATCCAGTATGGACATCCAGTCTTCAGCCAGGTTTTTCCTGCAGAGCCCTGGTGAGGTGGCATCTGGTTGTCCCGGGGTGAGCTGCTTCCCACCAGCACCAGTGGAAGGCAGCGCCTGTGACACTGAGACACGCAAAAAAAAACAAAAAAAAAGAAGAAGGATCAGCTCTTCATCTGGAATGGGAATAGAGCTGGTGAAAGGACGGATGTTTTCTCTTTTGCCTTGAGGTTAGAAAACAGCAGGAAACCCTTGCTTGAAGAATAGGCACATGGCCACCAGCATGACTTGTGCAGGCTCTGTTGCCTTGAAGTCAGTCTGGAAACAGAGTTTTGTGGTGGATAAAATTTCACAGACTTTTCCATGGTTTCAGACTGCAGCTTTTCTTGTGCCTGGCATGCAGCTAAAGCAGGATTTTTGCCATATTTGCACAAGCCTGGGAGGTGGTGTTCATGCAATTGGGATCTTGGAGCTGGGTGAGGCAAATACTGGTTTATCTCTACAGCTTTACATGTGGCAAGGCAAAATACCCATGTGGGAAAGAGTTTGCAGGAGGAGCCAAAGCCCTTGTTTTCGTCCAGGCACCCGACTCCACAAAGTCTTTGGAAAGTAAGTGATCCCTTAACCAGTGACCCCACAGCCTGCAGGACTAACTTTGCCTTTCTAGCTTATTAATAAGCATCTTTTGTGAGTAACCAAGATGTATTGAGTTGGGACTCCCCGAGTGCGAGCCAGCCAGAGATAGCTTTGACTTTTCCTTTTTTTAATTTACCTTGTGGGGCTGTGGGAAATGAGCAATCCTTCTGGCTGTCAATATTGCTGGCAGTGCTACCACTGCCATGACAAGGAGAGGGGGGCTGGCGGGGGCTGGAGGAACCAGGCACCCCGGGACCGGCGTCTCAGCCTCGCGCCCAACCGGAGCTGACACGTCCGGCGTGACGAGACTCAAGTCGATGGCACTCTTGAAACTCCCAGAAAATGTCTTTTTCTTCGTCTCTTTCCCTTTCCCAACTTTTCCAGACAGATTATTCCCTTTATTTATCCTCCCTCAGCCCTTCTCCCCGCCTGAAGGCTCCTCCTGGGGGCTCAGCCCTTTTGTAGAGGGGGTCCTCTTCAGGCCTCCACACTCCCAAAGCAGTGATGGCAGTGGGGAGCAGGGTGGCCTGTGGGGGGAATCTGCTCTGTGCAGTCATGTAGGAGCTGCTGCCTTGCTCCACATCCCTGCCTCTCCCAACATGTTTCTTTCCCTTGCAATACCAGCCAGGACTCTCAGTAGACATGGTGCTTTTGGGATGGCCTGAACTTGGTGGTGTCTTCTCCCATGTTTCCGGGTCAGGGAGAAAGCAGCCTGGGCTGCTAGGTAGCCAGGTAGAGAAGGGAATCAGGTGCATCTCAATTAAGTGATAATGAAGTGATATAATACATTTCAACTGGTGTGGCTGGAAGGAAGGTGATATAAAGAGCTCTCAGTGGCTCCTTTTTGTTTTCTGCCTCCCCTTCCTTGTAGCACTGAGTGGTGCCCTGAAGGAGCTCAGTATCCTGGGACCCTTCTCTGTGTGATGATGGAGATGTGGGGGACCACAGCCATTGGTCCCATGAGGATGACTCTTCTGCGTGTGTGTCACAAACTGTGAGTGGGGTGTTACAGGGTTGGAGGGGTTGTCATGGGGTGCTGCTTGGCTGGAGAGGGGGGTGGGTTTTGTGGGAGTGCTGCCCAGGTTCCTGTTGATCTGGGGCATGTTACTTGTCTAGTGTTTTCCAAGCATGGAATGTTTTCCTCGCCTGTTTTAAACTTCTCTGCTTAGATGTGGGAGAGTATGTGGTGTCATTTGTGTTTCTCTGGTTGTGAGCAGGGTTTGAGCCCTCTTTGTTGGCACTGAGCCAGGCTGGGCTGTAGGGGCTGCTTTGTGCTGCTTTTGCCGGGGCTTTGAGACCTCCAGAGTTTAGGAGCAGCTCAGGTTTGGCTCTGTCTGTTGTACAATAGGATGAAGAGCAATAAACACACAAGGGATCTTATCCTGTTGCATCTCTCTAAGCAATGTCACATGAGAAATCCTTTAATGTGAGCTCACATCTCACTTTGTGTTGTGCAAATGTCTTTTTTGGGACTCCTGCACTGCAGATCCAGCCATGTGCTGGAGCAGGTGGGCATGGGCTTGGTGTGCTTTTTTTGATAAAGCTGAAGTCCCCCATTTTGGGGATGGTGATAGGAGAAAGAATGGAGAGTGCCATAGGGCTGGATGCTGACCCTCAGTGTAGTGTTGCTCCTCATCCAGCCCAGAGCAGGGTGGATGGGGAGGAACCCAGGACAGAGAAGGGAAGGGGCTCCTTGGTGTCCTGCCACATCTTGGTCAGGGACTGGGGAAGCACAGAGCCAGGAAGCACCACCTGGTTTGCCAGGTCAGCTCTTGGATATCATCGCTGCTGCTCCCCACAGGCAGGCTGCAAGGAGAAAGGCTGATTTCCCATTTCATTCCCATCCTTATTCTCCTTACCCAGCTGCCAGAAGTCGCCTGGAAGAACCTTGTCACCCAGATGGCTTTGGGCACCTTCTCTGATTGTTTCTGGAGGGAAAAGCCACATGTCTTTTGGTGGTTTAATCGTTTTATGTGGCCACCACAGAAGGGTCGCTCCCGTCTCGTACCCCGCGTGTGGCAGGAGGCTCCGTCCCGGTGCCATTTGTCTTCCGTACGTTCCATTTATCTCCGGTGAGAAGCTTCAGACCCAAACCATCTTAAGTGATCTACAAAAGACAGTGATAAGTACCTTCCCCCGTCATTACGGCTCCATTTTATCACGGTGGTGATAGCAATAATGGCGGTTGTAACCCCCATCAAGTCCACTTAACATGGTTCATTTTCAAAAGTCACTCAATGCCTCCTGACAGTCCGGCTGGGCGGTATGAAAAGATCATTTAACCCTGATGATCCGAGGGAGCCGGCGAGTGGGAAAAGGAGCCCTGGCAGCCGGCGAGAAGCCAGCATGGGGAGGGCAAGGGAAGACCATTGATTTTGTGACAAGGGGCAAAACCACTGTCAGCGCGGAGCGGCGCGGTGTGGGGGGACGTTTCAATTAGCACCAGTGGGAGAAATCCCAGGGAAGGCAGAAAAGCCTGGGCTGCCTAGTCTGTTTTTTTTTTTTTTAACAGTGAAAAATGAACCCAAAATTAGAATCCCTATTAACAATTAGCGTAATTAAAGGCGACACGTTATAATTTCAGCAGAAAGGCGCTTTATGATGATATGGTGGCCTGAGATAATTACACCCAGTGCTTGGCTGAGGCGAGTGGTAAATGGACAGCGTAGTGGCCCACCTGCCACTCACCCAGCACTGCTATTATCCTGCCTGATGTTGCTCTAGTCCTGCCTCGCTGTTAAAAGTAAAGCCATCCTCTTGTGACCTCAGAGTCGCTTAGAAATTGCTCCTGAAGTGCACTTGGTTTTAGAGGCTGGGGAGGGGAATGAGTGCTCTGGTTTGCAGCAGAGGCACGAGGTGCCCCACGGGTGGTTGCTGCCATTCAGGCTGTGTTTATGGCTGGGTCTGCAATCATGGTGGAGACCCCATGGCAGAGATTATCCTCCCATCTGCCTCACCCACCCGTGTCAAACACACAGCTCTGACTCACTGCCACGTTCAGTGTGATACCTTCTCTATGAAGGTATCAAACCCTCTCGCCAGTGCCAGGTCTCAGCCCCAGCACCCTTCTGTGTGTGTGCTGTTCCTCCCCACATTGAAAGGGGGTAAAGCCAAGCCCTGGGTTATGAGCTGTTCCCCCTTCCTTGCCTCCCCCAGGGCTCCCACCACCCACCAGGGACAGCTTGGGGACCACAGCCTGGCAGCTGTCACCTGCCACAGGGGAAGTGCCTACCAATGCTTTGAAAGCAAAGTCACTCAAATTTGGCAAATGAGCAGTGCATGCTCTCGCTTTCAGGTTAGCTTATCTGAATAATTACATGAGCGAAGCTATCCCAGAGTGTCTTGGAATATGCAGAAATACATTCCATCTGTGTATGCCACAGCATCAAAGTCAAAGAGCTCTTTGAAAGGAGGTCAGCCTCACTAACATTTTAATTTGGGGTGGGGAATGGTGGAAGAAACACTAAAAATCAGAATTATATGCTGCCAAAATGACCCATTTGGGTTTAGGCCCAAAAGCTTGAATGTTGAGGGCTTTTTTTGGATTTGAGATCATTTTGGATTATAGTTTACATAAGACAATGCAAAGCTTGAAAGCGTTCAGCTGGAAGCAGAGCTGTCAATTCTGTGGCAAAGAAGCGCTTTGATCACCGGGAGAGGAATTGTTTTGAGTTTTTTTTCTACTGTGGATCTAGAACTTGCTGGGGAGGTTTTCTCTGTGTTTGGAGCAAAGTCAGGAGAGTGGATTTTTTGCAGTCTTGGATTCTCTAGTTGCCTTCCCTGGTTTACAGGAGGATAAACACAGGAGTTCTCAGGCTCCTGAGTGCTGGAGCATCACTGTCAGCAGTGCTGCTCCATCCCAGGGTGAGGGAGTGGGACCGTGCTGGGGCTGCAGCAGTTTGCTCCCGACGGAAGGCAGTTACTGGCAATTTACAGCATGTTCAAGGAAGTCCCTCGGAACAGGGTTTAAGAGTTGTTGAGTCGACATGAAACAATATATCAGTTAATGAAGTTTAATAGCACTGAATAAGAACTGCACTGCGGCTCTGGGATCCTCTTGCAAATGCAGTTACAGTCTGGAAAAGGCAAGGCTGGGAAAGCAGTCCCTTGCTCCTGTCCATATGTTGTTCCCTCCGTGCTTTGCAACTCAGATGCCTTTAATCGCAAGCCAGTCCCACAGAGGTGATAACAGGAGCTGGCTGGCATCTCTCCGGCTCCTGCAGCATCAGCAAGATGATGAGCCCTGGGCATTTCAGGCAGGCCTTCTCCAAATTAGCTCCAAAACCCAGCTTTTCTGACTGAAAGGCCTAGGGTGGAGCTCTAGTCTCCTCTCTTTAATCCCTCTGAAGGTCTTTGAGCTTTGCAGGAAAGGGAATTTTCTAAAATCAAGCTTTTCCCCCAAACACATGGACTCAGGAATGAAGGTTTTGGCATCCTGGACAGAGATTTGCTGGTGGCAATTTATTTCTTGTGAAAATCTAAAGATGTCTCAGGACATCTGCAAAATTAGAGGATAAGGGGCTGGGAGGGGAGGAAAAGAAGAAAAATTACAAAGAAACTGCAGAAGCTTTTCCAGGATGGCAGATCCCATCTCTATATCCCATACCCTTGCGCTGTGCTGTCACATGCAGCTGCTGCCTGCCATGATCCCAGAGGAACGGGGTGGGAGCATGGGGATGAGCCCTGAGCAAACCCTCTCAGTTTCCAAATTTATTTATTTTAACTTAAAAATTAATAAATGGTGAAGGGGTTATGAGGTGTGCTGGAGTGCAGAGCTGGGCAGGAAGGAGTGTGTGTATCCCTCCCACACTTGCACTGCTGGGGTGAGAAGGTCGGGTCCTGCTGTGAGAGAGGCAGGGCAGAGATGCAGGGAACAGCTTGTGGTCCATGCTGGGGAATGCTGACAGGCTGTGTCAGACCCACACTCTTCCCATTTGCACAGCTCAAGGGGTGCTCAGGGGAGCTGTGAAGGCAAGAGCTGCCCAAATTGCCCCACAGCCATGGGGTAGAGCATGATTTAGGGACTGTGTGAGATGCCTTTTTCGGGGATTTGTAATTGAGCACATCTGAGACTCCCTGTGACTGTGCTGGGTCCCATAAGATGCTTGGAATGGAGGAAGGAACAGAGCAAATCCTCCAGGTGATGCTCAATGACTCAGACTGCTTTTCCAGTGGTGTACATGTTGGTTGGAATTGCTGGACAGGTAGTGGCTCTCCCAGAAGCATCATCCTTGGAGCACCTCTGGCTGCAGAGAGGAGGTTATCACGTGCCTTCTCTGACTGCTCCATCGTGTCTGGCTTTTCCGAGGGCAGAGTCCTGCTGTCCCTGCTCACCTCCTGCTCTACTGGGAAGCTGCTTGCTGCAGCAGGGAGGCAAGCATCGAGCTCCTGTCTTTAGACAATCTTGACCCAGTTTTCTCTGGAGCACTGCGAGTCAGCGCGTTTAAGGAGTGCTGTGTCCCTGCCAAGCTTTGCTGTGCCAGCCCGAGCAGCGCCCGGCTCCAGAAATCCCTGCAAGGATTTGTCTGTCCTGAGGAGGGCATCGCCTCTCCCAGCCTGGCCTCGGCTCTGGAAGGGCTGGGATGTTCCTGCAAGAAATGCAACCAAAAATACCAAAGTTAGGCAGAGAGGAGGGTGGAGGGAGGAGGGGGGGGGGGGGGGGGCGTGGAAAAGCAGTGGTGAGTTTCGGGTTGATCTGGTTTGGAAGCACCTGTAAATCATGTGCACGCAGGTGCAGGGGCTCTTTCCAAAGTCTGTAGCTTGTCTCCAGTGTCTTGCTTTCCCCACTCTGCCCTCCTGCAATCTCCCTCTGAGTTAAAACTGGGCCTGGCTCATTGCATCTTCACTCAAGTGCTGGGGAGGGTGGCTGTGATGGTGTCAAAGCCAGTCCCTGTGTCCCTGTGTTTGGGAAATGCTGACTAAACAGGTGCTTGTGGGGCAGGGGGCTCACAGGAGTGACCAGATCCCCAGGGAGGGCAGTGACAGCGGGCTCCCACTCTTGATCCCCTTGGGGGGTGGGTGGGAGCAGCACCTGCTCCAGCACCTCCCTGTGCCAGGAGTTGCAATGTCCCCTGGCCATCCCCTCATCACCCAGGACAGGAGACACCCAATCTCACATGGCCATGACCTTGAACCCCCTCTGTCTTGCACAGTACCTTCAGTTTCCCCGTGATCTGGGCACCTCTAGGGACGGTGCCAACACCTGCAATGGATGTCCCTGCTGCAAACTGGTACCAGTCTGGAGGGGAGGATGGAAAAACCAACAGGGCTGAAAGCCCCTGGATATGTTTTGCTGGTGCTGTACAGGGTGGGAGAGTGTGGCAGAGCTGAGGGGGGGCTGTGGCACAGCCATCACCCTGGCAGTTTCAGGCACACATATGTATTGGAGGGGGAAAATACCCTTTGGCACTCTCAAAGTTCAAATATTTAGAATAAATGATGCCTGACCCTTTCTCCCTCTCTTCCCTTCCCTCTCGCCTTCCTCAGTGCCAGTTCCCAGTAACCCAGGTCCAATAATTCGGTTGTAATAAAATGTGACTGCTGGGGCTATTTTTACGGAGCTGGCACTCATTTGCATGCCGGCTCTGTGTGGGGCCCCAGGCAATCTTTTTTTTCCCTCTCCCTTCCCCCTCCCTTTCCCCCCCACTTCCCCCACCCCGCTGGCATCCCTCTGATCAGAAGTGACAACAGAAACACAGCCGTATTTCCCGGAGATTTACCGAGTTAGACGATGAAAGCTCAGAGGAACAGTAACAATAGGAAGGGGGACGCGAAGGAAAGCGGCGGGGGGAAGTTCCTAAACTGATCGTTTTCAAATGTCAACTCTGCTCTCGGGGGCTCTGGCGGCTCTGGGAGCCAGCCCATGATAGCTTAGGGAAATGCCAGGAGGCAATTGAAGCAGAGGTATGTGGATAGAAGAGGCCAGCTCGGTCCTGCTCATCCCCTGGGGCTGGAGAGCCATTGCTCCTTCTGGGTTGCTCGTGGGGTTTTATCCTTGCCCTGTGCTGGCGCTGCCACCCATGTCCTTGGGGAGTTGCTGGGTACTTCTAGGGGTGCTGTCTCTCTCTTCCTTTGGGTTGTGGGTCCTTCTGCATCCTCCTTCCTTGGAACCTCTGGTCTCCCTCACCCTTCTTAACTCAGGGGTGTCCCCTGGGCACTGAGGGAGGAGGGTGGAGGGTGGACCAGGTTGAGACATGGCAGGAGCAGAGACTGAATTTTTTGAAAAATTTGTTCATTGTTCCAATTGCTCCCCTTCCAGCCTGAACAACCTGAACCCCCTTGAGTTGGGAACCCAACAACCCCCGGGTAGTCTTGGGAAATAAGTGCTGCTCTCTGATGCCCAAGGTATCCTGGAGCAGGACTTCAAACTCCTCATTTAAAGGTGCCAAGAGGCTCTCTGAGCTGATGCTGATGCAGTCTGGGGGGATCCTTGATGAGGACTCAGGCCAGGAGCCAGCTGGGGTGGTCAAACCCTCTTGGTAAATGAGGCACTGGGCACGCAGTGCTGGGGACCATGGAGGTTTGAGAGCAGGGTGTGATTGCCATGCCCTCTCCTGCCACCCCATGTGTGGGCACCCAGCACCCTCACGCCAGCTATTTTATTGGGCAGCTCTACTGGGGATGGGGACAAGTGGGACGTGGGAGCTTCCCAGCTGGTGATTGCAATACAGGTGCTTGGTCCCCTCATCCTCACGTCTGGCCTCAGCCCCCCTCCACTCCCTCTCTCTCTGTTTCTCTCCTCAGCGCCACTGTCAAGCAACTTGATCACCTGCCAGCCTGTATTGATTTTTGCTTCCCAATCTCCAAGCTGGATGGAAGGAAAAGATTAAAAACAGTTTGTCAGTTTGAAGTTGAATAAGAATTCAGCACAAGGGATATCACAGTGTTTTGGGGGGGGCTGGAGGGGTCAAGGCCAAAGATGGTGCTGGGGAGAGTGTAACCCTTTTGCACCCTCTGCCCCAGTGGCGATCTGATCCAGGACACCTAATGCATGGAGGTGACCTCCCGGCTGCTGGTGGGGGTCTGCCTGCATCCCTTGACCTCTGGGTCTGGGCATCCCTCGTGTGTTGCTCTGGGGGTCCTGGTGTCCCAGCAGCCCCCACTGCAGCATCTCTGATGCCTCTCACTCCTTGTCTTCCTGCTGCTCCGCCAGCAGTGCCCAGCCCCGGCACTCCCATCCCCACGTGTCCCTGCTGCTGGTGCCATTAGTATTCATGTGGTGGGTCTCCTGCTGTCCTTGTCAAGACTGAGTGGGCAGACTAAGGAAATTTGCCCTTCAAAAAATGAGAATCATTTGAGTCAGGGAAGCTCTTCCCTCGTGCGTGTGGTTTCCTTGCCAGCCCCGGGGATGACGAATGGTTCACAGACATCCCTGTGCGGCGGAAAAGGGCCCTTTGGTAGAGATTGGGCAGGCTGTGCTGGGTCCAAAGAAGGGCTGTGGTTGAGCTGGGGTTGTTGGGATGTGTGGAGGGGATGGCGTGTGCTTGCCTGGGTTGTGATACTCCATCAAGCAATGGAACATGGTCAGAGACAGGAAGGAGCCTCACAGGTTGGTTTCTGCAAATCCAGGCTCAGGGATGCCAGAATTCCCTGGCAGAGCCCCTGAGCCCACAGGATGGGAGAGAGATGGCATTTGAGGCCAGAGGCACAGTCCCTGCTGATGTCCAGGCAGTCACAAGACTGCACTGCTGCCGTGGGTGAGAGTTGCTTTTCCCATCATTGCTTTTCCTCCCTCTACTCCCCTCTTTCTTTAAAGAAAGGTGAGAGCTGGAGGCTCAGGAGTCTCATTGCTGCTACTATTTCTGGTCAATGTCCAGTAAGGATCTGCTGAGATATATTTGCCTACATAAAAAGTGGGGTGGATCTACTTCCATTTATACCTGCAGGTGTATTTCCTTACCTAAATAATAGATGGTTATGTCCTCAGCCAGGCTAAGCTGGCAGAGTTCCTCCAGGGTCAGCAGAGCTGTGCTGGCTGACATCCAGAGGAGAGGACCTGGTCCTTCTGAGGAGGATGTGTAGTAGTTGTGTAGGGAGAGGCTGGAAAGGAAGGTGGCCCTGTTCACAGAGGGTTTGGGAGGTCTGTATTGCAGCTGTTACAATGACAGAGGAGCTGATTTACCTCCAAGTTCCACACCACTTCCTTGCCCAGACCCACATTTTCCACCAAGAGGGCTGGCATGGGAAGCTCCTGAAGGGTTGCTCTCCTGGGGTGCCCATCAAAGCTGTGTGTGGCTGTGTCCTCCCTCACCTTCCCTCTTTTCCCAGCACAGTCCATTCTGTCATCATCAGATCTGAGTCCCAAGGGGATTGTGGTATCTCCTGGGCAGGTGGGAGAGCAAAGGAGAAATCCTGCATTTGCCAATACCCCAGTGAGCACATCAGTTAATGTGCACTGACAGGTCGAGGGATCCCTTGGCCAGGGGAGCTGCAGGGCATTGTTAGCACACAGTGCTGGTGCCTGGGAAGAGGCAGGTGGACTTGCCACTGGCCTTGGCCACCCACTGCCCCTCTGCAAGCAAACCAGGGTGCTGGGGTGGGCTGGCTGTTGGCCAGGTGACGTCAGGTGAGTCAGGGAAGCAGGGCAGTGAGGTGCTCTGCTGCTTGGCCCTGTGCCTGCATCCACATCACAGCCCCAGTGCTGGGGATAGGAAGGTACCACATTGCAGCACTGCATTGGGGAGGGAAGCTCATCTTGCCTGTGGTACTGGCAATCAACAGGTAAAGCTGGACCCCAAAAAGCCGGGACTGGCCTTGGTGGATGGAGCCCCGGCTTCCCCTTCTCCTCAGGGTGAGAGCAAGGTGCTCTCAGGGGGTGGCAGGCAGGAGATGCCAGAACAAGTGAAGCACGAGAGGCTCACAGGGAAAGGTCATGGAGAGTTTTAAGTAGAAATGTCACTGTTATTCTGTCAAAAGGATAGCGGAGCCCGCGCGCATGTGGCCAAGTGGCTGCTGCTGTGGCAGTGAGGACAGGCTCACCCAGCCATGGCTTGCTGGCCCTGGGGAAGGGGGGATTGGTTGGATTGGACCCCTCCAGCTCTCACCTCCCCAACCTTTCACTCCCTTTTCCTTCCTCTCCTCTCTTTTCCTAGTGCTCCTCTGTGCTCTTTTCCAAGCCTTGTCCGTTCTGGCATCGTTGGATCTAAATCCCAAGGAGAGCGTGACATCTCCTGGGCAGATGGGAGGGCAAAGGACTAATCTTGTATTTGCCAATCCCAGTCAGACTGTGTCCAGCTAGGGAAGGCTGACTTTTCCCCCATACAAAGCATGGTCAAGTGAGCCATTGCCCCTTGCTGCCACACTGTGCCTGTACTGGTGTCCCTGAGTCACTGTCCAGCCTGTCACCTTCAGCCCTGTGACCCTGCTGCCATCAGTGGGGAGGGAGAGTGGAGCTGGAGGCTCCAGTGTGGGTACCTGGAGGGCAGGGAGGAGGGGGCTGCTGAAGCTTGTGCATCCCCTCACCTTTGCAGGGCCCTGGGGCATGGGGGTTGGTGGCACAGGTGCCAGAGCAGCCCTCTGCCTGCCCCTTAGTTCCATGCACCAGGGTCCTCTGTGTGAGGTGGGGATACCATAATCCCACCACCCAGCAGCAAGGAGAGGATGGGGCTGTGGAGCTGCCACATGGCCAGCACCAGCTCTGGAGCCTGCCTCTGATATTCTATTTTTTTTTTCCCCAGCCTTAATTACTGAATTTCCATATCATCAATTCCCTGCGAGTCAGCACTTGACAGGGAAGGCTGTGGCTACTGTCCTTGCTGCTGCCATCAGAGAGCACCCGCTCCGTCCAGGGGACAGCTCTCAAAACGTTATTTTTATCTCTGTCTCATAAAGCCTGTTCTGTATAAATATATTTTAATTAATTAATAAATGGGATGTAATGAATTCTGGCAGGGTGACATTTGAGCATAAAGCAAGGCTTAAACAGATCCTGACATGTGTTAGCTGGGAAAACACAACACACCCGCATGTGCACCACACACACACACACACACACATATATATATATATTTCTTTACTCATTAAGACTGTTATGCAATATAGAGGGAGATGGGTTGGGAGGGTCAATTTTGGGAAGTGGAGGTGAATCACAAGGTCTGACTCTGCTGAAGAACCACGTAGGCAGTCCCCTGGGCCGCCTCTGTCCTGAGTAGGAGAGGAGGAGTGAATAGATTGCTTCCTCTCCTGGAGACTGATGAGATGTCTCCAAAGAACAGGGCTTGCTGGAAAAGCCTTGTCTCATCCAGCCTGCACCATTAGCTATGGAGGATCCTGTAGCTGCTGCAAGTTGGAGCAGGGAGACCTGAATTTGTGTCAATACCTTGGATAAGAGTCTCATGATCCTGCTGGCTTGGTCACTCTCCAACCCAAGCCAGGAACACAACCACACTTGTGGTGCCACATTTGCCTGGGGAGGTGATGATGCTGTGGTGCACTGTAGGAATTTTTTGTTTCTTGAAAATAATGTTTCACAAAAGAATACAATACAGGATAGGACAAGGAGTAATGGATTCAGGTGTAAAGAGCAGAAATTTAGGTTAGATATATGGCAGAAATTGTTTGCTGTGAGGGTGGTGAGGTACTGGCACAGGTTGCCCAGAGAGGCTGTGAGTGTCCCATCCCTGGAAGTGTTCAAGGCAAGCTTGGATGGAGCTTGGAGCAACCTGGGCTGATGGAAGGTGTCCCTGCCCATGGCAGGGGGTTGCAACTAGATAATCTTCCAGGTCCCTTCCAAACCATTCTATGAATACAAGTGAAAGGACAGGGCTGTGCTGGGGCTCCCTGCCAGCTCTGGCACTGATGGGACCTTCTGATGGATCTGAGGGGTGGAGGGGCACCCCAGCAGTGGCCCTGTTTTGGATCAGGGGTTGGAGACTTGAAGGAACAAGGAAGATCCCATGACTGGTCAGGGTGGTGTTTCTGGCCTGGCTTAGTTCCAGTGGCACCCAATGGGTAGAACATCCACCAGAAGAGGTACTGTTCTTGCAGGACAGGGTGCAGGAGTTGGGACATGCTGGAGTAGTGAAAACTTCACCCCTTTCTTTCTGATACCTCTGCATATCTGGAGGTTGCCTTCCTGCACAGAGCCAGTAGCAGATATGCTCTTACATAGCTGGGATCCAGATTTTGATCCAAAAGTGGGGAAGTTTGTCAAAGCCATTCATAACTGTGTCAGTACAGCCCACTGGAGGAAGAGCAGGGTCTAATGGTGAACATTTTCCAGTCTCAGATCCTTACAATAGAAATCTTCTCCCTTCCTAAGTTTGGGGATGTGAATTTTAGGGCTCTGCTCAGCTGCAGCTCAGGGGAGAACTAGTCAGAAAATTACATTAGTACCAATCATGTGCTCTAGAAGAAAGGGTTGTACCCACATATATTACAGAGAGTGTGTCTGAAGGTAAATGCAGTGTGGAGGAGTCCTTCAGCAGCACAGAAGTGTTGCCCAAAGGCCCATAAGCCTGATAAAGCTTCTGCAAGCCCTTGGCAGCCCTCCCTCTTCATGCAGCTGCCCTTGGTTATTGCTGGTGATGGTGCCCACTGGTTTTTCCTTCCTCTGCCCAAGCCACTGGCTTTTGGGGGACCCAATGGACTTTGCTCAGCTCCCTGCCTTAGGCTTTTCAATGACTTCACTCCATCGTGCGTTATCCCAGTCTTGTACCTGCATCCTGATCTGCCTTTGGGGAATTTTGGGAGATGAGAGGGCACATCCAGGACACTTTGACCTATTATAGTTGCATATGTACATGTATTTGATCAAATAGGGAGGGTGTACTGTTTGCTGTTCAGCTTAGTAATGAGCTTTGGCTGCTGGAAAGAGCACGTGGAAGCGGATTTGAGGCTGGTCTCCATGTGGGAGAGGGTGGGTGGGCAGACTGGGGGATTTTAGTGTTTTTCCTCCATGGAGTGGGTCAATATTCCTCCCCTCTCCCTCAAGTAGCTAATAATATAGTGGTTGGCTCTCCTTCGCCCAGCAGGGTTATTGTCATCCTTGCTAAAGTTTGACATTTTACACTTTAACTAAGCACAGCCTTAGGCAAGGAGCTGCTAAGAGACAGATTTCCTTATTAAAAGAAGATGTCACCAAAAGAGCAAGTCAACAAATATGCCACTGCCCAGAAACAGCCATGCGACTGGGAAAGCCGAGGAGGGCGGCGAGTGGAACCAGGGTGGGTGATGGGCTGTGGAGGGACAGCCTGAGGACATGAGGTGCCTTCACCCCCTGCTTCATGTGCCCCACGCAACAGTACCGACTGCAGTGAGGCTCTGGGGGCCTCATGAAGTATGAACCATCCCCGTGGTGGTCTTTTAGCTACGGGGCGTTCATCTGGGTGTCTGCATGGAGGTTTTCTGAGTCTGAAAACGTTTCCAAGGATTTTTCTCAATATTGCAGTCACAAAATGCCAGGCACACATAGACAGCTACAGGCAACTCCTTTTTTTATTTATTTTAAATATATAATCTGAGCGTGCCTGGTCATGTGCCTTTTCCCTACGCTGCTGACAATGTGGGTTTTTTTGCTCCCCTTTATGGAGTTTAAGTATAATACACTTAAGAGCAGTTAGTGATGTCAGTGCTCTTTGGTATAGCAAATCTCTGGTGTGAGATAATCTTAGTTAATGATCAGCATAAAACAGATAGAGGTCAGTATTTTAGCGTTGCTATAAATCCCACATTTACTGTGATCGAGTCGGAAGGAGATGATCCCATTAACCTTTCCATTGTATTGATAGGGTGTGCATCCCACTGTGGTCAGTAGGGATGGAGGAGCAGTGTGGTTCAGCCCTGTGGACCTGCTGCCATCCTCCTCCTCAGGCTTGTGGCCACTTGTGAGGCTCAGGATGGTGCCCACAGGGTGGGTGCCCCGTCTCCCTCTGCAGCCTAATTCAGGGTGACACCTTGTAATGGGAGAGCAGCCTCTGCCAGACCAGGAGAGGATGGAAAGACACCGGCAGATTTCAGCCTCTGCAGGTCCCATGTTGGAAAGGGCAGCACAGTGGCCACACAATCCAGGCACTGGGGTGGGAGGAGCCCCTATGTTGCCAAAACTCTGGGATGGTTCTGGACCACTGTCCAGCTTGACAGTCCCCGCGGATTTTGGTGAGGTGGCACTGGGTCTCACCAGCTGTGATGCACCCTGGTGCAGTGCTCCGATAATCAGGAGATATGGGCAGTGTGGAGGGGAAAAAATAAGATAAAAGTGTCAATGAAGCATAATGGTTAAGTATCAAATTGCATAAAAGTAGGAAATAAAATATTTAAACCTCCTCAAGGAACGTTGAATCGGTGACTACTGTTCTTACGTCCATAGGCCTTGTTTTCCCTGGATGTTGGCGCTGCTCCTCTCGTGTGTGTAATGGGCAGTGCCTGGGGTAAACATCACTGATGCAAGGACTGCTGGTAGCTTTGGGGCTGATGGGGAGGGGTTTGGGGGAGGATGGAAGAGACCTGTGCAAGGACAGAGAAATGGCCGTGAGGGTCCACCACAGGTTCCCTACGGCACTGACTCCTTGCAAAGCCTCCCTCCCTGCCTCTCCAGCCCTCTCTCCTCCTAGTTAACAGTGAGGATTTGTCTTGCACCATTACTCAGAGACCCAGGGTTTTGCTGCACTTCAAACCACACCTTCTCCCCGATGTCCTTGATTAGTTACCTTGGTTGTAGGGTAGTGCTAATTTGATCAGTGTTAGAAATCAGTGCGGGGCTGGAACCTTTTTCCCTGTCTTTCAACTGAATGGATAGAGAGGGCAGAAATAAAGGCTCCCTCGGGTTCTGGTTCATATGTCACCATGAACTGCATTAATGAATCACTGGTCCCAGAGCACATTTGCAGCTTGTTACTAGCAGATAATCCTGCACTGTGACCCAATTGCTACTTGGCTGCCCAAGAGGAGATCTTTCTCCAAGGCCCTGAGGAGGAAAGATGGGCCAGGCTGGAAGTTGCCTTCAGCTTTGGAGCTGGAGCTGATGCATTCATTAGGAAGGTTTTTCCTGGCTAGTGCTTGGCTTTGGTATTTTGTTTTGGGGTTTTTTTGGAGTTTGTTTCTTTTTTTTAAATTCACTTTTATTTTTAATGGAGAAAGCTTGGAAAAACAGCCCCAGAAAATTTGCTACCATATCCTGCTGCAGGAGGATGTTCCCTGCATTATTATATAGCCTTGCTGGTTGTCTTGTGCCTTTGATCAGCTCCTGAACGGCTCCCCAGTTTTCCCAGTTGCTTCTGGCCTCCATGGAACAGAGAGGTGGGGTTGGCACAGGGAAGGTGGGCACTGAGCACGGGAGGGAAATAAGGGCTCCTGTATCAGGGAGGTGGTGACAATGCTGAGGTGAAGAGACCTTGTGAACTCCAGAGAGCTGAGGGGCCATCAGCAATTGCAGCACAGCCATACCACATCACTCCAGCTGTCCCCAGGCTATTTTCCTTGGGAGGGAGCTGCCTTGCCTTGTGGTACATGCCCAAACAAGTGTGCTCTGGTCCCTGAGAGCTAGAAGATAATCCTAAGCAAGTCTGAGTGGTGCTCTTCCTTCCTGCCCTCCGCAAATCAGCCACACACATTCTCTACAGAAAAGAGGCAGTGTTTTCAGCTAAGGTATTTCTAATCCTGTAATTAGATGGGTTTTATCTGTCTCCTTATTTTGCTGGGAAGGATGATGTTATCTCTGTCCCTTGCAGGGAGATCTGGGTGTGTTTCCCAGACCTCAGGCTTCTTCTCTGACCTTGAGCAAAGTCACTTCACTCCTCTCGCCCCAGTGCCCTGCCTGAGAAAAGAAAAGGGAACATGGACACTTTATTTCACCTACTCCTTGTCCTACCTGACTGACCTGTGGTCTCCCTGGGCCTGGTCACCAGCTGTCTGATGCACCTGACCCATGGGGGCCATGGCTCAGAGCAAGCACCTCCAGCCCTGTGCCTTGCCTCCAGCCACACTCATCCAAAGGAGCAGGGCAAGAAAATCCTTCTCAGCCTCCAGGGAGGTGACTTGTCAAAGGAGACTTACTCCACTAAAACCAGAGGACCTCCAAGAGGTAAAGGTGTGCAAGTCAAGGTTCACTCACTGGCAGATAAGTTAATATTTTCTTTAACACGAAACATCTTTATGATTGTTTTCTCCATACATAAGAGCTCAGTGGAAGTGACTGTGCAGGTCAGGAAAATCACCAGGAGCCAGTACATACAAGCACCCCTTATTTATTAGAAAGTTTATCTCTACATTAATTTTTTGCCAAAGAGGATTTCGTTAGGCCCACGGGACTGGTATAAATGGGGCATTGGAATAGAGCTTTTTGCAACCCCAGAGCTAATTTCTCTCTCTGTGTTTTTGTTCACGTTGTTCACACGTTGGTGCTGCCAAGCACACTGACGGTGAAGCCTGTATTCAAGTCAGATTTTTTTTTTATTTCCTGCATTTGAGCAGGCCAGAATTTATATTGCTTGGGTCTCCTTAAATTAGTCCGAGAGGATTTCATTTTACAGGCCTGCTTGACTGGGATCCTTTTGGCACAATGGGCTCAGCTTTGTATACAACTGAGATTCATATTTTATGTGTGTATAAAAACCCCAGCCATGAATCTAGCAGCTTAAAACTTCACCTTCATTCTTTACAGCTCAATTCAGAGCACTCTGCACATTTTCAGCCACTTGGTCTTGCAGGCAGCTGAACTACAGGAAAGTGGCAGGAGATGCAGATGGCTCCAAAGGGATGCTTTGCTCTCCTTGGTCACTGAATGTGGCTTGAGAGAGCCCTGAAAGCCTGTGGCTACAGCAGGTCTGCAGTTCATGATGATACCTTTCCCCCTTTGGGTGTCTAATTCCAAATTTGAAGTGAGACCTAGGGGGTATTCTTGGGAATTCGGGCTATGGCAGCAAACTAAGACTCTGAGGAGCTGGGTTTCATCTGTATCTTTGCTCTTTGCTTTACAGAACTCATGGAGAACATCTGGACCTGTTGTTTTCCATTGGTGCTTGTAGCAAATATTTTCTGATTGCTTGTGACCTATCAAAATTGGATGTAGGTGGTGCAGCAACATAGACATGTGTCAGCAAAGTCAAAGTACCAAATTCAGACCTGTGTCAACAAGCCAGCTTGAATATCCTGCTAGGGAACAGGGAGGTTCTCTGCTGTCCAGGGCCATGGATGGCTGGAAAAATGAAGGTGCAGAGGATATGGATGGTGGGAAGTACTAGGCTGAGATACTTGGGTGGTCCTGCATGGACCTAGCCTAAATGCTGCTGGGCTAGTCCCAGCAGATCTGGTTGTTTTGGGCTGAAGGCCAGCTCTGTGCAGTCAGACTGTGCCCAGTTAACACCTCCTCCTGAAATGCTGAGCCCTGGGGAAGCTGTACCAGAGCAAACAGCAGCTGGACTGTTGCCAGCTGCACCTGATACTGAATAGATGGCCCTGGTTCCCCGTTCCCTGCTCCTTGGATCCACCCAGAGGGTGTCTGCCTTCCCCCTGCATGAGTACAGTGTTGCAGCAGGACCAGTCTGGTAGCAATGGCTCACCTCTGGAATTATGTGGCACAGCTAACTGGATGAGGAACACCAGTGCACTCGCTGTGGGGATGCCAAAATTGCTTCTGTGTGCAGGCAGCCAAGATCAGCAGGGTCTTCTTTGATACAGTGATTCTCCAAGTCTGCCTCTGTATAGGATAACAGGGTGCTATGGGATGCTGCTCCACAGCTCTTGCTACTGGTATAGGAAGAGGTGAGTCCTCATCAGTCATTTTCTTAGAGGTTTTCCTCTTGGCTGTGACTTCCAGCAGGGTTCAGCAGAATTAAATTTTAAAGAAGATGGAGTTTAAGAATATGGATGTCCAAATGTTGGGTTTTACTTCAGGCTTTTTGGCACTACCTGGCCTGCTTTTGGTTGGCAAGCGTGTCTGTGATGCTGTGCTGCCTTCCAGTGTTAGTGTGGTTTGGCTTGGTAGGTGTGAATCCCCTCAGGCTCCCCTCTCCCTCAGCAGATTCATCCTGGTCCTGAGAGGAACTGCACAGGAAACTGGAACAAGAGTGGAAAAGGGATGGGGAGCGAGCATGGGCACCAGGTCCCTGGCTTTGCCTTGCTTGATGTAGGATGGCTGCAGCAGGAGCATCCCTGCCATATGCTCTGGGACAAAGTAGATGATGACCTGGGAGCATTTTCCCACCATGAGTGAACCAGGCTCCTGATTTGGCTGGGACTCCAAAGCACCGCCACTCCCTCCCCAACCCATGTTTGGTTTTCCAGTGGTTGGGTTTTATCGAGCAGTTCTTTATTGGATTTATCATACCAGTTGTTAAAGCTTCCAGCTGCTTAAATTTACTTTCTTGTTTTCTCATTTTCTCATCTGTCTTTTCTGTGTTCTTTACAACAAAATCCACACGGCCCTCTATATCATTAACTCCACGGGCAAGTTAATCAAATTTACTGTCAGGCACAGCTATAGCTGCTGGAATGTTTCTAATTTCTTCAGAGGGGGATATTGGGCTTGCAAAGAATCAGACGGTGCCTCCATTTCTGCCAGCTTTCTCCATAACGCGCCCTGGAGTTGCTGCAATTCCCAAGCCAGCTCAAACACTCGGTTTCCTACTGTAATCTCTCCTGTTTCTGCTCTCTCTGTGTCACTGCCAGCTCAGTCTAAATTTTGAGTGATTTTTCTATGGGTGCCACATCTCTGTTGGGGTGATTCAGAAGACCATCCGAACTAAACACCAACTTTTGTGTGGGAGGGCTGGGAGGTTTACCAAAACCAGGACAAACTTCATGGATGTAAAAAGGCTTTCCAGCCCCCATCCTAGTCTAGCACTTGCTGTTCTGATGTTGTATGAGAGGCACCATTAAATAACCTCCAGGCATCCTTGGGAAGCGGCCACATCATCACCTTGGAGGTTATGTGGCAGTAAAGATGTAATGGGCTCTCCAGCCATGTTTATGGGTCACAGTGGGATCTAGAGGTGAAATGGAGACTTGAGTGTCAGGAGCACTTGGCTGCAGCCTGACTTTGCTCTTCACCTGCCCTCAGCATCCAAAGGCATGTTCTGGAGCAAGGACTGGTTTGGGTATTGTGGTAGTCACAAAAAAAAGGGGGATTGATACTGAGGGGCAGATCAGAGGCACCTCACTGTGCTGCTGCAGACTGCACATCCCTGGGGATGATTTTAGGGGGGAAATGTGCTCCTGTGCCGAGGCAAAGCTCGATCTCAATTTGGGTCACACTGTTGTGCAAATGGACTGTGCAACCAAGGCTGGCACGATGCCATCTCAGAGAAAGATGGTTTGGAGATTTACGTACCTGAGACAGCAGGCCAGGTAAAGGTGGTGTGGAGACCTCATAGCAACCTTACAGTATCTGAAAGGCACCTACAGGGAGCCAGAGAGGGACTCTTGGTCAGGAACTGTTGTGATAGAACAAGGAGTAATGGGAACAAATTGGAAGAGGGGATATTTAGTTCAGATATTAGGAGTAAATTTTTTACTGTGAGGGTGATTAGGCACTGGAGCAGGTTGCCCAGGGAGGTTGTGGATGCCCCAACCCTGGTAGTGTTCAAAACCAGGTTGGATAAGGCCTTGAGTGACTTGGTCTAGTGGGAGGTGACCCTGCCTATGGCAGGAGGGGTTGGGACTAGATGAGTTTTAGGGTCCATTCCAACCCCTTAACGTTCTATGATTCCATAATGAAGCCATGTCTGCAAGCATCTTCCAGGGGAGTAGGGTGATGAGACTGTCCACGTGATGGGGCAGGAGCTGTGTGCTTTAGCTGGGGCTACCACGCTGACAGACACACACAGCCCTCGGTGGCCCAACTGCCTCTGCCCGGGGACCAGCCCTACTGGGGCAGCCATCAGTGGCTGGTCCCCCAGCCGACCCTCATGTCTGTGTAAATAGAATCAAAACCCCAGGGAAGTTCCCTTTAGGTGCATGGGCTGTGAGTTTTGAGTGGGATCGGGGCACCTGTGCTTGTGTGGAAATAAAGCAACGCTCACACAGCGAGAATGTGAGACCTTGGTGCATCTCATGCATGTACACGCTCGAGGTGCGAGACAGCTGGCGAGTGTGTTGTAGGAGTGACGTCCAGGGCTCGCCTTCCAAATCACCAGGGAACAGTAGGGAAGGGAGGAGCAGAGGAGGAAAGGGAGAGAAGAGGCTGAGAGCAGGTGAAGGAAGAGGAGGAAGGAGTGAGGGAGGGGGAGCATGAGAGAGAGGGCAAGGGGAGGGAGGGATGGGGAGAGAAGTAAACAGGGATGAAATTGCAGGTAAAAATAAAGCCGAAGAAGCCCAGGTGGAATTCATGCAAAGTCTCCTCATCAACACTGCGACTCCCTCCTGTCACGGGAACTGTCATCCGGGCTCGGCTCGTAATGAAAGGGAAAATATTTTATTCAGATTTATTAATTTGAAAATGAAGCCCGCCTGTCGAGAGGGGGACAGTTCTTCTCAATCTGTCATCGTTGAACCACACGCTCCTGACACCGGGATTCATTTGTCTTGTCGGCTCTGACAGTCGGATTCTCCCAGAGCTGTTCCTGGTGGATCGCCCTGGGATTTTAAACCGGATGAAACACATTCCGACAAGGAACAGCCTCTTTATTAATGCAAATTACACGAGGAGGAAAGAGCGCGAGGGAGGGAGAAAGGGAGGGAGGGTGACGCCAGCAGACGCTCTGGTTCCTCTCCCTGTATCAGTCATTTGTTATTTACATTTATACGCATTTTTCAGGTTTAATAAAAGGAGACCGGGATTTTCAGTGACATTTATGGACGGATTGTTTGAAGAAAAAAAAATGGTACCGTCACCAGTAATGTGTGCAAAAATACATATACACACACACACACACACACACAAATGCAGGTGTGCAAGCTCCATCTCCCATGGGCAGAGCTGGCTTCGGACAGGGCGAGCACATGGGTTTTCCCATGGTGCAGGAGAGGTGGCTCTGGGGCAGAAAGGAGACGTGTGGCAGTGGCATTGGTCTGGTGAGGCTGCTGAGGTGGCTGATGGCAGGGCTGTGGCATCTCCCAGGGTGTCTGTAGGACCCTTCCTCAGTCCCTGGTGGGACTGACTGCCTGGAGAGAGCTTGCTCAGGGTTTGCAGGGTAGGGAGTGCTGCCTGTGCCAGGGTGTGCGTGTAGGGCAGGGGCTGGAGGCAAGGCGGTCCTTCCTGCACTCTCACATCCATGGGGGATGTCTGAGGGGATGTCAGTGGTGGGACCGCAAATCCTGGGGGTCATTATGACTTCCCAGGGCATGGCTGTCCCTCCAATCTCTGCTGCTGCTCTTTAACAGGCAAGGTAACATGTATTAAACACCAGCATCTCCCAAACCCACCTACTCTTGCCTCTCTCCTGTGGGCAGCATGGAGGCTTCCAGGATGGGTTTTCCCTTGCAAACCATGCTTGCCCCTAAGGATCCCAGCTCTGCTAATGGGGGCTGGCACCAGCTCCCACCCCTCCCCGAGGTCCCCTCAGTGCAATGCAACACAAATGCCAGTGCCTGGAGTATGGAGAGCCTGGACGTAAGTGTCTAATGATGTCTCCGCAGTCTATAGAATGAATATTTAATAGCGCTTGTCAGCAAGATCTTATAGAGGGATTTCTGCCCTAAAATGCTCGTTACCTCTCGCGATTTCCACGGCAACCTCGGTGTTTATGGTTTCGTCTTCCTGGTTTGTCACCTCCTTGGGGTCTTTTCCACCATCCCTCCTCAGACACAGCTCAGCAAGGACCACCATCACCACTGTCACCCTCAGCAGTCCCATTCCAGGTAAGGACAGAGGTGTGAGGCAGCAAATTGGAGCTGATGGATGCACCCTCCCTAGGGGCCAGGTAGGACGCCCTGGTTTAGTGTCCCAAAGTCTCTAAGGTGACTCTGTGTGTCCTGTAACCCCCCATGGGTCTGAGACCTTTGCCTTCAAATTTCCCCATCCTGCTAAAGCTCTGTCAGAGAGACATTCAGGCTTGACTTGAAGGCTGCAAGTGATGGAGAATCTACCACGTCGTTAGGCAAATTGTTCTGCTGGTTAATTAGCTTCACTTTTAATCTGCTTGGAGCAATGAGAACAGTAATTCACAGTAGGAACAGGGACGTGCAGTGAGGGCCTGGAGAGGTGTGGGAGAGGAGGATGGAAAGCCAGAGAAAAAGGACTCAAAATTAGAGCAGAGACATTTTTCAACGAACCTTTAGTCTATAAGAGGGACAATGAGAATAGGGAGGAGAAAAAAGAAATTAAAAGGGAAGAGAAGAAAACATTTCAGAGGGACCAATGTTATTTTTGAATTTGGTTTGAGTTTTTTAAATGCTATTTTTATGACAGAAAACTGAAGAGTAGAAATTACAAAATGTCATTTGGTAACATCCTAGAAATGTACTTTTCCACTTTTCATTCTGAAATGGAAAGTTTTTAAATATAAATCTTGGTCTAAAAACTTTTTCTTTTTAAAGAAAATGGGGCCAGGGGGTGGCTTTATACTTGAACCTCAATGCTTGAATCCTTCTCTGATGGTTTTCCCAGAGTCAGTTGGCTCTCTTTGGCTTGCCTACCCCCTTCTGTGAAATGAGGCAGGTGCCTACTCAAAGAGGAGCCCACAACCAAAATGTCTTTGTTTCTGCAAGTTTCTTTCTCCAGAGGGACCCATAAGCTCCTCTGAGAGCAAACTTAGGGTTCATCCTCACCATAAAGGTGCATTAACCCAGCACAGTGGCCACAGACAAAGAGACCTTGTTGCCTAGAGAGCAGCATGGGGGCTTCTCATCAGTGCTTCCTGAGACTGAGGTCCAGAAAACAGGGGGGATGCATTTAGAGAGATGTCCCCAGAGCTTCTCACTTCCGGGGGAGAAGGAAGCTGTGTCTAGGGAAATATTGCTGCAGCTGGCACGTGTCCTGGGCACAACTGCACCCTACTGGCAGAGGTGATAGGGACAGGGCCCAAGGACAACCTTGACAGCACCTTGAGGAGCCACCTGGAGCCCTGGCCCAAACCCCAGCGCAGTCGGAGCACCTCTAGATACTGTTTTCAAGGACCTTTCCACCTGGTCTATGGGGACTGTCTGAAAAATCACTTCTGTCCTTGAATTCCTATTTCCTTGCAAACCCCATGGCTAGGGCTCAGCCCTGGTGTAATAGGCATCTGCTTGTAGTAATCTCAACACCCCTCCCCAAACCTACTTATAAAATACTGCACCTTGCACCAATTTTATCTGTGACATTGCATAAAAAAAAAAAATCCATTAAAAGAAATAAAAGCAGGTGCAACCTGGTGCTGCAAACACTCCTTTACTCTCATTCTCTCCCCTGCGTTCTCTCTCTCCTTCACTCCTGGTGTTTGCTAGTTTGTATGATTAATTTTATCAATTTTCCTGACCTGCTTTGCCACTGAAATAAATATGACAGCTGCAGTGCTGCCTCAATTCGTTCTCTTGCCAAGTGAGCTGCTGAGATGTGTTTTCTTGTTGATCGCAGACTTTGGTAAATATCAAGTAAATAGACTGAAGAGGATTCATTTCAGCAGCTTGGATTGTCAGGACTTCAGCCCGAGAGCACATCCTTCACCAGGGAGACAAAGGGAAAAGGAAAGCTCCTGTCCCTCCCCAAAAAAGCAATCAAGAAATCCTTGCAGTGCACCAAGCACTGCCAGCCCGGCCCACAATTAGCGGTGTCAGCAGATGTCTTAGAGGAGACTCCTAAAGTCTGGGTCCTAAAAAAGGAGCCCTGTGGCCAGGCAGCTACTATGGTGTGTGTGGGTCAGGGTGGTAGCAGAGATGGGGATGCTGGGCACTGCCATCCTAGTCCTTTTCTATATCTCAGAATCATCATGGAGATGGTCCATCGCCTGCTCTTCCACTGTCTTGGTGTTGTCTCCTGTCCCTGTGTGGAAGAGAGACATCCTGTCTCTCCTTAGCAGAAGGTGGCCCAATGGGCCATGGAGCACCAAAATCATGGCTGGTGCTGGTGAGCTGAGCAGGGAGTATTGGTGACAGGGTGACAACCTGGCATTGCAACCTGTTTCAAATGGATTGGCTGCGTCTAGGACCTGATTTTTCCATTCTGCCTCTCCCAGTGAACTTCAGCCAGGAGTAAGCTGAAGGCTTCCTGCCTTTCAAGGAGTCTCTCCTGGAGATCCCCTTCCCTGGTGAGGCTGCTTGAACACATCTACAGGTGTAGGATCTTAATTAGCACATCCTCCATCCCCGTACAGGGTTGTGAATATGGTCAGAGCAAGTCTCCCAGGCTATGTAGATGTTATAGGTCAGTCCACACCCAGCACTGGAGCATGTGCAGTATTGAATTTCTAAGCAGGGGACTTGGCTCCAGGCTGTTGCTGCCCTTGCACGTGGCTTCTCACATACAGCACCAGTTGCTGCAGGGCTGTGCTGGCATGACAAGGCCCAGGCTCTCTTGAAGTCTAGGGGACTCTCATTGTTGGTTATACATATGGTGTATTGTTATGCACATGGGGAGTTTAAAACATTAGGAGGGAAATTGTTGTGTTAGCATCTCTACCATATGGCCTATTTGGCTGGTGTGGCAGGAGACAGAAAGAGGATTGAAATATCATTGCTCAGTGTTGGTATTTCAGCCAGTAGTGTCTCTAACAATTGTGGTCCTTGCCCTGAAGACCTTCAGGTACCTTTTGGAGAGATTTAGGATCAATCTCAATGCCTATCTCGAAGTAGCTGCATCTTCCCTACACGGCAATTATGCTTTTTTTTTTGGCAGGACTCCCCATAGAGTGCCTGGAGGACCAAAAAAAGTCAGGGCCAGAGCATCCAACCAGACTAGAGCAATGAGGATGTGACATGGGTGTAGTTTCTGGAGCAGGTCCTGGTGGTGATGTGGACAGGAGTGGTGCTGCTGGGGCACCATTCAAGCACTGTGTGCTCTGCCCTCCTGCACAAGGGATTTTGCTCCAGTTCTCTGGAATTATTTAAGGCTGTGCCTGTGGAAAAAGTAGGCATGCTTCCTCAGGCATATCCTTAAATACTTCCAAAGTAGTGCTGGAGAAGAGCGCTGAGTAGAATTTAACAGTATGGAAATTCTTAATGGCATTGTCAAAGCATCCAGCTGCCCAAAAGTTCCTCGGTAGGACTATGCTCCCAGTGTAACCAGCCCCACCTGTGCAAAAGCCTCCAGTGTGCCTACTCTTCCCCAAGAAATCATGAGATTTTTAATTTAATTCAATTCAGGGACATTGGATTAAAATCCAGGGGTTGTTTTGTGCCTTTGCAGACTTTAATCTTTGGGTGCAGTTTATACATAAGGTTTATTTCTACAAACAAAAGCCTTTTGCTGATTTCTAACAATTCTGAATCTTCAAGGACTCTGTGAGCGAGGAACTCTGTATTGAAGGTTTTGCAGTCTAATCGAGGATAAACATTTGCTGATGTCCATGATCTGGTTAACTGGCAAACAGCAATTACCAGTACAACCCCATGGCCGAGCCCTCTGTACGCCACAGATTTTAGCAAAGCTGCCTTCAGTCGTCACATCCAAACATAGGGACAGAGGGAAAAAAATAGAAACTCCCAGCCTCCAAAACCAAAAAGAGAATTTGTGAATGTGACCCAGATAAACACAGCGAAGGACAGCTTCCTCGAGTCAGCAGAGAGCCTTGAACACCTGTTCCTGTGACCTCCCCCACCCTGCAAAGGCTGGGTGGCTGCTGCAGCACCCGATTGTCCCCCCAAAACTGCCACAGACTCCAGTGTGGTTGTGAGTTGCTGAGCCAAAGCTCAGCAGCTTGAAACCAGGGGCAGGATGAAGGGGGCACTGTAAAATACCTCTAACTGAATATAAACCCTAAGACATAGGGCTCCCCTGCCACCTCTGCTCCAATTTGTTGCAGATTGACTGTGCTCCTGTACCTTTACCTTTTGGAATTATTGCATTATTACCATTACTAAGGTGATAATTTTCATTAACGACTTACTGCTGGAAGCTGCAGAGTCCAGGACTTTCCATCAGAAAGAAGGTCTAGCTGGCTGCAGGGACTCCTCTCTCCTGGTCTTTGAGCTCTGATGGGCTTTCTACCCTCTCCCTGGGCAGCCTGTTCCAGTGCTTGACTACCCTTTTAGTGAAGAAATCTTTTCTAATATCCAATCAAAATCTCCCCTGGAACAACTTGACACTGCTTTCTATTTAATCCAGTCAGCTTGGTGCTGCCCAGAGCACGGCCACAGAGCCCAGGAGGTGTCCCTGGGGAAGCTGAGCATGCAGCTTGCACTCAACGTGCCTGCACCTAAGGTCTCAAAGCCAGCTCCAAATTTCCCCAGGCACTGTGAGCCCCAGGGCTCACCTGTGGCAGTGGGTAGAGCAGCACAAGTGATGGTAGCACCACAATGTGGTGCCTCCCAAGAAAACCATGGTTCAGCTGCACTGATTTTGCTGCCAATCCAGCTAGAACTGGGAGCATGAGTGCCTGGGAGCATCACCAATCCACCAGGGAACAAAGGGCAGCAGCACTCCCCTTCTTCCCATCAAGATGTTCCAAAGCCTGGCTGCTCTGTTGACTGGGCATATTTTTTTACCGATGCAGATCACCTTGGTCCAGCAAGGAGCTCACGCAGCAGCCTCTCATCATCAATTCAGATACCCCCCTCCCCTCTTCTCAAGGACTTCTGAGAGCAAAAGGCTTGTGGCTACAAAGATTTACACCCCCTCAGCAAGGGTTAACCTCATCTGGCAGCCACTATTGTCTCAGGACAACTTGTCAGTCTGTGAGAACGTGCCGTAATGGATTTGAAGTGGATTGCTTAGCCCACGGAGAGGGTGATGCTGTATTTATTGAATAGACATTAAAAAGAACATTTCTCAATTTCTCAGCACTGAACTCGAGGTCAATGGATCTTTTTGGCACTGACATGCTGAGTCAACTCCTAGCTTAAAGCTTTTAGAAGGACCAGGGTTAGATGAAAGGATTAGACTCCGTCTTTAGCGTTTCCCTGGCAAAATCGTTGGGTGCTAAATCATTTATGTTGCTTTGCGGCGCTTTGCTTGGCCTCTCCCTGTTACCTTGGAAAAGAAAAAAAAAAACATTCTTTCCTTTTTTTCGGTTTGAAATGACACAAGTTGATTATTTCCACTGTGCTGAGGTGGATACAAAGCGTGTTGGGCTCCTAAGGCTGTTGGGCAGCTGCCGAAAGGGCTGCAAAGCCCTTTTCTCTGGAGAAGGCAGTGGCTCTGTGGTGAGATGCGGTGCCAGCCCACCCACCCGATGCCGAGAGGGCCTGTGGCTTGCTGTGTGCTAACAAATTCCTTGTGCACCAGCGAGACAGCGTTTTAATAATGAACCAGCAATTGATTACAGCAGCCGTGACAGCGGTGGCTGGCTCAGCGACTGGTCCGGAGCCGATGTCTGTGGGAGCAGGGCCTTCCCTCTGTGGCAGGGGGGCTTTGCCTGAGTGCCTGGCAGCAAGTAGAAGCTGTCCAAGGGGTTTGGAGTTAAGGGCCTGAGGTTACACTCTGCTCGCAGTTACAGTGAGGTAAGTCTGGAGCATTGCACTGACTGCAGGAGAAGTTTCCATAGATTCCAGCTTCCCTGGTGTCACACACATCGCTAGTGTTCCCTGTGGTTTTGGGCAATTTTGTTAAGGTACATTAGTGTCATGCTAAGGGCAGCGCTGGACAGGTGGGTTTAGATAAGCCTGTCTAACCTGAGCAAGCCTCGGGAAAGACATTTTTGGGAAGGGTACAACCCACAAAAAAGGTGAGTGATGAGAAGCTGCTGCCGTGCTCCTGTTGTGCATCCCTTGTCAGTCACGTTGGCTGCCAGGGACAGACATGCTCGTGCATCAATTCCAGTTCCTCTGGGGAGGAGCTGGAAGGACCAGGGTGGATAGAGCAGCATCTCTTCCAGCAGAGGAGGAAGGCAACCTTCCTTCAAAGTACTACTTGATCTAATTGGTGACCCTGCCCATGGTGGGGGTGTTGGACTAGATGACCTTTAAAGGTCCCTTCCAACCCCAACCATTCTATGATTTTATCTTCTCCTGCAACCTTCCTGCTTGCATCCAGCATACCCCACGCTGGTAGCTCTTCTAGGCTCTGCAGAATCTCATCCCAGAGCCCTTTCTCAGGCCAAATCCCTGTGGCAGCCAGCACTTTCCAGTGGTTTCAGGCCTTCTGGTAGCGGTGCAACAAATAAAATGCAATCCGCCTGTATCATAAAGTCCAATAAAAATGAAACTGAACATCCACTTTGCAGACAGCAAGTACACTGTAAATTTATGAGATCATATCTCGTGGAGGACAGGGTACTTAAGGGGGGAAGGAAGGGGCTGGCAAAAATGGGAGAGAGAGGCCGAGGGGTAGTAAATATGTTTTCAATAATGAAGAGGCCCGATTACCCTCTTTGCAATAAAAACGTGCACAAGGCAGAGCTGCCGTAAAAATTACTCCCGAGCAGCCTGGCGTATTTGCACCTTGTCATCTTGTCAGCTCCATGCAAATTCGCAAGGCGCCCGCAGCCGGCGCGGGGCTGCCGAGGGCTCGGTGATGGTCCTCCCTCCCGAAAAGGCCATTCCACTGATGGCCCTCCCCACCCCAGGTCCTGTCCGCCACCCCCTCCCACCCCGCAAAATGCACCGATTTGCCCGTAACCGTAGCAACCAGCACAAATGCAGGATGCAGGGATGGAGTGGAGGATCACTGGGGTGCCTTGTGGCCTGGGTTTCTCTCCAGCCAGGCGAGGGCGGTGGGAAGCACAACGGGATTTGGGATGTGGTTCCTGTAGGTCCTGCAGTGCATGGTTTTGCCCAGCCAGGAGCCCTGGCCACATCAGCAGGTGGCATTTCCCTTTTTTGGGGTGCACTGCACATCCTCCCTGAGCCCAGTGATACTACATGCACACCAATAGCACTGGGTGCCATTGAGCTTCAAGTATTTAAAGCAAAAAATAAGCATTTTGTTTTCTCCCAGCACAAACCAGAGCAAAGGCTGAGGCCTGAACTCTCTGAAGGTGCTTTCTCAGGAGGTGAGTCTTTAGACCAATTGAAAGGAGGGCATATAAACAGCACAGGAGCAGCTTCAAGTTGTCTGAAAATTAGCCTTAGCTGTCCTCAAATAAACCACTGCTGGGCCCAGAAGAAAGCAATTACACAGGGGCTTAGCCGAGCTGATTTAACAAAGCTGCAGTAATTAAACCTCATACACTTCAGGCTGGGGATTCAGCTCTGAGTGTTATCAGGATCCTGTCTTGGAAGGTAAATCTTTTTGGTATGAGCAGCTGAGAGGATTTAAACCAAGGTAATTCTCCTTTCTCTCTTTCCTGCCTCTTGGCTGAGACATCGCCCTTGTGGCTGCTGGTGGGCTTAGCAAGGATTTCTTTTGTGGAGCAAAGCCAGAGCAGAGTAAAACTCCCAGGTCCGTCGCTTTCTGCACCAGGACATGCAGCCTGGAGCTACGTTACTGGAGGACCCGGCAGGCACCTGACTGCTAAAGACAATTTACTGACTTGATCTGGCAGCTTCAGTGTAAAAAATCCCATCCCTTGGGGTTCACGACCCCGACTGGAAGCCTGCTGAAGCTAATGGGAGCCTTTCTCTGGCCTTCAATGGGCTTTGAATTGCGCTGCCGAGGCGGAGCGAAAGCACCGAGTGTCAGGGCCCTATTAGGGATGGAGATGGCCAGGGATGGATGCTCCCCCGTGGAGGCAGCCCGGCAGCCCCGCTGGGGTGCACGAGCCCTGACCCACTGCTGGAAGCACTGTCTGCGGGCGCTCGGCGTGCCAGCCGTCACCGCCGGAGTCACGGGCTTTGAGGATGGAAGAAAGAAATTGTGGTCGTGTAGCTTGACCTCCTCTATTCAAAGCGAGATCAAAGGAGGGCCAAGAAAGAGCAGAGGAGGCTGTTGTGCCCAGTAGCTGAATGGAAGATGAATGGGAGAGGAGTGGGGGGAGCCGGGGGCTTGGGCTTGCAACAAAGCAACGGGATTCAATTAGCGGGAGAAGTTGTGTTCTGGAATTGCAGCACTAAAGGGATGCGGCTGGGGCAGGGAAGGCAGGCAGGCAGAGGCGTCAGGGAGAAGGTATGTTTTCCATGTCAAGGGTGCATGTGTTTGCAGGGAGGTACAGGAAATACGGGGATTAGAATTGCTGGAGGTCTCCAGCTAGTGGTTAAAAGGAAAAACACTGGTGGGTCTCCAACACACCGTGTAAAGGAAGCCTTAGTGAGCAGTTGGCATCATAATTTGGTTAATGTGAGATATCCCTCCCCAGGGAAAGAAGAGTCTTGGGGATGTGTGGGTGATCATCTCCATCATCAAGGGTGGGAGAACAGGGAAGAGCCTGTTTCTGATGGTTACTCCTGCCGTAGAAGCTGGCTAGGGATGTGGAAGGTTAGAGTTGCTGGGAAATGACTATACTGGTGCTGAGGGGCAGGAGAGAAGAAGGAGAGTGCTGGATCTATGTTCAGGTTTGTGGATCCAGTACTGTCCGATCTTGCCCAGGGAAGATGATCTTGAGGGGGGGGAAAAGCTGTTAATGAGAGCCAGTCACAACTTCTTGTGGGCACAGTTCAGACCACAGTGTCGCAGGAGAAATAGGAAAAGAGCTCGGATCTGAGAAAGAAACCTGGGGGAAATGAAAAGTAGGTCAGGCCATGAAGATCAAGTACAGAAGTGCAGTGTGCACATGCAGAGACAAGATCAGTAAAGCCAAGGCACATGGTGAGATGCAATTAGCAGGGGACATCAAGTGTAACGAGAGATTGCTCTAGCAGTACATCAGCAGTTGCTGGAGGACCACAGAGGTGTTGGTTTGGTACTCAGGGACAGAAAACACTCAGCAGATGATGCCAAAGAAGCAGCATCACATTTGTTTTCCCCTTAGAAGGTTGGCTGTGACCCTAATGAAATATCAGGGGAAAATACACCTATTTTAAAAAAGGGAGAAAAGTAGGAAAAGGATAATTATGAAGAGTTCAGTCTAACTGCAGCTCCCAGAAAAGTACTGGGACCTGTGAAAACCTAGAGGAAAACAAGGGTGTGAGAACAGGTAACACAGGTGGCTTCAAAGGAAATTGTGTCAGCTCAGTAGGGTCTCCTTGCCATGAGTGCCCCACACCTGGAAGTGCTCAAGGCCAGGTTGGATGGAGCTCTGAGCAACTTGGTCTAGTGGAAGGTGTCCCTGCCCATGGCAGGGAGTTGGAATGAGGTGGTCTTTAAGGTCCCTTTCAACCCAAATCATTCTGTGATTCTAAGTAGCAGGTCTTGGGAGAGAAGGCAAACAGTGGAAGCTGAGTATCCTGGGTTTGCCAGATGTGGTCTCATAAGTGTGGGAGGATCATTTATATTAAATGCTAGAGGCTGAAAAAGTGGCCAGAAACTGGAACTTGGGCTTGCACTGAAAGGATTTGTTGAACAAGTGTGTACAGGGCGGCCCTGGTATATGGTGATTCTCCCTGTTTTCATTAGTGACTCTGGATGGTGGAATGGGGCTGCAATTGTTTCCAGATGACATGAGCCTAGCTGAGTTGAAGAACAAGACTAGCATGCAAAAATAAATAAATGGGAGATGGGGTCTGAACAAAAAAAGGCATGACTGGAGCAGTGTTGTTTGGGGCCTTTAGACATAAACTTAGTGGGTAGTTTGGTCTGGCAAGTGCAGATGAATAGATGCTGCTCCCACCTGGGTGAGCAGAAGGAGATGATAGATTAAAATGCATAGAGGAGGAGCCTGGCTGAGAGAGAAAGAGGATGCTCTGTGGAGAGAGGAGATAGTGAGAATGGATATGGTCAGTCAGCAAACAGGACAGGTGGATCAGGTATCCCACTTTGGGAAGGACTGGGGAAAAAAAGGTGAAAAATTTGCAGAACATTTAGAAGTGTTCAGCAGGCTGTGCCTTATCTTAAGGCTGCAAAAGCTCGGGCAGGGGTAGCTCTGATGGTTACTCAAACAAATATGGCGCATAGTTAAGGGATGGAGTTCTCCCCTTTCCCACCATGGCCTTGTCAAGCATAGGTTCATCAGAATTGATGAAGATACTGTAGTATAAATCCAGGCCTGGGAAAAGGAGTGAATGTCCCATTGCAGAAACATTGACAGCCAGCATCGAGAAATATCGAGAGCCCAGGAGATCTGTCCCAAGTTGCCAAGTTATTAAAAAACAGCACTTCATAAATCCTGCGCCATCCTCTGAAGCTTGTAGAGGTTTCATGAAGCCAAAATGTCTCTGACCAGTGGCTGGTGATGGTGTCTGTGATCTGATACTGTCTCAGATGAAAATGGAAAATAACTTCATGAAAATAGCTGTTGTGATATTGAGGCTGGCAAACCTTTGGAGGTGTAACTTTGGGCTGCTGATATGAGGGAGAGAAAATTTGCCCAGCCCTTCTTAAGCCAAAGTACACTGAGGTGAGCAAGGATACCTGGGCCAAATTTAGTAATGCAAATGGAGGAGTTTTTTTCAGGTTCAGCAGGCAAATGGCCAGTTTACCTGCCCCCTCCCCTCCTGTGTTTGGCAGTGACTGCAACAGGGTCACAATTTCTGCTTGCAGTGTGGGCTCAGTGTGGCTTTATTTGCCTGTGCCACATTCCCATGAATTGCAAAGACATTTTGGAGGGAGCAAACAGAGAGAGATCTTCAGAAGAAGAAGGTGGCAACAGGTTACTGAGGTGGAAGAACAGCTTTGTGATGGGCCATGTTTGTATCTTGGCTGTGTCCCTGCTGGGACATCGATCTCCTGCACAGCCCTTGCCTGGTCCCCTGATGTTTTCCAGTCCCCTTTCCCCCAAGCAAACAAACCTCTTGCCTCTCCTTGTAGGTAGGAAAGGACCTGCTGAGACCATCCCTTGATCGTGGTGCACCCAGACCAGAGGGGTCTCAGAAACTTCTGGGGTTTTTGCTTCTTAAAGTGCTGAGTGGAGGGATTCCCAAACCTCACGCTACAGGAGAGCCTGGGGAAGTGATTTTCACCAGGGCACAGCTACACTGGTTGCAGGGAGAATATTTAATTTCAAAGCCCTACAGATCAAATGCAGATGTGGGGTGGAGCTGTGCTTATCTCTCGCCTTGTCCAGAAGTTTGAACAGCGGAGCAAACGATTTGATCATGTTTTTATTGTGCTTCTCCCCCTCTCTTCTCTCAGGGAGCTGTAAACCGGGGATAATCTGTAATTCTCCCAGCCTAATTGTGCTGCCCGGCCACCTGAGCGTCATCACCTCGCCGGGAAAATGCCCTCCATCTTCCCGGCTCTCCAGAGCCGCTCGGGGACGCGGGGCGTGTGCCGGCTGCCTTCCCAGCTGGCTGCCGAGTCCTGAGACCGAGAGTTCCCCGAGGTAATCATTTACTGGGATGCTAACTGGGCCGTCCACAGAGTGAATTAAAAGGACGTTCCTCCACCAGATCGGGAGCTGCGGGAATCCTGTGGCTGCGCCCAAAGGGTCTGTGTGTGTGTGTGGGGGGGGAAATCGCGGAGAAGTAACTGGAGGCTGGGAGCCTGTTTGCGAGGAAATTAAACTAAGAATGTGTAGAAAAACAGCCGTGGGGCTTCACATTTCAAACTCAGAGTGGTATCCAGTAGGTCTGAAAAGCTGTTTAACACTTGAGCCCTGGCAGACTGCAGAATCTTATTTTCGCTGAAATATTAGTGCTCTTCCCCCCTTCGTTACAACAAAATGAAATGGAAAAGTGACCATTTGCTTGATTCAATTCAACTAAAAACCAACCACAAACACGCAGTGGTAGGCAAAGCATTGCTTTCCCTATTTCTTTTCCCCCTCCCCCTCACAAAACATCCATTTTCAATGTTTAACCCAGAGCTGCCTGTTTTGCTTTGAGTGATGGGGGGAAAAAAACAAGAAAAAAACAAAAAACAAAACCCACACGAACTTTAAAATCAATACCTTATATTGTCTGGGAAAAAATTTTTTTTTTTTTTTAAAGCTCAACACTTTTGATGAAAAGATGTCAGCCCTGCCCGGCTCCCCGAGGATGCTCCCTCTACGGGCGATGCTGAGGCAGCGTTGCTCCGGCTCCACACCACGTCCTACGCCAGAATCCCGTGGGTCAGCCCCGCACATTGGGCACTAACACTGCAGGAGCAGCCGTGACTTCCAGACTGTGAAACTTTTAGATTAAATCCTCTCTTTTTTTTTTTCTTTCTTCTGTAGAATACGATTTAAAAAATAATCACAAAAATCTCTCGTTTTCATCTGAAGCAGTAGGATGCTCTGGTAGCACTAGAAATGGTATCAGTGTGGGTGCAAGGGGCTGTGCAAAGGGATGGATGTGCTCATCTCTGAATGAAAATTTGCATCTCGTGATGAAAATCCAGCTTATTTGATTAGGAATGTGCTTCTGTATTTCTGCTCTTAAAGGAGGTTGAGGTTCAGTGATTGGTGGGGAAAGCTAAAGCCATTTGTACATGGCAGGAGGGTTGGAACTTGATGGTCTTTAAGGTCCCTTCCAACCCAAACCATTCTGTGATTTTCTGCTCCACACTTTGGATTTACAGCTGAAGGGCTGAAGGCGCTGACAGTGAGCTCAGTCTTCCTTCCCACCACAGCCATGGAGGGGAACTGGCACCTCTGCCTTCACCACAGCTCTCACCAAGCTGCAGAGGTGGCAGGACAGAGCCCAAAGGTAGGGACACCAGTGGGTCTTCTCCTTCGTTGTTTGCAAACGGCTCTGGAAAAAATTTGTGGTGGCTCCAGATGTTCAGTTTGGTTGACCTAAACCACCTGTTGACTGTTCAGTCAAAATTTAACAGACTCATATGGAATGCACAGGATTTTCCTATTTGGAAAATAGTGAATTTTAACCCTCTGTAAAGATCTGGAAAATGCTTCTACACAGCACTGTGACGAAAAGCCAAAATTTCAGAGTCACCATGAGAATGCACATAAAATGCTATGGAGATATTTTGATTCTGTAATATCAGCTAGTCATTAGAGTAAGTTCAGGGTCAAAGGGAGAAACACTGTGAAATCAAAAATTCCCTGCTTCTGTGGAAGATTTGGAGTTTGCCAAGGGCAGGAGGTCTGCCAGAGCATTTCGCAGTGGGGAGCTGAGGCTCGGCATGCTGGAGCAAAACAGTTGGTGTTGGGGGCAGAAGGTTTGATCTTGTAGAGAAAATAAAGTTTCTGTTCATAGGTTTGCTGGTTCTGAAGGAAAAAGTTGGTGTATTTTCCTGATCTATTGTTGTTATCCCTCTCCAAGTGATGATGTGACAGCTTGGGCTGGACCAGAGCTCTTCTGCAGGGTAAAGGCTGGTTGTGGGCCACTGCAGGATGTGAAATACAGGCTTCAGTCTATGACTATCACTCCAAACCTTCCCCAGGTTCTTGGGGTGTTGAGGGAGGGACATGGAACCCGAGAACTCTCTTAAAAATCCATGTCACCTGCTCTGGGGACAGCCCTGCTGCCCCCAGCACATGGCCCTGAAGGAGGCAATGATGGGACAGACCTGAGGGTGTCTGAGCTCAACGATGTCCCTGACAACTCTGCAAGGCTGAGTTATGTGGAGTCGTCATGTTAACGTACAGCCAGTGAGAAAGATAGGAGAAATACCGCCACACAGAGATCCATATTTTTCCCCACTGAGTAAAATACTGTGTAATTTTATCTAGTTACTATAAAACAGTTTATACTCCTTGTTTATAAAAAAAAAAAAAAAAGAGAGAAAACCCTCATATTTCACTTCCACTACTGACAGGCTATGGAGGAAAAATAGATGGTTTTTTCTGCATTTAATATTTCAAACCAAGTAGACCCAAAAGAAAAGGCAGCAATTAACCACAAGTACCAGCAATGTGTTCCTTGTGTTTCTTCTCTCCAGATTTGGCTAGGAAGAATCAGTTCAGTACAAACTTATTTACAGTCATGTTAAATCCTTTAGCAATTATTTTCCAAGCTAGGCAGGAAAGCAGTGCAGCTGCCATGCTCACCTTCCAGACCACAGACTTCTGAGATGAGACCTGCACTTCACATTTTGTCAGGATTTAAATCCTTTACAGGATAGTTTGGAAATGGCTAGCACATATCTGACCATATATTGGAGTAAGTTTATATATATGCACAGGGAAGTAAATTTATAAGCCTGGCAGAACCCCAAAAAGGGGCCAAATGGTAAAAAGGGCATTGATTGTGGTGCAGGTTCTCTACCTAAGAACACATAAAGGTACACATGTAGGACTATGTATTGTCCCCCTTCCACTGACCTGCCCTGTGGCTCCAAGTGACAGAAGGAGAGAGACCTGAGCATCATCTTGCCCACATCTGAATCACCTTACCATTTGTGCTTGGCCACTTGCCACCTAAATAACCCTGGCTGTAAGACCAGGGTTAGCTGAACCCTCAGTAGGAATCCAGCAAGGATACACGGTTCCTTGCCTGCTGCCTCCTCCTCTGCATAGCCTGCACCCAGGCTGGCAGCATCCTGTGACTAACTCTTCTAGACTGGATTTCTCCAAGGGACGACCAGCGCTTAATTTGGCTGACTCTGCGCTCCGCGGGAGCTCTCATCCATGCCAGCTTGAGTCCTAGCAAAAACCCATCATCATTAGTCCTCAAAAGGAACAGCTCGGGTATTCTCCACCCCCGCTCCTGCAGGCTGGGATGTACTGTGCGTTCCCACAGACCGAAATTCCCCTGGTGGGCTCAATTACAGCAATCAGCCTTCATGCTCTTTTCAATGGCACTGCTGCCTCCGACTCCGTCCGGCCACCGCGGTGGGGCCGGGAGCTGCAGCGTTCCCACAGGTGTCGGGGGAGAGGACACGGCTCTTCCAGCTACACCAGACCCGTGGGTAGGACTCTGTGTGGTGGGGACATGGGTCCCACGGGCTTGTCTCTGAGGGGGTTGCCCTAATTGGAGCCATTTGGGATGCACCCTGTACTTCAGGGAGGTGATTAGAGCAGAGCACCGAGCACGCGCTCTCCTTCGGCGGGGCCTTCGCTCCAGCTTGCAGCAGATTTGCTCTGGTGCAAGGCAGGGCTGGGCTGGGGAGGATCTGGCCAGTGTGCATTTCTCTTTGCTAACACTTTGGCAGCCTCTCAATGAACAAACCACTAGAAAACAAATCTGGAGCAGCCCTTGGCTGTGGTGGCCAGACCTCGGCTGTTAACTGGGCTGAAGAGTACCAGCTGCTCTGCTCCTGCCCCAGGGAGGAGAGGCCCTTCTGCTGTGGTCTGGGGACTAGAAACATGCCTGAACCAGCTCCTGCAAACTGAGATGGCTTCTAGACTCCAGCTCTGGATCCAAATCTGAATTTCATTGCTTTACATGCTGCCTGAACCGATGTCTTGGCTCCAAATATCTCTCTGCTCTAAAAGGGCAAATAATATAGTGACGACAAACTTTTTTTCTGCCCATGGCTCTGTATAATGGTGACTTTGAGGTGCTCTGGCTTGGGCTTCCCTGGCTGCAGCCAGGACAGTGCTTGCATTTAATTCCCTTTTTCCACCCCCCTGGTAGTGGGGGCCGATTGGGCAATGTGATCTGCCTGGTTTTGTGCAGCAAGGGGGAAATGTGTGGCTCATGGTGCTCAAGCTATGGGTGCTTCCCCATGGCAGGAGGAGCTGTGCTCAAGGGGGCTAAAGCTTTCCTGTGTGGGAATGGGGAGCCAGGATGGCTTTTCCAGCTCTCCCTGTATTGCCCATCTGCCTGGCTTATCCCCAGTCCCTGCTGATGCCTGTGGACCCCTTCCCATATCTCCCTGATGCTCTTCTCCCGAGCTTGGCCCTCTGCCCAAGCCCTGTAACTTGTGTCTGTCAGGCCTGAGGATGTTGTGGTGCTGAGCTGTGTGGAGATGGTTTCTGGTTTGGAAGAGCGGCATGTAGGGTAGGTAATGATGAGGGCTCCAGTCCCAGGAGGGGCTTGGTGAGGGGGGATGAGGACAGAGGAAGGAATGTGTTGTTTTGGCTCTTGCAAGGCATTAATTAACCTTTCTCAGAAAAGTACTGAACCTGGAAAACCTCTCACTCTCCCTGTGTTTTCTAGTGGTGCCTGTGCAGAAGAAGTGTAATGCTGGTGCTCAGACACCAGCTGTGGTCACACAGGGCTCTGCATCTGCTGGGTGAAAAAAGAGATATGCCAGTTATGAATTGGAAAGGTTTAGTAAATGAAATTTTTTTCCTATTTGTCTAAATTTCGCTGGTGTTTCATAGTTCAAAAGGCATTGCTCAGATTTGCTGTAGGTTGAAAAGTAAGGGAGGAGTCTGCTTGTGTCACACAAAGTTTTCTCCATCCTCTTCAACTGGGAAACACTGGGTTAGCTGCTCACACCAGCTTTGTCCTGGGTTTGTCCTTTGTGCCTGTGGCTGCAGTGGTCCCCAGCCCTCGCTGGCCCATGGGCTGCGACAAGCAGCAAGAAACATTCAGTGTGTCACAACACTCTTGCCTGTCCCCAGTGGGAGAGGACACAGCTATCCCTGGATGAAAGGGTCCGGTGGCACTGAGCCATGGCAGATGTGTTGCAAAAGTCTGGGGGAGGGGCAGGGGGAGCGGGGAGGGGAGAGGAGATGGGTCAGCCCAAATTTTGAGCAGTCCTCAGCAGCATCTCTGAGCCCAAAGCTGGTCTCAGAGACGGTCATCATCATGACCCCAAAGCTGTTGCAGTAGGTGGCCTTTGAGTCATGTTCCCAGTGAGCTGATGCTCAGCTCCCACCCTGCTGGGAGCTGACACTCCCACCTCTTTTCTCCTAGGATTCCCCTCCTGAAGCCGCCTCAACCTGCTGTGGCACCTTCTGTCAAACGCTTCACACGTTTGTCACCAAAATGTTTTGGCAGCAGCAGCATCTCTAGGTTTTGACATAATCCCGACAGGAGACTTTCTCAATTATTACTAATGGAACATTATGCTCCTCTTTGGGAACTCCTGCATGAATAAAAAGGGTCATTAATGACATCTGCGCAGAGCCCGGAAATTATTAGTCAATGCTTATACAGTTTTATTTTATTTTTTTAATTTTTACATATATATTTTCTTAAGCTCCTGGTAATTTCCCATCTTACCTCCCACCCCCTTCTCCAAAGTCTCCCATGCAAACTGGAGCTGAGCTGGGTTATTGTCAATGTTCTTGCTTTTGTGCAGGTAAATGCTCTTCCCCTCCCACCCTTCCTTCCCTTTTATTCCCTCTTGGCTTCTTTAAAGATCGTAGCTCTTGTTTCAGTCCCAGGAGATCCCGTTGCACCTTTCTCTGGGCTTGATTTTATTGCCAGGCAAGCTCAAATACTTCTTGGACTTGGAGAAATCAGTGTTGCCCTGGTCCTACCAAGGCAGTGCTGGAGAGGGAGCAGTAGGACTGTGTCCTGCTGCTTGTGGCCATCAGGGTGGCCTGTCCCCTCTCCTGCAGGATGCTGGTGGCACACAAGGGATGCTGGGAGAGGGACTGTAGGTGTCTCTAAGTACCATGTATGGTCATGCAACATCCAAGCTCCACTTGGATCATTTTAGAGAACTTTCTGGACACCAAACTATTTGGGTTTTTTCTGTCCTTCTGTCAGATATTCAGTTCCCTCTGCTCCATACCCCTAAAAGCTGCCCAAAGAAGGATTTTTCTTTATTTTTCTTTCCAGCATATTGCAGTGATTTGAGGAACCGGTAGCCCCTGTGACAGAGCCCTACAGAGATGTGACAAAAAAAGGTGTCTCTGCCCTGAGCCATTTCAAATGGCTCTGCAAGTCAGGGCCACTGAGGAGGTGAGAGACACAGGGCTGTGCACGGTGGGTTGGAAGCTGCATCTGTCCCATGTCCTGTGTTGATAACAACATGTGGGTTCGAGCCCTGGGCCGAGAGCTGTGCCAGTGGCACGTCCAGCAGGACAAAACTCTGAGGTCGTTCCTTTTGCTGCATTGCTGTGCCAGCACATGTGGTTTGGAGGCACATGTAGGGTTGGGTTTTATTCCCAAAGAGAGGAGAGTTTTGGGATGATGGTTAGGCTTTTGGTAGGATCTACAAGATGTCCATCTCCATGGTGAGTGTCTCTAATGCTGTTTGATGGGAGACTCTTCCCAAAGCCATCGACTGTGACCAGGGGAGATGGGGCTGCTGTGGGGCTTGACTTGCTCAGCAAGGTAAAGGGCACCACCTGGGAGAGGGGTTTGGCCCAGGTGGGAGATGTGACTATTCTCCCTGGGGCCTGGACTCATTGCAGAGCTGCAGCACATCCCTGGGGAAGGTCAAGCAGGGATCACCAGCCTCAATTCAAACCTGGCACTTGGGGTAAAAGGTCGACGCAGTAACTCTGCAAAGAAAACTACTAAACAAGAAATAGATTCCTTTAAAAAAAAAAAGTCCCTTGGAGAAAAGATATTTCAACCCCTTTTTGATTTATGACCTACTATAGGATATTGAGACGTTATTTACAATCGATATACGCTCCTGCAAGACTCCCGCTGGAGCCATAGACCCCGCCTGTTAGAGTGGAGACTGGTCAGCCTGCTCCACTGGAAGTGCCAGCCATGTCCTGCTGGAACAGGCTATAAACCTGCATGCAGCTGTATATCTTTCAGAAAATGGACCTGGTTACACATGTCTTTGGGCAGCTGACACAGGGATATAGTTTAGGGCTAAGACAGCAGTTCAGTAGCAGAAATCAGCATTCCTCAACCTTGCCAATAATGAAATCTCTTGCACAACGTAGAGAGCTCCATGGCCTTAAAGGTGCAAAATGGAGTTGTTCACTTGACTTATAATGGAATTGGGCCAATTCTGAAGCAAGCGCTGGATTTTATTCTGGGATTTTATCTTTAAAGGGGGATTTGCAAACACTTTAAGGGGGGGGGGGGAGGAATTCATTCCGCGTAAAATTGCGTCCTGGCCGCATTCCAGTTTGGGTAATTACGCTCTCTTTCTGTAGTGGCTGCAGGACAAAGGGCCATTCATCACGCTCCAAAGTGCTGCAAAAGGCTCCCGTGTTCCACCGGAGAAGTGCCTGCATTTGAATCCAAGCGAGAAAGTTTTCTCCCGGTGCTCCAGGCCGCTCCGGAGAGTAATGGAGCTTGGCGCTGCTTTAGGATCCTTTTGGGTGAGATATGGGGGCAAGCACCTTGTCATGCGCCGCTCAGGCTCCAGCAAATCTGGGTAAGTAGGGCGCTCAGCAAAATAGATTCCTTCCAGCCTCCCGTGGCTCGCCTTTCACCCTGAGGACATGCTTGTCTTTGCAGAGTGCCACTGGAGCTCCAGGGGATCTCTCTCTGGAGCACAGGAGCTGGATTCCCTCTCTTCAAACCTCCCATTTTGGAAATGCCTATAAGCAAGAAACTGGGTTGCATCCAGCTAAGCAGGGCTCAAGGACTTGCGGTGCACTCAGAAGCGGTGCAGGGGAGCCTGGAAGGGCGTGGGTGCTCTGCCTTCCACCTCTCAGGTCTCCATACAGCCAGAAAAGAAATATTTGCAACCCTTACTTCAGCTTTCCAGCTTAGGGAGAGTCATGCTTACGCGGTGGACCACAGTTTTCAGTGGAAGCAATAGAGCATTAGTTATTAGGAAGTAATTTTTAACTGTGAGGGTGGTGAGGCACTGGCACAGGTTGCCCAGAGAAGCTGTGGCTGCCCCATCCCTGGAAGTGTTCAAGGCCAGGTTGGACAGGGTTCAGAGCAACCTGGTCTAGTGGAAGGTGTCCCTGCCTGTGGCGTGGGGTTGGAAAGAGATGAGCTTTAAGACCCCTTCCAACTCAAACTGCTCTATGATTCAAGGATTCCTTAGCTCCCTGGTAGCTCTGTTTGCAGCCATTCTCTGTTGAGGCAGAGTGAGGCCCCACAGTGGCAGCCCCAGTGCTCAGGTAGAGGCCAGTCGAGGAGGCAGCAGCAGACACAGCAGCATCCCCGCAGGGTGAAGGAGCATGTCTGCATGCCACCCACCAGCTGACCTGCCAGGGAGCATCCTTGGCCTGTGTGCCTTGAGAGTGTCCCTTTAAAGCAATTTGTAGACTGTTATCCTGTATCATTAACCTAATTAGTGTAATTGCCGCCATTTATGTAATGAGTATAAATACTGGAGGAATCCCATAATTAGGAGATGTAATTAGGTAATTAATAGATGACATGGTAACAAAAATCCAGGGGAAACTTTGCAAGGTGGACACTGTGTGTTTCTATGTGTGAGTGTGTGGCTGTTCCAACACACCAGTCTTGCCAGGATCTGTCACAGAAATGCTCCACAGTTGGCTCCAGCCTGGAGCCCCTCTATAGTCCATGGGCAATGTAAAGGGACCTTCAGGTGATGTGAGAAGGCTCTATTGAATCTCTACAGGTGTTGCAGAGGGGATCCGGAGAGCCAGGATTCGGTTAAGGGGAAGAGCAGAGCTGTGGCCATTGCCTTGCCATACAGACATGCTTTGCTTTGAGATCCTGGGAAAAGCAAGGTGAATTTAGCAGAGGTCTGAGGTATTCCCCAGCCCTAGCCTGGAAGGTGGCTTGAAGTGCTGTTTGCCCCATAACACTTCTCTGCTACAACCAGTGCTGGAAATAGCACGGCAGCCAGTTCCTGTGCCAATAGCTCGCCTGACTAGAGGATAAGGAGCCTCAGGGTGTGCTCAGCTGCCTGATAAAAGTCCCATTTTACTTCTCCTGTGGGTTTGGCTTAGAAAAGTGATTGGAGCTGGAAATTGTGTTTGGACTGTGAAGAGCTGATAAAGTTCCCGCTGTGCCTGAGGAGCATTATTTTAGAGCTTCATGAGTTGAGAGTGTTTCAGCTGGACCCTTTCTAGTTGTTGAAGTGTTGATTTTTTCCTGCTGCTCTCTGTCTCTTGCTCCTCAAAGCTTGTTGATGCTTCTAGAAAACTTACATGTCCAGATGTATCTGAACAAAATAAATTGCAGTTAAGGAAAGTTTTTTCTTGGAGGTTTTTTTTTGGTGTGTTGCTGTTGTTGATCATCTGGATTCCTGGTTGGCACCTGCCAGAAGGAGTCACTACCACCGGCTTTCAATACCTGAAAGAGGCCTACAAGAGAGCTGGAGATGGACTTTGACAAGGACCTGTAGTGATAGGACAAGGGGGAATGGCTTTAAACTGACAGAGGGCAGGGTTAGGTTAGATATTAGGAGAAAATTCTTGACTGTAAGAGTGGTGAGACACTGGAACAGGCTGCCCAGACAAGCTGCAGATGTCCCATCCCTGCAAGTGTTCAAGGCCAGGGTGGGGCTCTGAGTCACTTGGTCTAGTGGAAGGTGTCCCTGCCCAGTGCAGGGGGACTGGAACAAGATGATCTGTAAGATCCCTTCTGAGCCAAATGAATCTATGGTTCTGTAATAAGCCATGAGTATCTCAGTGTAGGATGTCTTCTCTGCAGAGGGTCCTGGGCTCTTTTCACGCCACATTGACTAGCCTGCACTGGCTTATTTTAAAGAAGCCATCAACCTCATGCTTTTACTCTTGGCCTCTCTCGCTCCCTTTTGGAGTATGTCCTCTCCAAAAGATGAGCTGTTATGCACTCCTTGGAGGAGCACTTCAGCCAGCAAGAAGTGACCCCAAGACCTGCAGCACTGGGAGCACCAGCTTGCAGGAGAAGTCACAGGGGAGCTTGTGCAGGAGTTGGGTGGTCAAAGGCTGCGGAGTCCCCGAGACCAGCAGCTAGAGGGAGATATGACCTCACGCTGAGGGCCAGCCTTGTCTATGCCGTGGATTCCTGTCGGAATGCCAGAGAAAATCCTCTTGCTTTCTACTGTTCAGGGTTCATGTAATGAACAGCCATAATGCAGACTTCATTACATAGCATAAGTAATTCTCGAGATTGAAGACTTTTGAAATGGCTTCTGATGAAACTTCTGCCAAAGTCTTTCTTAGTCCTTGTCTACCTGGAAAGTTTTATCAGGTGTATCATGATCAGTATATGTAGGTCCAGTTACAGCAGGAAGGCTCTGTCTAGACATTTTCATTCCAGCATAAAGAGGGCCTGTTTTTCCTTTAGCTTAAATTAATATGCCCTTCACAAAATCAGGGCTCCATCAGTGGAGGAGCCACTCTATACGTAGCATTATGTTTGAATTCCCACTCTAAACTGCATCAAAGCCCACTCTACCCTGAGGCCAGGAGTTTCTGCTCCTGCCATGGCCCTGGCTCGTGGATGGGGAAGTGGATTGGTTTGGGGCAGTTGCTTGGCTGGAATCAGCTCATTGTGCCCAAAGCAAACACATGGTCTTGCAGAGCACTTCTGCAGTCTTTCAGCTGAAGCCTCTCTGCTTCCCATGCTCCCTGTCCTCCCTTGTCCCATGCTCCCCATCCTCGCACTCCAACGGGATGTGTCCCATGGGGCCCCATTTGCTGAAGTCTTCCCCAGCTGATCCTTTTGTTTTATCTATGAATCAGGTTTGGGGATTTGCCCTTTGAGACGCAAATTTGCAGGAGCCAGTGTTGTGCTTTTGGCTCATTTTCCGTGTAGTGAGCTCCAAGTCCCAAATGATCCCAGCTTCAAACCTGTCTTGAGGCTTTGCAGACCCTTGACCCACTGGCTTTGCAGAGGTGCTACATTTCCCACCCTGCAGTCACAGAGGGTGACTTTGATGCTGCCTCTCCAAGTGATGGACTATGAGGAATATCTGCCTCCCTTGGCCCTGGGCCATCACATGGGTGAGGATCATTGCCATTTCTACATTTTGCTCTCATTTTGCTCTTGCTGTTGCCCTCACCAGGCACTGAGTATTGATTTATTCTTGGGGCCATGTCCAAACTACCCTAACAGAGACCTCCACTATGAGTGTGGAGCAGTTGTACTTTGTCTCTTGCTCTCTTTTTATGATGAAAACACTTTTTCCTGTGTTTCTGTCTCCCCTTTGAGGTCTAGCTCCACCTGAGTCCTGCCAAATTTCATTTTGTTCCTGTATTTCTTGGTTTCCAGATGTGTCTTCCTTTGCTGATCTCTCCCCCGTGTCATCTTTTTCCCTTTGTAGTCCTGACGCTAATTGTGAACACACTTTTCCTATAAAACATGGTTCCTGGCTCAAAGCCTTGCCTGAATGGTTGTCCCACCTGCATTTCAAACTCTAACTAAAAAAAAAAAAAGTAATTAAAATTTCCTCCGTGTTCAAATCCTCAAGCTCTTCAGTCACACTGAGTGCATTAACAGTGTTGTAGTTCTGGCCTAGCTTTGTGCATCTTCTCTAGTGAGCTTGATTTATCTATCCAGGATTAATCTGAAGTTGTCTTCTAGAAATGGCCAGCTGTTCTTCAAAGCTGTGGCCAAACAGGCATTTGGGGAAAGCCTCAGATATGGGTAGAGACCTGGGTGTAAGGAGCCTTTTGGGAGCAGTTGTCTGAAGGAGGAAGAGGGAGCACAGCTTTAACTGGAAGCAGTGAATTATGTTCCTCTCTGAGATTTGTCCTGTTTTGAAGTGAAATGGATCCAAGGAAGTCACGTGGTTTGTGTTAGACGAGAAGATCCTAATGTGGTCTTTTGTTTTTCCCTCCAAACTATCTCTGTCTATGGATTTGTTGGAAGACAGATTGCCAGGACAGTGTTACCAAATAATTATCCTGTGCCTCCTTATAGCAACCTTTGCAAGAAAGTGTTTAGACAGAGAAGCCACGTGAACTAGTCATTAATATCTTATAGGTCAGAGTTACAGATGTTGCATTGTGATGAAATATGTATTTCTTCCTATTTCCTCGGAAAATGGGCTTGTGAGACAGAGCAAGATTTATGATGATCTTAATTAGTTATTTCCTAGCTTTCAAAATGTTTGGGTTTGAGAGATGATATGATAGACAATTAACTTGTTGTCAGAGACAGCGACTTTTAAAATGAAATGTTTGTTCTCAAAATATTATTTATCTCAATAAGCATCGCACGCATGCCGTAGTACATACAGACATGCACGTATAGATAAATAGGCATCACTGCAGCTACAGGAGTTGGGAGCATGGCTTGATGCTCCTGGGATGGACAGTGGCCCCGGGTCCACATCAGGCTGAGCAGAGCATGCAGAGGTCACAGCCCTTCCGTGGGGGTTGCTGCCTTGTGGCTGCTCTTCTTGCCATGCTTGTCCTTGCCCTCCTCCTGGAAAAGTGACCTACAGAGGGTAAAGGGACTCCTGTCCTGCCCTGCCCTTTTCTGTCTGAGTTTATGGGCTAAGGTGAAGGCCAGAGTCATTTTCACAGGCTGAGATAGTTGGGGTTGTTCATCCTGGAGTAGAGAAGGCTTCAGGGAGACATTAAAGTACCTTCCAGTACCTAAATGGGCTACAAGAGAGCTGGAGAAGGACTTTGGATAAGGGCATGGAGTGATAGGACAAAGGAGAATGGCTTTAAACTGACAGAGGCCAGGGTTAGATTGGATTTTAGGAAGGAATTCTTCCCTGTGAGGGTGGTCAGGCCCTGGCACAGGTTGCCCAGAAAGCTGTGTATGCCCCATCCCTGGAAGTGTTCAAGGGGTTGGATGGGGCTTGGAGGAAATTGGTCTGGTGGAAGGTGTCCCTGCCCACGGCAAGAGAGAGTGGAATGAGGTGTTCTTTAAAGTGCCTTCCAGCCCAAAACATTCTATGTTTCTATAAGTACTCCAAACCAGTAAGTTCCAGGGACACTTGCCAGTAACATGGCACTTGTTAAGAGGTGGGGGGGTTGTGAAAGTTTTTTGCTAGACTAGTAAAGCTTAAATGAAGGGAATTATATCTCTCATTGCTATATCCCTCAAGGACAGAGAGGGGGTTGGAGATAACCTTCAGGGAAGGCAGAGGGCAGGATTGCACTGACCCCAAAGGATGCTGGATGTGGTCCCTGAAGCCGTGGCTGCCGTGATGCCTCGTTGCTGCGGGGAGCAGAGCTGCTGCAGAAGGAAAGAGGTCACCTGGAAGCTGATTTATTTTTTTTTCTTTCTCTTTCTTTTGCATGTTTTCATCAAAGCTTTATAAATAGCAGACAAAATCCCTGGGGAAAAACCTCCCAACCAGCTGCCTGTTGCAAATACTCCAGGAAATGGGAGGTGGTGGGGGAAGAGGGAAGGAAGGCTAAATTTGGTGGCTTTTATTTTTAACAAGGGCTATTTCAGTTGGCTTTAAACCCATGTAAAAAAAAATAAAAAATAGAGTCATGGGAAACTTTTGCCAGAACCATAGGAGTCTGTGGAGCCAAGCACTTGCTCTGGCCAGCACGGCACAGACGCGGTGTCTGCGCCAGCCCCTGCTCCAGGATTTGACAGCTCAGACACTGCCAAGGCCATCGCAGGGACAGGGAGCTCAGGGACAGAGATGAAACGATATATTTCAAGGCCTTGCAAGGTTTCTCTAGCAAAGCCAAGAGAGACTCAAAACTTTCCAAAGCAACCAAAGAGGGCATCTGCAAGTCCTTGCTTTTTTTGCAGGGCTGTTGTACTTGGGTCCCTGGTGCAGCACAGTAAAGTTTAAGTTAATGAACCCAGACAGTCAAGCAGAAAGAAATCCCCTTCTTCTGTGTTGCTTTTTAAAAAAAATTCCATGACGACCCTTCTCCTCCCGACTGGCCCTTGCTAAATCTTGCTGTTTGCAACACCTGAAGTCAAGGAGTATAAAATGACTTGGCAGCATCCCTCTAACATTCCCCTGGCACTCTTTGGAGAGCAAGGGTGTTAACCTTGGTGTCCTGGCCGTGTGCCAGGGTAAGTAATTACATTCAGCCTCTATAAATTAGCCCCACGGTCGCAGCCGGGGAGCTGCAGCGTCATTTCCTCCCGGCTGCACGATGCCCAACACTCTCCACCCGGGCACTGGTTGCACCTTGGTGCATGGGCTGGTACAGAGGACAGCCATGGGGAGCGATGGGGGATTGCTCATGCTAACGGTCTGTTAAATTGCTCCGGGGTTACAGGTTTGGTTCTCGGTTCTCCTGTGTCCAGAAAGGGAGAGCGGAGAGCGCAGAGCTGAGTCGGATCGGGCTCCCTACCCCAACAGGGTGACCTGATAAATTGCCACCAGTCAGCTGAACCTCAGTAACGGCCTCTCGGCTCGCAGCTAAAATTAGCTGAAATGGCATGAAGAGAATTGCTGAAACCTCCACGAAAGTGATTTAAGCCGAAGCACGTGACCTCGCATTTGTCACGGGCCGGAGCACGCGCAGGCTGCTGGCACAGCGCAGGTGATGTGCAGGAGCATGTTAAGACGAGGAGTCTCAATCCGTAACTCTTAACTCTGGTAGCTGGACTGAATGCTCTACCTGTGACCTCATCTCACATCTCGCTGTTCCCCTGCACTGACTCAGGTTAACCCCCTTCTGCTGGGACCCAGCTTAAAGGGTCTTCAGCAGGTGTCGGATTACAGCTGGAATGGACTTCAGAGTGCAGGAAGGGTTAATTTAAGATTAGGAACAATGTGTTGGCCAACTGTGCTTATTTTCCAGTGCAGATGCCAAGATAACCCTGTCCAGTCTGGGCTGAGATGGAGTGTGCCTACACGGAGGATGATAAAACCAATAGGGTGGGAAGGTCTAAGCAGGAGGAGATGTGGTGCCACATTCCAGACTGTCTTGTCATTGTTCCTTTCAAAGGTCATCTGCCTGGTCTTTAATTTCTGAGATTGGGTGCTAAGGGCTTTGGGGTCACCACGCCTTCTCTTCCATGAATCCAGCTGCCCCAGAGTGGGTGCCCTTCCCAGACTGGCAGCTCAGGCTGCAGCTCCTGTGGTTGCCCACTGTGTAGCAGTTCTACCTTTGCATGGCTGTTCTGTGTGTGGGAAAGGATTTCAAGAAACAATTGACCAAATGAAACCTCCGTAATGCTTCTAAATACTCAAACACATTAGACATGCCTGCCCAGCTCAGAGATAAATTAGAGCTATTATCACTAGAGCCCAGACAAACAAACGGAGGGCTCTCTCCAAACAAGCCATTCACTCAAGAGACTGGATTTACAAGGGTCAGGGAAGCAGCATGAGCTGCAGGCACTTGCTTTCTTTGGAAACCTGTTTAAATTGGCCATATTGATTGGTGCAGAAGGAGGGGAGAGAGCACAGCTCTGCCCTTCGGAATGTGGGGAGTCACCTCTGTGCAGGGACTGCGGCGCCGTGACGTACTAGCTGGCATTTTTCCTCTCCGTGTCTTCTATCAAAACTGGAAGGCAGAGACTGATCCATTTTGCTTTTTTCCCAAAAAATGTGATGGTTGGGAGATCAAGGTGTGCAGGAGCACATCAGGGATGCCAAGGCCACTTTGCCTTGCCCTTGGATTTTTGTGTTTGCTTCCAAGGAGGGATGGGGAGCCAAGCTGGTGGTAAGGTGGCACTAAGAGAGAGGCCAGTTCAAATCAGCATCTTGGGCATCAAGGAAACTGCCCGAAGGAGTAAATGGAAGCCAGAGCGTGTATTTTGGGCTGGATTTTGCATGGCAGCTAAAGGAAGGAAGGAGCAGATGCAGAGACAAAAAAGGAGTAAAGAAAAAGAGATGATTATTCTGCCTCCTTGCTGTGTTGGGCAGCCAGTGCTCTGGTGCAGGGTCTCCAGCACAGCTTTCCACGGTCTCCAGGAGCACCACGCTGGGGCTGAGCGTGACAGAGGCTGGGACTCAGAGCCTGGCTCAGGCAGGGTGTTTGGAGAAGGGCCACAGTCAGAGCAGGGTTTCACCTCTTGGCTGGGCCCCCTGAACCAGCCTCCTTGAGACTGAGGGAGCCAGGCTGGGGGGAAAGGCTGGGCTGAGAGACAGGAGTTCTGCAGCATCACGACCCCTGCCCACTTGCCTGGCAGCTCAGGCCAGCAGCACCCATGGAGGCTGTGAGGGTGTTATTCTCTTCTGAGAGATGCTCTTGAACACAAAAACTTGATCCTGAACCATAGTGTTGCTTTTTGGAAGATGTCCAGTCTGCATGCACAACCTCTGACTGATGTTGAATTTGCCATTTCCCTTGGTAACCAGGCCTGGTGATTAACTACCCTCCCTGCTCAAAATTGTCTTTTATTTCTCATGCAAGGTTCTCTCACTCGGTGTTGTCAACTCCCACTATTTATTTTGGGTTTTGCTGCTTACTGTGCCTTTTACCTGTAAGCCTAATGAACATGCCAATCTCAGCTATTTTCACTCTGTGGGTATCTGGGATCAAGTAACGACGAAGATTTTCTTTGACTGCTGAGCAGACAGAGCCCTTTCAGTCTTTTGCAGGGTTGAGCACAGGCAGAGCAGAAGCTGTCCTCGCCACTGCCTTGAGCATCTCCCAGTGCGTGGGATTTTATTTAAAGTCCCAGCCTCTGGACTTGAGCCATTACAGGGACCTTCCACTCTTTATTTTGCAGAAACCTGAAAACAATTACTCAAAAGAGAAACAAAAATAATTTGCCGGTTTATTTTTTTTTTTTTTAATGCATCAAGACTTCTGTGATGTTTTGGTTTATCGTGAGCAGAAGGGGTGGTGGGTGCTGGCTTGGTGAATAATTAGCAAAGCTGAGAACTTGCCAAGGAGACACTGTGGGCCTCAGGGGATGTCTTCTTCCACTGTGTGTGGTTCCACAGGCAGGGCAGACACTGACCTGAAATTCCTACAGATCTTCTCCCTGCTCAGCACCAGGGTAGGTTTAGTTAATGTGGGTGGCCTGTATGACCTCGACATCTCTGAATTTCAAGTGTTCATCATCTGCAGGTTTTTCTGCATTGCTGGGCAGGCTGAAGGGCACAAGTGGCCTCACCATCAGTGTCATGCACGTGGAGGGAGATGGAGTTTATTTTCCAGCTTCCTTCAAGGGTCAGAGGTCCACTGCGTTGTGTCAACCTCTCTCAGCTGAGCTAACGTGCTTCAGTAATCCCAAGACTTCAGATTTTTTCATCTTGCACTGTGTTTGTCACCCTCCCCGTATCTCCTGACACTACTGGTATAAATTAGAAGCATTTCAAAATGAAACAGCAAGATGCCTTGTTTAAAAATATTGAAATCATGTGTTTCCCCTTCCTTCATTCCTCTCTATATTTCTTCCCAGGAAAAAACCTATTTGTGAAGCTGGATATCCAGAGCAATAGTAGCTTTGGTGGCTGAACCCCAGGTGGTTTTCTGTTGATTCAGAACTTCAGCAAGTCCTACTAATTGCAAGTCCTACCCTTGCAGTGAAGCTTTGCCTCACTCACCATTTGCAGGCTTCAAGATTTGGGTACTGTTACCTGTCATTTCTGCTTCTAAAAGGACTCTGGAGACTGGGAGTTTGGGAGCGTTCTTCTAACCCCTTGGGATTTTGTGCATATGTGTTATCCTTTCTACAAAAGAATCAAGCTGGTGGTCAGGCCCCAAAATGCTCGAGTATTTATTTAAAAGTAAAATAAAAAGCTGCAGCAAATAGGGGTCGATGTCTTAAGGGCTGGGAGAAAAAGAGGGAAGAATGGGTGTGTCCATGTGTTACACATCTACAGGTTCATGTGGCGTCCCACAAGGTGAAGGAAAGTTGGTAGCATATGCCTGTGGTTATTGTGTTTGCTTCTCAGTTATCATACGAGGCCTAAATTAAGATGTCAATAAAATATTCCATGATGGGCACATTAAGACAGCCCTGCCTTGTGTTTTACGAAATGATTCGAGGAGCAGAGGAAGTGGGTTGTTGCATCTGGCACACCCTGATGAACCCTGGAGAGGATGCTTTGCCCCAGTTTTCAGAGGGAGATGCTCGAAGTTGCCCAGCTCTGCTCCTGCCTTGCTACCCAGGCACTAAAGGTCAGAGGAAACACTGGTGGTGACTCAGTTCCTTGGAAAATTATCTTGCTTATTTATGTGATGGCGAGGGAGAAGTTTGTGTTTAGAAGTCAGTGAATAAACGTATTAGAAAACAAAGACTCAAACCAATGTTCATTATTTTCTGAAAAGCAAATGCAGTTCTTGGCTTTCATTTACTGCAGAAGCATTTAAGAGATTTTCCTAGCAGAGATCAGAGCTACAGCTAGTGAAACCCTGTAAGAAAGAGTCCGTGCCTCAGGCAGGAGACACAGTGCAAGGGAAACAGAAGCAGTGACTGGTATTTGAGCACGTTTACAGGAGCCAAAAAGCAGAGCTGGGACCGCAGGGCCAGCCCTGGAAACCTCAGGCCATAGAACCGACCTCCTTCCTCCCACAGCAATGCTCTTAACATTGACCAAGACAGGATCGTTCATGTGTTGCCCCTGGAGTCAGTGGCTGAAAAGCTCTTTATGAGGCAGCAGAAACACAATGGGCTATTATTTTTAGGCTAGAGCCATTCACACATTTTCTCTGCAAAGCGAGTACCCTCTCTCTTTGTTGTGTTTAGTTGTTTGTGCTGCCTACTATTCCCTGCCTATCCAGCATCTAGCAAAATGAGATGCTGATCTTGTCTGGGGAGGTAAAATATTGCAAATTACCCTCATCTGGAAACCCTTTGGGTTTGAACCTGAGCGCTGCACTTGTGCTGTAGCTCCGTGTCCAAACCGGTGGAGCTAATGACCTGAGACTGCAGGGAAGTTTGGACACAGGCTGCAGCTCCGTCTCCCGGTAATGCTCTCCTCAGTGGATTAGAAGAAGCTTCCCTGGCAAACTGGGAAGGAGTCCAAGCTGGGGAGCTGGTGTGATAGGAACTGACAGGGCTGGAAATTTGATTTCTGACTCTTTGTGCGTGTATTTCTTATGAAAGAAGAAGAGGGAGAGGGAGCCAGGAGTACTTTGAATCCTGCAATCATTAAAACCAATTCCACTTTTCCTGCCCCTGCCCACCTCCTGATATGTGTGTGAAACAATCTTTACAGCTACACAGCCATCAGATGGTATCGACCCGGCGGTGGAAATTGCTATTGACTGCTGCTGGTGCTGCTCTCTGCACTTCCGTGGCTTTTAAAGCGACACTCTTCAGGTGATTTCAGTTTGCACTTGATACAGCCTGGGAAGCACTACCTGAAACGGGATGGGAAGAGCATGTGTGGGATTTGTGTATGCAACAAACACTGTCACTCTCCTTTAGTCAGGGGAAGGGTGTTTGAGCATGTGGGAAGAGATGCTTCTGCAGAATCATTCATCTAATAGGAAGATTCAGAAATTTGAATTTTTTTTTTCTTTAGTCCATCATGAAATGATTCTTGTCTCCCACTACAGTTTTCTCCTACTGCAATTCCAGCACCAAGCCAGGACCATTCTTCTACCCGTATGAAGAATCCATCCAGTCCTACATCAGCTGAGGACTAGATACATTGATTTCTTGTTTTAAGGGGCACCTCTTATTCCATATTATGAATTCTCTCTCATCTGCTTTAGGTTCCAAAGAAAAAAAGTCAGGAAGCAATAATATTTGCCTTTGATGCAAGTGTTTCGTGCATCTTAAAAACCCTTTTGATCATGTATGAGAACAGGGCTCTGTCTTAGGACTGTAAAAATGCACATTTTGTTTCCTCCAAGGCAATTTAATTGATGGTATTGGGTTATTCCAGTGCTTGGGTTTGGAGTTAAGTGGTGGTGAGGGGAGATGATAAAAAAGCTGTGTAAAAGCCAGGGCTAGAGTCTGACCCCAGCTCCACAGAGTAAATTTAGTGCAATGCCATTCTCATGATGCTGGTGGTCACTTGGGTTTCTGTGCAGTGAAGGTCCCTGTCCTACCTGCAGTGAAGACCTGGCAGATGCTGTCTTCTTCCAGAGCAGGCTGTGATGGTGCATTCTCCCAGGGACTGTTTTCTTCTGGGATGTTTCTCCAGGGCTGACGGCAGCACTGTGGCCTCCAGTCCACATGCAGTCCACCTACCAAGCACTGGCTTGAAGAAGGATGAACATGCTTTGGGAAGTGACATTTGTCTGGTCAAGGAGTAAAGCAGGGAGCACCCTGCTGTGGTCTGACCTGTGCTCCAGACCAGGCAAAGCTCCTGCCTCTCTTTTACCAGCAGGTTGGAGGTGCTGTTATCAAAAGAATGGATGTTGCTCTTTCTCATAGAGCTCTGCCTTTCTTCCTCTTCCAGACTCGTGCCTTTGACTTCAGCCACATGATAGTGCCCAGGAGCAGAGGCTGCCCAGATGTGTCCAGAGTGCATGTGCAAGGACTACCCTTTTTTGTTATCTGGAACAGTGACTGCCTAAAGCTTCTGAGCCAGCCCCTTAGCTCGAACACAAATAACCACTGCTATTAGCTCTGAGCAGTCCCTGACAGCCTTGATTTCAGGTCACAAGACTGGCAGGCTGCTGAGGTGTCAGGAGACATGCCTGGTATTTCCAAACTCTCCAACCCAAGCCCTGGGAACTGCTCTGTTGGTTTACACTGAGCCTTGGTGTTCGTGGGGTGAGTCTGACCCTTCTCAGCCTGGCTCTGTCTCAGCTGAATGGGAGGAAGAAGTGGAAATAGAAAGGGTTGGATGTGGAGAGCATGTCTTGGTGGGATGGTTTGCATACCCAGCCCCCAGCACTGAGCAGGCTGGGAAGGGAGATGGAGCAGGGCTGGGAGATAGGGTTAACTGAGAGTCAGCAGACTGCTGTGGGCAGAGCTGAGGCAGTAAGAAGCCTGGCCTAGGGGTGGTTTGACGTGCCAAACACTGCCCTGCATGCTTGGGACAGAGCTCTGAGAAGAAGGTACAGAATATCTCTGGGTGAGCATATGGCTTCTTTTGCATCTGCTGCCCACCCCTGGGATGGTCACAGGTCAGGCATGTCAGTTGTGAGGGGGGCTGATGACTATAAAAACCTCCTCTTGCCTGTGGCTTCTTTTGCCTCTTCTCTCTTTCCCTTCTGTTTATGGCAGTATGCATCTCCCAGCACACCGCTCCCGTTTCTCTCCTCCCACTACATCCCCATTTGGCTACTGGAGGCCAAACACTGCCTGTTCCATGGGGACAGTAGGGACCTGGGATGACTTTTCTCCTCACTCCTCCTTGGGCTCTGCCACTGTCTTTCTCTCTGGTCTAATTCTTGTATCACTCCAGAACTAGACTATCCAACTGGGGAAAGAACAATTATCTGGAAGAAGGGGCTGAAAGCCTGGAACACAGGAGGAGTTTCAGCTCTTTTATTTGAGGCCAGAGCAATGTGAGCCAAGTGGGGTCTTTCCAGCCTGGACCTTGAAATCTGGGGTCCCACTCAGGACTTGTAAAAATTAGAAAGCCAGGTCTTTACTCTGAGTTAAATCGGTACTTCTTCAAATGAGATTTATTAATTTACATCGTTTGAGGACCTTACCCAGCATGAGACTGGGGGAAAAGCAGCATGTTAGAGTTGCTGGTAGCTTTTTGAGTGTTATATGTCCTTTTATCTTCCCCATTGCAGGACCACAGCACCCCCATCTTTTTTCCAGCCCTCTGGCAAATGTCTTCTGTCCCCATCCCTTGGACACCTTGACTTTTTGGTTCATTAAATAGAGGTGGCAAAGGTTGAAGCTGCTGGTAAATAGGCCAGTGTGGGAGGCTGAAGGCTCCTTGCAGAGCAATATTCAACAGCTCCACCTCTGCCTCAACAGGATCTTCTTCCAAAGCCCCAATCCAAGTGAACATGGCTTTCCCTTCTCAGGGCTGTGGCTTTCCCTCTGCAGCCAGTGCTGAGCTGATGGGGCCAGTGGACCACGCACAGAATGTGAGTGTAGGTGGCTTTGAGCACACTGTGAGATGCAAACAGTGTTTGTTCTGCAGGCTCCACTCTGGTTCAGAGACAGTGGCAACCTGTCCTTTCTGGCTTCCCCTTTGGAGAACTGTGCCTAGCAACTTGCTCCCCTAGCCCACCTCCCAGCTCCTCATGTCCCATAGTAGTCAGGTGCTGCTGGAATGTGCATGTGCCCTTATCAAACAAGCAGCCCTTGATAGTTTCTCTTTCTTCTGGGCTTAACCTGCCTAAGTCTTTTTGGGGCGAGATACGATATGCGACTTGACAGCAATTCGAGGTGAGATTTTTTTCCTCCTGGGAAAGCGTGGTAAGAAATTAAGCTTTGCAGGTTTTCTGCCCAGTGGACCAAGGAAAGAAAAGTCCTTGGTGAACTTGGGCTGGGTCTGGGGACAGGAGAGCTGCTGCTGTGATTTGTGGCTATTCTCTCTGCAGCACTGCCTCCGTACTCACAAGTGAGAGGCAAGTGGTTTTGACACCTCTTTATGACCCGGGAGCCACAGGGAAGTGGTGGTGACTTGTGTTCTGGAAAGACAAGGTCATCGACAAGGGTGGTGCAAACATCTTTGGTTCGTCTGACCCTACTAGAATCCAAATATTTTCAATTCATAGGAATTAAAGTGAACATCATAGTTTTAGGCTAGTGGCTAAATCTGGGTGCCTCCCAAGGTGGTGTACAATATAGGGATATTATGGGGAAAGCTGTTGATAAGAGCAACAGTGAAAATGGATGTCTGGTTTCAAGCCTATCTGTCCTACAACCTTCAGGGCCTGCCAGGGGACGTGTTTCCTGGGCTGTGAAAAACCAATATGGGACACAATCATATATCAGTGATTATATCGATCATTGTCTCAGACCCATTCAGTCCAAGGACACCAGCACCTTTTGGAGAGGAAGTGTTGCTCCTGCTCTGGGAGTCTGGGGAAGGTGTTGAATGCATGGCAGTGATGCTGTGCAAGGGGAAGTGACTCCCCTTTAGGGAATGCTGGGTCCATACTTGAACCAATTAGTAGAATGGAGCTGAGCAAAGTACAGAAGGGATCAGACTGATAATAAGCAAAATGCTCAAATATGGGAAGTTGGGGAAGAAGCCAAATGAAAATGAAATGAAAGGCTAAGGTCCAACTTCAGCAGTTGTGCAGAAAGGATGGGACAGCTGATAATAGGAAAGCCTGCAGGAACAATGGGTCAAACCCCTACGCAAGAGACTGAAGGAATCTGTGAACAAGCCAAGTGGGGGTGGGGGGATTTTATCGAAAAGCATTTCAGCAAATTAAAGCTGTTGGCTTGCTTACCACCATCAAGACCTAAGTCCCTCACTGTGACCTCATTGCTCAGTGCTTTGTGGGGATGGCCAGTTGAGAAGTGCATGGGTTAGTGAGGTTCTGTCTCAGAGGAGCAGCAAGGGTCTTCTTGGCACACCTTTGCATGGAGGGAATGCTTCCCACCAACTTTACTGCTGTGGAAGGGCCGACAGCATTTGCTCTATCCCTTAATTCAGAGCTGGTGAGAATTGTCTTTGGGGATAACCTTAAACTCCTCTTTTATGAAGGTGAAATCAGAAACCCGTAGCTGAGCCTCTTCCTTGGCAGTCTTTCCTAGTCTTGGAAACCCATGGAAGACTCAAGAGACGAAAACCAACTTCTGACTGCAGACGAGCTCCATAAAGACCACTCGAAGGTAGATGATGTGATGAAAAACATCCCAAAAACTGTAAGTCTGGACCTAAGAAAATTATTTTCTTACAAAGAAAGTAATTCTAGATCCCTCTAGTTCACATGAGGCAGCGGGGATTCCTTTCACAGACACGTTGATTAAGGTAGGCATTACATGATCACTTCGGCTCTTGCTAGCGGAGGTAAGGCTCCTCTTTTTCTTGGCTCTCCATATCCCCATGTGTACAAAAAGAATAGGGATATAACTTCATGGTAAATCTTCTGAAAATGGACTTGCTACGAAAGACAGCCCATCCTGCTAGCGGTGAAGAGGTCCCATTTGGAGGCTTGACTTGTGAGATCTCATGGAGAATCTATGGAATACAGCCATGAGTTTGTACCTCTAATGTGGCTTTCTCTTTATAAAAGTACTGCACGGAATGTGAGACTCACTAGATAAAAGTGAATTTAACAGCTATTTTGTATCCTTTGAGGAACATCAGTGCCAGTTGAAAGAGGGGAAAAAAACCTTTTTGTTGAGTCTGGAATGGACCTGCTTTTATTGAAGGACTCTACAACTGCTTTTGTTGCTATTTCCGCTGATAGCTTTTACCTGACTTGTTTTCAAAATCCTTGTTGAATTTTTTTTTCTGTCCGCAAAAAACTGCATTTCCTTGCTGAAATTCAAGTTGGGGGCCTGGAAAAACGTCCTAAATGATTTTGCAGATGGCTTGTTCTGATGTAGAACTCTCAGAAATAGGGCATTCTGTAAGAGAAGTCACCTGTTTATTTCCAGGAGGGTAGACAATTTATTTTAAACAATGCCATTTTCTTTTCAATTATAGACGCTTTTGTGGAAAAAAAATTCCAACAGTCTCTAAGAAAGAGCACGTGATCACAATTAAAGGATGTGCTGTGCTGTATCAGAAGGTAGCATTTAAACCAGGGAAAGCCTGAATATTGGCTATAACTCATCGTAATTATACCATCTATTTCAAACATGTAAATATGTTTGGTAGCACTTACATGTTTATGTCAGCTATTGGGAAAAGACGTTTTTCTTTTTGGTAAACTTCTGATGGTAAGAATTTTGTTCCTTGCATTTGAATAAATAACAAACAAGCTTACATACCACAAATTTTTGTGTGAACAGAACTTGGTCCCCTCTCTTGTTGTAGGATTGTACCCATGTTTGGGTTATTTATAATAATTTCATGAATAGGTAATATTAATAAGCAACATATTAATTAAGACATACATTTCTCAGCAGGATAAACCATGACTGTGGCAAAATCAGTGTGATGCAGGGTACTGAACATGAAGGTGGGAATGGGGTGAGTAGGAATCTAATTCTGGCTCTTTCCACCCTAACTGGGGTCAGGGGTATTTAGCTCATTTTGAAAGGGCTTTGAGATCTGCAGGTTGAGATCCCTCCAGAAGACCCAAGTGCTTTCCTAAAGTCTAACACACAAACCCTGCAAAAACCTGAAGGCTGATTTAACCTGGCATTGGAAGTGAAGCTGCATCTCTGCTTGAACTGATGAGAAAACTCCCTTTGCTTCTGGGGACTGGGATCCTTTGCTAGGAGAAATCATTCTGAGCCTATTTCCCGTCCCTTTGACATTTTCTGTCTTATCAAAAGCCAAAGGAGTAAGGAAGAAGGTTAATGACTAAATTGACAAATAAACAATCAGTTCAAAGCAGCAACACGACATTTCCTGGAAAATTTAAGAACCTCCTCTGAAAATCAGTTAGGAATGTAAATGCTGCCACACTCCAACTCAGGGGAGGCTATCCGTACAGAGTTCATTGTGTTACAAGGGGCTGAGGCTGGCTGGGAAATAGGAAGGGCTTTGGGTTTTCCATGGAAAATTTTTCTTCAGAGGAAAATTGGAGAAGAGGGAGGAAAATTAACTTGGTCATGGCGAACAGGGAAGGGTATGGCCACAGAAGTGTCTTAAGTAGAGCCCCTCCTACGGTGTGAGGTACGATCTGTACGATGTTTGGCTCTGGGATGTCAGGTTTGGGGCAGCAAAGGGAGAGAGTCCGTGGCCGTCCTAGCAAAAGGAAGTGTTTAAGGAGTCTCAGGCCAGAAAACTGCTTCTCATTCCATGGCGGCATGAGCGTTGAGGGATGGTGACAGTGGGATGCTTCCCTCGCGGTCAGAGAATGAGAGTGTGTTTGGCCTTTGTTTCCAAGGGCTCCACTTTGCCACAGTAATGGTGCATTAACAACGGCTTGATTTTCATTTAATAAATAATAGGAATCATACTGCGACGGAGCCAAGATTTTAAACAAGAGGCTCCCATAAACATTTTCTTCAGGAATCTGTGATAAACCAAAGATAGTGTTAGATGTACTCGGGGGGAGTGGGGAGGCCAGACTTGGAAGCTGTCCATCTGCTTCGCCATTGAAACAAAACCACTTTATAATAACCACAGAGGAGAGGAAGCGATGCAGCTTGGCACATACACTTACACTATGTGTGGTGGAAATGTTTATTCTTTATTTCAGAAAGATTTAGTGGGTGTAGAGATAATAGAGCATAGTGCTCACTTGTGTCTTGGGGAAGGAGGGGTGATAGTGTTTGGGTTTTAAGGGAGTCCAGTGTCGGCTCCCATGGGGAATATTTTCGGTAATACCTATTGCAATCTCATGCACTTGGAAGGCAGGAAGAGACAGAGGAATGAAATGTGCTTTTCAGGAGAGGTGTTGTAAAGGCCCCAGGATTAGTTATCTCTGACAGGAAGGATTTTACAGCAGACAGCAGAGGCAGTCCTGGCCATTTCTGCATTGGCATATAGCTCTTCCAAGGCCCTTTGTTGGGATGCTTCCCTTGGAGCTGCTCGGGTCGCTCTGCCCTGCTCTCTCTGAGATGCCATGGGGCTGCCTGGGGCTCACCAACCCCATGTGTGCCACATATCCCTACCCATGCCAGATCCCCAAAGGACATTCTGGCTCCTGCACTCTCCTGTGTGCTGAGGCACCACATTGTGACTTGGAAAATGGGGAATGATCTTCTGAACAAGTGTCAGCAGGGTCAGCAGGCCACTAAATCCCATGGTCCCCAAATGTCCCTGTCATCCATCGTGCTCCCTTTTCCACTGTGCACATTCAGCTCTGCTGCACTGCCTCTCCTTGGAGCTGCTCAAAATCAAGCCCAAAAGACCCTGGGCTGACCCCGGGGGTGGGAGAACCCCTGCCAGGGTTTGAGACAGCAAATGTCTAGACTTGGTGTGTGAGCAAGCAAGTGAAGGCATGACTAAGTGTCTGAAAGTTTGGACCTCTGCAGAGGAGTCCCTTGGCTCTTTGTTTCTTGGATACAGTTCTATTTCCTGTGGAGCCGTGGAGATAAAGGATATTTTTTCTCCCCTTTTTTTTCCCCTTTTCAAAAAAGCAGAAAATATATAGATACGTCTTGGGTGAGAAAGCAGAAACCCTTGAAAAATTCTGGCAAATCAAGACACACGAAGAATGTGTTGAGTGAAACATTTCAGAGCGACAAAAATCAAAATATCTCACTTCGCCTTCAACTGCTTTACAACATTTTAATGGTTCTAAAGGAAATTTCAAAACTAAAAGTCGTGTTTTGCTTAAAACACTGGAAAGTGTTTCATTAAAAAGGAAGAGTGGAAGCAAAACAATTGCCTTATATATTTTTTCTTTCCAATGAACCTGATGGGTCTTTCCCCAAATGGTGCTGAGGGCAAGGAGCCAGGGCTAGGCGCATCTTCCCTTGTGTCACAAGGGGCCTGGAGCTGGCATCCTGAGAAAGGGACGATCTGATGAAGCTGTTTGCCACGCAAGAAATTCTTCCATTACCAGAACTATTTTATTTATCCTTTTTTGTATACAAATTTGCAGGCCAGCCCAGTCCCACGGCCGCGCCTGCTGACATACTGAGGTCTTTGTGGCAACAGGACAGATCCCAGGGAAGGCAGAAAGGGGCTGTGGAAGTCTGTTCTTTCCAGAGTGCTGTGACACGTAGGTTGGAATGGTGGTCTTGGTGGCCTTGGGACCTCTGCCAGCTGTTCCTCCACTGTTTGGGCAGGGGAGGGGCCATCAGGTGTGGGATGTGGCACCGCTGGCTTGTGTGAAGTGCTTGGGGAAGCTCTGCATGGGCCAGGGAAGAGGAAGGAGAGAACCGCAGAATCAGTCAAGTAAGAAGGGACCACAGCGGGTCCTCTGGTCCAAGATTTATTGAGAGAAACAGCACCATGAGGAGACATCAGTGGCCGAGGTGAGTGGGAAGGATCTCCCTGGTGGCTACAGCAGAGGGGGGGCCCCCTGCTCCTTCCTGGGAGAGGTCGGGACAGAGTCGGGAGTCAGAACCAGCTGGATGGCTGGGGGGCAGCGGGGAGGCACAGAGGCTGCCCGGGGGGCATCAGGGAGCCGAGGGGATGGGGAAGGCTGATGGAATGGGAGAAGGCAGGCTGAGGGGAGGTCGGGAAGGCTGACAGGAGATGGGAAAGGCTGAGGGGAGGCGGGATGGCTGGAGGAGGCGAGGTGGGGGGCTGAGAGGAGCCTTAGGAGCAGCCGGGGGGCCGCGGTGAGCCCCAGGGGCGGCGGGCGGGTTGAGGCACCGCTCTGACCGGCGGGGACCGCGGGCCGGGGCCCGAGCAGGGGCTGAGCAGCGCATGGCGGCCGGCGAGGGCCCCCATCCCCGGCCCGGGCCGCCCCTTCCCCCCGCGGCGCCGGGCTCGCTCGGGCTCGGTCGCTTTAAGGCGCGGGCGGGGCGCGGCCCCGTCCCACCTCTGAACCCGGAGATTGACGGGCGGGCGCGCAGGGGGCGGTGCGGCCCGCGGGCCGTCCCTCCCGCCGCCGCCGCCGCCAATGGGGCCGGGGGGGCGGGCGGCGCCGCTGCCCCTTCCTCCCCCCGCCCCCGGGCTCCTCCGTGCCAGTTTGAGGAGTCCGGAGCCGAACAAAAGCAGGCGGCGAGGGCCGGAGCGGTGCGCGCAGGCCCGGCGCAGGGGGGGCCCAGCCAGCCCCGAGCGCGGCCCCAGGGTGGGGGAAAGTTTGGAGCCCTCCCCCGGTTGCGCGGGGGCTCCGCCGCGCTCCGGCCGCGGCAGCTCCGGCGCTGCCATCGCGGGCGGCCGCCCCGCCGCGGCCACCGCTGCTGCCGCCGCCGCCTCCTCCTCCTCCTCCTCCCCAGGCGCAGCCCCTGCCCCTGGCCCGCCCGCTGCCTCCCCGGCGCGGGGCTGAGCTGCCCTGCTTTTGGAGTCGCCGCCGTTTTCCCCTCCCTTCCCCGGAACCCCCCCCCCTCTCTCCCTCCCTCCTCCTTCCCTCCCTCCCTCCCTCCCCCCTCCTTCTCCTCCTCCTCCTCCTCCAGCAGCCAAAGGGATTTTTTCCCCTTTCTTTTTTCTCCCTCTTTTTTTTTTTTTTTTCCTCTCCCCCCTCCTTCATTTTTTTTCTCCTCCTCCTCTTCCTCCCCGCCGCGGAGCCGGGCGCCAGCGTGAAGGATAAATAAAAAGCGAAGAGGAAGAGGCTGGGGAGGAGGAGGAGGAGGAGGAGGAAGGGGGGGGAGGAAAGAAGAAGAAGAAAGCGAGCAAGAAAAGAAAGCGAGGAGCCAGGCGGCCAGCCCAGCCGCGCCGCTCCCGGCAGCCAGGGCAGGAGGCGGCGGCGGAGCGGGGCCGGCGGCCGGCGATGGATGACCAGCCGCGGCTGATGCACACGCACAGCGGGGTGGGGATGCCGGGGCACCCGGGCCTGTCCCAGCACATGCAGGATGGACCAGGCGGGGCGGAGGGGGAGGCAGGCAGGAAGCAGGACATCGGAGACATCTTACAGCAGATCATGACCATCACGGACCAGAGTTTGGACGAGGCGCAGGCCAGGTGAGAGCGGTGGGGAGCGCGGGGGGGCAGGTGCCGGGAAGTTTCCCCCGCGCCCCGGCCCGGCCTTTGTTGTGCGGCGGGGGGAGCGCGCCCGGCCGCGGGGCGCACCGGGGAACCGGGTCCTGCTGCTCCTGCCGCTGAGAAACGGGGGGAGGGAGGCGAAAAGAATGGTTGATATCCATCCTTTTTATTTCCTATTTCCTCCCCACCACCACCCCCAACTTCGTTGGGGTATCGAGGGGTCGCAGCGCCTGCAGCCTCCCCTCTTCTTCCTCCATCCCAAACTGGGCCTGGCTTTTCCCAGCCTTTTTGGGCTGGGGGATAATTGCGGAGGGCGATGGTGGTTGGGGCAGGCTGGGCGTGCGGGAGGCTCCGCTCCGGGCTCCTCTGAAAGAGCCACGAAGTGCTGCCCCGCTTTCAGGGCCGCTAATGATGTTCTTTCCTAGGGCCCTGTAGTGGTGTTATTTTTAAGGCCGTGTTTCTGCGCTTGGAAGATGCTCGTAGACGCTTCGCCTTTTTTATTTTTTTTTTTTCTTCTTAATTGCAGATGTATTTAAAAAGGAAAAATAAGGCTGTAAAAGCCGGTATCTGAATTGTCCTGAGCTTCAGGGAGTGCAAATCTAATGCACACCTTCTAAAGCGCTACTAAAAGTTAAGGGAGGGGAGAAAAAAATCCCCAAATGAAGGAATTAAAACAAAAAAGTTGCCCCGAATCGCCTGGGGTATGCTTGAAATCTCTTCTGGGCTGCAGAGCTTCTCCGTGTGGTGTCCTTCCCCCTGCTATTCATGCCCCGAGCTGGAGCAGATTGCTAGAATACATTGTTCCTAGAAAAACGCTCCTCACAGCCCCAAAACTCGCTTATGAAGAACTTCCAGAAGGGTAAAAGTACCCCCCCCAAACCACAACTTTCGTCCTCCCCACCTCCACAGCTTCTGTAAAGCTCCTGCTTACTAAAAGGGCTTGTTGCGAGGCTGATCTTATTTTCTTATGTTCTTGCAGGGGCAGAGTAGCTGTGAGGCGGAGGAAATCATTCACTTTCTCCCCGGCTAGACCCGGGGCAGTGAGGGGATCTTTCTTTGGAGAGTTGCAGGAATCATGTGTGTTCCTGCCTGGATAATTTAGTGTAGTTAATCAAATCACTAAAACCGAAGCAGAACAGAGCTAAGAGAAGGCTTTATGGGTTTGCCTTGCTGGTCTATTTCAGCTGCTTCCTCAGTACTTTCAGTAAAAAATATTTTTATATCTGAGTTGACAAACATACTCTATTTATCAATAATATTTGGCTTTGCATTTCCTCCTTCCACCCTACTATTGCAGGGGTTATTTTGCTGCTGCCTTTTTTTTTTTTTCTTTTTTAATGAAGTTTTGGGACGATGCAAAGTGCCTGTATTATTTGTAAGAGGGCCCCGACAGCGTATGTACGTGATTTGCGTATACCCAAATGTCTGCGCCCATCTGGGTGTGCTGATAAGGGAACACTGTGGTTCTGCAAGGGTATACACCTTTGAGAGACTTCATCAGATATATAAATCTTTTTAACATGTTGTGGGTGGTGGGGTGAGTAGTGTGAATGTTTGCCAGATGTTCACATCGTTTTTCGCGTGTAATTTCGGTTGGTAAACAGAAATCCCGTAACCCGTGCCCGATAGCAACAGCCCTTTATACAACTGAACCCTTGTCTAAAGGGTCGTATGGCTTGAGAGAAAAAATGAAATGATATTTTTCTTTGCCTCAGCGGGTGCTTGGTGGGTTTTAAAACCACCCAATTAAACACCCCCCCCCCCAAAAGTCTCTCCTCAAAACCCACGGGAGAACGGTCAGCTCTGAAATAACAGCAGTCAAAAAGAGCAGCGCTGAATAGCATTCCCTCCCCTTCCCAACAGCAGCCGGCTGTGATTTTTAATGTGTTTACTGTCCCAATTGTAAAGAATTAAATTTTAACACCTGCAAATAAGCTGGATGTAAGTGGCATGGAGGTAGAGGAATGGGTTTCTCGTTCCATAGGTGTGTGTTTCTCATTCCATACGTGTGTGTTTCTGTGCTCCAAGTTGGGCGCTGAAATCCCCCGAACTGACAGCTCTAAGCAGAGGATGTTTCCAGCGCTGGGGCAAGGGGGGTTTATTTTCCCTCTGCCTCACAGAACGAGCCTAATAAAGCACATGGCCGGGTGTAATATCGTAGGTGGGGGACAGAGAGAGCGCAGTGCTCACTCTGTATTGAATAAGACAGTTGATGCCAGCTTGGCTCCCAAAAGCTTCTGGCTTCGGCGTGGAGATCGCCTGGCTCCCGCTGGCCATGGGAGCTGCTCCGTGGCAAAGGCGATTTTCAAGCCATTCCTGAATTAGTGTTATTCATCTCCCCCGTGTTGGGTAGGTGGCTGTTTGCAGCACTGGGGCTGAGGGGGCTCAAACCTGTCCCCCCCACCTCTGGCACACACACGCCAACCGGCTTGAATTTGGAAAGTTGTTCCTCGTGGTGACATCCTAACCTCACCCTCCTCTCTTTTCTTTTCTCTCCAGGAAACATGCTTTAAACTGCCACAGGATGAAGCCAGCGCTTTTTAATGTCTTGTGTGAAATCAAAGAAAAAACAGGTAGGAAATCAATGCTGTTGGTTCTGTATTATTTTTCTTTTTGCTCTTTGAGGGTTTTATTTTACCAAGTTTGTGCCCCCCTGTGCCCCACCACATGCAGGAGTATTTAAGTGGGGAGAAATAACTCGTCAGTCTTTAATGCTTCGGGCAGTGGACTTGCATGATGCGGTTTGTGTCTGGAAGGGAAAATACTGTGGTTTAATTTCTATTGTATAGCCTTTCTTTATTTATTGCTTTTTCTGTGGAGAAGAAAAAAAAATCAACCCCCTTGCAATTTCGGTCTCTCTCTGGTTTCTTCATCAGGACATGGCACTGTTTAAAAAAAAACCAAAATAAAATCTGGATGCAGAGTGTGTGTGGGGGGAAATAACCCCAACAAAATGAAATTGTGCAGTTTTATTGCCATCAGTATTCGGGTAAACATTAAGGTTTCCTTTTTTTTTTTAAGAAGGGGTTAAAATGCTGTTGTCTGCCAATCATCCAGGCTAGCTCATGTACATCTAGCTCATGTAAGAACAAGTTGTCAGTTGCCTTTAGTGAAAGCAATATATTAGATTGTTAGTTACTTTAGGGTACTGTTGTTTTATGGCATGGGGTGTTCTCAGGCTTCTTTAGAAGCTAATGGCATGAGAGCGTTGGTTCTGCTGTTTCCCACTTTCCAGACCTCCTACCATGTACTAACACACTTATAACACATCCCAGGGGGGCATTTAAATTTTAAAAGCAACAATTAAAAAATAGCAGTCATCAATCAAGGGTGATCTTAAACAACAGATGCTCAGGGAAGGACATTTAGCAACATGCACCACTTATTTATGTATTTGTTGGAATCTCTCTTTTTTTCTTTAATAGAAAAAAAAAAAGTGGGGGAAATGATGGAAATTTTGGAGGGGGGGGAGGGATTGTTCATCTCTGCTCTTGGTTTTCTGAGCTGACCAGAGTTGATCTGTGGGCTTTTCCCTGCCGATCTATCCGCCTTGTTTTAGCACGCTGCAAAGTACTTGACTTCTCCCCCCCGTCCCCCCCTTTACAACAAGGACTGAAACAGTCAATAATTCATATCTAAGCCATATAAGCAAGGGCATGACATGAATGAAAGTGACAATAAATATGATTGCACACCCAGTTGATATACATTGATAGTTACACATAAAAGGGGAACAGCTTTCAGAAGCCTGAACTGGGTCTTATTTTTTTTTTCCCCTTTCTTAAATATATATATATAAAACCTCCTAGCATGAGCAGCTGATTGAAAATACAATTACTTGACTCTTGCAATATATATAAAATGACTAAGGGGCCCCTTTGTTAAGCGTTGTTTGTGCAGTGTGTAGCCCAGACAAAGCACCTACCGATGGCATTCGGCTCTCCGAAGTCCTCACAGCTGCAGGGCCGGCTCTGACCTTCCCGAGGAGTCCTTCCTTACAGAGTTCCTGTAATATCAAGCAGTGGGTTTGGTATGGGAACCTCTGAACAGTTCATTTGCTGTAACACGGGGCAGTCTGTCTAGAAATAGATTTGATGGGTTTTATAGTGTTTCCCTGTGTGCCTCCACAAAAAAAGGAGCCACCAAGTTCCTTTCCCTTTTCCCTCTTTCTCCTTTATTTTGTGTGAGTCGAAGAACGTGTTTGCCTGTCTTTTTTTTTCCATGTGTATTCGATGCTGTGTATGTTGCCTGTGCAGGAACAGTTTTTGTCAGGGGAGCTGTTTAATCCCAGTTTGGCATTGCTATCAGTGCAGTCTCAAAGTTAGGGGATGGGGAATCTGCTGGGACTAAACTTGGTGGGAAAATCCAGGTGATTTGGGGGATGCTGTGAAGTCCCGGTGAGCTGGGGAGGGATGAGGAGCTGTACATACCCACAGTGACTAGGTGGGATAATTCCTGTCTGCTAAGGAAAAGGGAAAGAGATGGTATAGGGTGAAGCATGCTGCTGGAAATCAGGATGTTCAGGTGTGAACTGGGGCTGTCTTACATTTTTTTTTTAAAATGCTGTTTGTTGCTGTTGTGCCTGGGTTACTTGGCTACGGGGCTGCACTGTGGAGGTCTCCGAAGAGGTTGACGTGAGATGGCTTTTGGAGTGTTGTTTATCTACCCTCAGATATGTTTACAGTGAATTCCTTCACTTTGCAAATTCAAAGACCTCCTCCCCTCTCCCCCGTCTGCATCCCCAAAAGTCACACTTCGTAAGGAAGCAAACGGCCAGATGGTTTTGATTTATTTTTATTATTTTTTTTTTTTTAATTATTGCTTTGTGGGCCCGATGCTAGGAGGAAGTTCGCCTGTGTTTTTTCTGGGGCCGAGGGTACGACCTGGTTCCGTTTGCTTACCCCTTCTTTGTGGGCAGCAGCGTGAAAGTTGAGGCAACTTCTTGCTTCCCACTTTCCATTTAGCTTCCCAGATTTTTGCATGTGCCGCGTTTGAAATCCTGGTGATTGTTTGTGGTCACTGGTGGGTGTTTCAATGTGCTTGTGTACATCTTCCCCCCCGGCGTTATGATGTGCAGAAATGTGCGTTCAGTTACCCCGCTGCCTGATTTAAGTGACTCCAGAGCCTTACGGAGACTTTACCACCATCTCTCGCAACATTATGGCTAATATTTCATGGTGTTAACCTTGTCTTGAGCAAACCCAAAGTGTCCATAAAGTTCTTGGAAAAAGAGGTCGTCTGTATTGGCCGAAGAGTTCCCTTTTGCGTTTGGGCTCTTCAGTTATTTTAAAGGATTTATAAACACTTTTTAAAAATAATAATGATTAAAAAAAAAAAAGCTCAGTCTTTTGTTTGCAGCCTGGAGATTGCTGCTTTTGGGGTGATGTCTGTTTAAAAGTATTGAAAGTTGAGGGGTTTGATCCAAGCGGGAGTACGTGGGGGCAAAAAAATTGCCGCTTAAATATACATCGAAGTTGCCGGCGTTCATTTGGTGTGTTTTCACTTGCTGTTGGTCGCTTTGTTGCGAGGGAAGGGGCAGGACTGCCTTCAAATGGCTGGCTGGCTTTTTGGAATAATAATTATGGAAATGGGAGGCATTGTTGTCCTAAATACAATTGATTCCTCCTTCAATAGGGATTGAAATCGGAAATTGCATTGCTGATTTATGAAAAGTTTGAAGGCAGGGGTAGGGGCTCTGTCTTTATGGCTTTTTTTCCCCCCCCCTCCTTGTTTTCTTCTCTCCCTTGGTATGTTTTTTTTTTTTTTTTTAAGCTGTTCTCTGCATGAGCAGAATAGCTAAGCAGAAGAATCAGGCAAGGCGTACGCAGACGTGGGGTCCTTGGATGGCAAACTGGAAAATATCTGCTGTCAAAATGCAGCAGCATCTATTTCAGCTGTGAGCCTTTCCCAACTCCCATCTCGTTCGGCGGGGACCGGCGGGGAGAGGCTGAGCACAGGATATATGACCATTTAATCTGATTCCTCCTCCTTAAGAGCTTTTCCCATCGTTTCACTTTCTCTGCTCATTTGGGGGAGGTGAGGGCATCGGGCAAATTCTACTTCTTAAAAAGACCCTGGCTTTCTATTTGAAATCACACGATTTTTATTTTCTTACTCTCCTCACCCTTCTGTGTTGAAGGAATTCAGGATTAAAAGAAAAATGTACATAGCACCAGTGGAGGGGGGGATTTACGAAGTGGAATATTTATAGACAGCACTGATTAGCTGTGCAATTGTTGTTGAATAATGGGTTTGTTGTGTCTTTTTTTTTTCTTTTAATTTTAGAACACAATAGCTATATAAGGTGCCTCTTAACTACCTTTCCTTGTGCATTATCTTCACCAAACTTAACTCAAATCAGATCTTTGGAGGAGGTAGGATTTTTCCCCTTCTTTTCTTCCTTAACACCCCTTTGTTCTCTCCAGCTCTGTGTTCAATTAACACCCCCATCGCAGAACTGTAGTCTTTTTTTTTTTTTTTTAATGTCTGTTACTGTATTTCACTTCTGACACCTCTCTTATTATTCTTGCCTGCTATTTCTCTTTAATATAGCAATTACGATATGGGGTTTCTTTTTCTTCCTCCCTCCCTCCCTTCTCTTCCCCACCCCCCAAGCTAATATCCCACCAGGGGTAGAAGAGGGACAGGCATGGTGTGTGCAGCGCTGGTGGTTTTGGGGTGCTGTAAGCAGGGTACATTGGCTGAAGTGTTTCTCAGGGCAGGATGGGGCAGCTTGCTTTCCTTCCCCCCCCAGCCCTTCTCCGGGGTATCAAACCCTGCCCTCCTCCTTATTCTGTGTTTCCACGGAGGAGGTTTCCCAAGGCGCAGGAGAGAGTTCAACACCCCGATTTGAATTTCAATGCAATTCTTGCACCTAAGGCATCATCCTGCTTCTGAGAAAGCTCATCACGAAAGTGCTCGTGTTCCAACCCCGCAGGATCGGGGTCCCCTGCTCCGCTTTGGGCAGGTCCAGCCCTTGCCTGGCTGCTCTCCCTCCTGCCCTTCAAAGGGGAGGAAGCCTTTGCTTTGATATTTGTTATTACTATTTTTTTTTCCTCTTCCAGTTGAAAGGCTTTGAAGGCAAAAGTGATGCTTCTCTCTCCCAGCCAGGCAGGGTCTGCAGGGTCCCTGGTGTGGCTGCCTTGGGGGGGAAGTGAAACATTTTGGGAGAGCAGGGCCTCCAGCTGACCCACACTGCCTGAGGAAGCCTCTCTATAGCTCCAATTAAATTGCTTCCAGAAAACTGATGTCTTCAAGGGAAAGGAGGGGAGGGAATGTGCAAGGGGTTGGAAGATAGGGATGTTTTGGGAGACCTTGGCTTGGTGGAGGGCTGTATTACTGCCAGAGGAGCAGCCACATTTGGGACTGGCTGGGAGAGGATGGAAACCTGATGGAAAGGGGACCATGTTCCAGTAGGTCATGGACCTGTCACTGCCGCGAGTCCTTTTTCTGGGTTTTATTCTTCCAATGTGGTGTTGTCCACCAGGGATCTGCTGGGAATGGATGGCTTTGGAGGAGTGTGCTTGCAGGGATACTTCTTTTTTCTTCTTTATAATTTCATATTTTCTTTCTCTCCCCTGGTAGCATGTGGTTGGAGCTCTTTGAACGGAGCGGGCTTAATTAGTTTAATCAAAATTGGCCTCCTGCAATCCTCCAGGGGAGGAGGTGGGAAGAATGGGGCTGGCAGTGGGCTCTTCCTCCCACCTCCTCCCTCTCAGCCCTGCTATCAGAGTGGAGAAACCAGGCCTGGCTCTGGCGCATCGTTCCCGCTCTTGAGGAAATCCCCACAGTTTGGGGAGCACAGGAGCAAAGCTGTTTGCTTTTATTTCAAGGCTTGGTTTTTGTGGGTGCCTGATGTTGAGTAAACTTTGCTGTGGTTGCAGCAGAGCAGGAGGATGCTCTTGGAGGCTCTGCTGTGTCCCATCGCTCCCTGCCCCGTCTGTTTGCTCCTGGGGGATGGGTGCTCCTTGATCCCACGCTCCCAAGTTTCCTAGCCTGTGCTTGCACTGACCTCCCCAGGTTTTGGATAGCAGTGGCTGTTGGGTGCATTTGTCCAGGGAAGGAGGGTGGCAGGGAGGTGCTGGCTGCCCCCTCTTTGGGTGCTGCTGGCTCACAGCACCGGACAAGGCACAGAGGAGAAGGGATCTTCACGTTCAGTTAATGCATGCTGGAAAAATATCTGTGTTAGCCAGATGTGGGCATAAATAGCAGCTATCCAGAGCATCCTCTGTGTGTCTTCCCTGCTGCCACGGGTCTCTCTCCAGTCCATCTCCCTTTGCCTCTGTGTGATCTTGGCAGCAGTCAGTGTTGTGGGCGAGTCCAGGGAAAGAGATCTTGTTATCGGGCCGTGTAGCTCCAAACGAGAAACTCGGAAGATCTTTCAGGCCTAAATTTCTCCTGGGAAAAACGGTTCAAGTTCCCTTATTTGAGACCTGCAGAGGGATTTCCCCCCCCCCCCCGGAGTGCTGACTGTCTGCGAGCAGAGCTTTTCTAAATGCTCTCAAATGTGAGATTTATTCCTGTTAGCAGGCTCGTGCTGGCCCTGGGTTTGAGGGCAGTGATTGTAAACAAAACGCAGAGAAACTCTGAGACAATTTCATCATGGCTTTTTTTTTTTCCCCGTCACAAGGAAATTACTGCATGCAGCAATCCTTGAGGGGAGTAGGGTGGTGGTTTAAACACAAATGAGTTTGTTTGCAGTGAGATACAGTAGGCTGTGCTGCTGGTGGTGCTTCTGCTGAATCAGAGCTGGGGATTTTGGCAGGGAGAAGGGAGGAAAGACAGGATTCCTTCCCTGCCTTTGGTTTGGCACCACATTCCCCAGTTCCTCCTCTAGTCCAGGAGCTGCTGCCTTCTCTGCTAATGAAGTTCTGCAAAGGGTTTCATGATCTCTTGAAAATCCACTGGGAAGCATTTTACTACAGTTTTTTTCCTTCCTATTCTTGGAGTTGGGGTGCTCTGGGAGGCAAGAGAACCTGTTTTGTTTGCCCTGTGCACTACAGGGGTGGTTTGCAATTGATGCAAAATACGAGGTAGCCAGTAGGACCAGAGGGTGAGTTTGCCCCTGAAGATGTTATATTTTCTTTTTTCCATCTTTTTATTATTTTAAATTTTTTTTTCTTCCTACTTTACCATTCTCATGGCAGTTTTCCTATATAGTAAGTTTCTCCTGGTAACACATGCTTTGCTTTGGGAGTTGCTGTGGGGAAGGTGGGCTGTACATACCTGTCTCCATGGTCCCCAGAGCAGGATGCCCCTGCCAGGCTCCACACTTTTGGGCTGAATCTTTGGGCTTTTCCATGCCAGTCAGGGAGAAGTGATGCTCCCCTGTGCTGCAAGGATGTGCCCTGTACAGCGCTTAGCACAGGGGGACTCAGTGCTGGGTCAGGGTTTGGAAGGAGGTAATGTGATTTACAGCAATGGATCTGGTTAATAATCTCCAGCAGCTTCTGTATACTCAGGGGCTGCTTGTATTCCCAGCCAGGTGTTTGCAGACCGGATCAATATGGCCCTATTTGCATGGGGCTGTCCGTAATCTAATAAACCAACCTCAATCTGCGTCCTTTGCTTTCCCCAGACATCCACTGGATCCCGATCCAGTCAGCCTGGTGAGTGTTCCCCACGGTGGGAGAAGCGGTTTGTGAGCAGTGCCTGGCTGCTGGAGTGCCAACCTGGAGTTAGGTGGCACCCCAAGTCTGCACTCTCTGCTAGAGCCTGGTCTGTGCAAACACTCAGCTTTTTGGGTGTGCTGGGTGCTTGGTGGTGCTTTGCACACCATCACCTCTACAGTGTGCTCCAGAGGCGTCAACATCAGGGATTTTCCATGCAGTCTCTCCTCTTCAAGTGTTGCCTTTGGGGAGCATCTGCTGGGAACCCCCTTTGAAATCAAAACCGATGGTTTTGTGGGCTGGGTGGCTGGCAAAACTGCCTTGGAGGTGTTGCATCCCCCGGTGATCTAAATAATAAAGTGTGGTGGGCAGTACCGGGATAAATTACAGAAACCCATGGCCTGAGGAGGCTGTGGGCTGAATTCATTAATGTGCATTGTCAGACCAGCAGCCAGGCTGGGGAGGGACTCAGGTGATGCTTCCTCACGGTGCTGGGAATAGCTTGGGCTGGAATTATTCATTTGCAACTGTGTCAGTTAGTAAAAAAAGAAAGGAATATTTGTATCTCTTGGCCTTGTGTTTGTGAGCCCTGCCCCTGTGCGTATGTATGTATATATACATAAAATGTATAAATATATATATATATTTATTTATATTTACATTTTTAAACTGGGACAGAAAGACACCTTTTACTGGCTCCTCTTCCTGGTGGTTCAAGGCAAGGCAACAGGAGAAGGGGCAGCCCGATGGAGGGTTTGGCTGCTGGGGAAGCTGTGCCTGCCGAGGAGCAATGTGCTGTTGCTGTGTTTTGGGGAGGTGGTCAGCACAGATAATAGAAATCCCCTCTGACACCTTGAGCGAGCAGTCCATTGTCACTGTTCTTTCCCTGCCCAGCCTTTTATTTATAGGAGAAGCCTTACCCAAAATAGCTTTTTTTGCTTGCCCTAAGCTGATGTGCAGTTTCCAACCCCCACCCCCCCTTTTGTTTTTTTTAAATATACTGATAAATGGAAAGCCCCCATTTCCCCCCAGTGGAAAGTGGGTGCTGAGAGGAGCTGCTCTAATCTAAAATGATAACTTTGCCATTTTACTTCAACCTTGTTGCAAAACGAGCGGAGCTGCCTTTGCAAGTGGGATCAGCCTGTTTAAATGCTGGTGGCTGGATTTTTGTTTCTCACTTGAGTGCAAGCCGAGAAACTCAGTTCATCATTTCCATGTCCCATTTTTGGTTTCACCCAGCCTGGCTGGCCTGCCCATCCTTGTTATCAGAAGAGGAAAATCAAGTTTCTCTCCTGGTTGGATAACATTTTCAAATTCCAGAGTGATGTCGATTAGCAGAATTAGCAGTGGCAGGTTACCCAGCAAAAATACCCTTCCAGTTGCAAAGTGTTTATTGCTGCTCCCTGCTCCTTTCCCAACTCCAGTGGTCCCGATCCTGGATGTGTCTCCGCAGCACGGGGATTTTTCTCTGTTAACTCAGTGCAGTTGTTTCCTTTGACATTTGATATTTAAAGGCTGGAGCCAAACTGAAAGTGAATCTGCCCATAACTCTCCGAAATGTGCCTTTCTAATTTCAACATTAATGTTTCAAAACCCAAGCTGCTTGTGGGTGTACCTTTGCTTGTTTACACACATACTTTTTTTTCTTTTTTTTTTTTTTTTCCCCTGTGCAGTGATTCTCTGGTGAAACATTAGGAATGATACAATACCGGCAGCCTCTGGATGAGTTGGTCTTCTGGCTTGAAGCTGTGAATTTGGCTTTTAACTCTTAAGTCTCTAATTTTAAAAGGTTGCAAGTGTTTTAACTTAGTCTTTTTTTTTTGTTTGGGAGGAGGATGCTTATATGCAAAATTATTATGGCAATAATATATTAATTGCAACAATATTGCAAGAATTTTCAATAAAACGATTCCTTGCAATATTGCAAGAAACTGCAAAAATATTTCAAATATTGCAATAACACGATGAATTTGCAATACTCTGAATATTGCAAATCTCTAGACAAAAGGCACAGTTTACATGGTGAAAGAAATGAGTTGGACAGAGTTGCAGCCATCAATCCTGACTTGATAGCACACGACACAGCCTCTCCCGTATGTTTTGTGTGAAGCTTGTGCTTTCCAGAAGGGTGTTTGTCCATGGGCAGGGAAGTTGCAGGCGGTGGGACATGCTCCACTGGTTGAAAGTGTGTTTTGAAGGGTTTATGACCCTTGCTTTGAAGGGGTCACCTATTTATTTCTCATGTGAATTCGTGAAGCTTCTGGCTGCAGCGCTGTGCTGCGCGTGTGCCCGCCGAGAGCGAGGAGCCTGCTCCCGGAGCGGTTACGTGTTTGGGGGGAGCAGGTGGCAGGAATGGTGTTTTCAGCAAATGTATTATTCCCCTGGAAAATCCTGGCTGTTAGATCTGGTCAGCAGATGTGAAGTGTCGATCGGTATCGGTGGTGGGAAGGGGAGTTGCAATATACTTTGCTAATGGAGAAGAACCCAAGGAGCAATTCCCTGATTTACGCTTTCGGCGATGTGAAATGAAACCGTCTGGAGCGCTTTGCTCAGCGAGCTCTTAGCAGACCACTTCTTCCTCCCTGCTACGTGCAGATTTTTTTCTAAAGAAGCTGTTTTTCAGCTCTGTTGCTGCGTGGTCAGAGGTGGCTGGGGGGCATGGACCTCTTAAATGCATCTGGAGGCGCAAAGCATCCAGCATGGGAGCAGGGAGCGAGCAGTGCCCGCTGTAGCTCACTCCAAAGCCCCGGTGCAATTCTGTCCCCAAGTGGCTGAAAAGGTCATTTAGCGCAATAGCAAACGTTTAATTTATTTTTTTTTTTTCCACTCCCTCAAATAGTCAAATTAGCATCCTTCCTCTGCCACAGGAGCTGCTGGAGGAGGCATCCTGAGAAGGATTATCGGTAGGAACGCCTGGGCCCAGGCTGTTCCTCTCCCGAAGGTCCCCGGCTGCTATTTGCACATCCCAGTGTCTGACTGCAGCTGGCATTTCCCCCGTTTGGTGGAATTTACTTTCTGCCTGGCGAGGGCATTGGGTAACATTTGCACACCTGGGCTGCTTAAGCTGCGGACAGGCTGGGGGGATGCGTTGGAGAAGGTCAGGGGTCTGTGCTTTCCTTATGGGCAGGAGGGAGCAGGGAGAGCAGCTGGTGGGTACTGTGTGCTCTGCAGAGGCAGCAAACAGGAGGGTGACAATGGTGTAGTGTAGCACAACGATACCTGCGCAACCCTCTGGACCTGCTCTGATGTTGGGTGGATGCAGGGTTGGCCCTGGCTCTGGAGAGTTCAGACCCTGCCCTGCATCCTCTTGTGGTGGATGAGTCGGTTGGGCAGCAGGTGCCTGGTTTGTTTTTACTGTGGCAGAGGGGGCTGTATTTCCATTTGGATAGGTTTGCAGTACATGGCTGGGAGGTGCACAACCCAGGGTGGGAGTTCTCTTTAGAAATGGCTCTTTTGCATCTAGGTCTAGAAAGTTGTGGGGTCCTGATCTGTGGGCTCTTGGGGGTAGAATGGCATATACAGCAGCACAATGGCATGACTGGAGGTTTAGGGAAACTATCCCAAGGGCAGATGGGGATTGTTTACAATGGAAAACCCCACAAGCAATATGGAAGGAGATGAGACACAGCAAAGGGTGGTGGTAGGGGAAGTCTCTGGTCTTTCCATACACCTGAGGCAGGTGGCAAAGTCCACATGGGTAGAAGGACGGATTTTTATTTCCCTTTTTCCGCCATGTTTGGTCAGGGCTTGGAAACATCCTTTGGCAAAGGCAGTGGTCCCGTGGGCATCCAACAGCCAGGGGCCAGGGCAGAAGGTGAGGGTTGTAATGGCAGAGTGCTTCCAGCCCCAGTGCCTGGTTGGGAGCTGTGGGCACGGCTGGGGGAGTGTGCTGGTCCCGTGTGCCGGTCCCGCGTGCCGAGGCAGACGCTGCGGGCAAGGGCGGCGTATGGACCTGCTTTATCCTACATGGGCTGTGACTGAGAAAGGAGCTGTGCAATTAGGAGAGGTCCCTGCGGTTTGTGTTTGAAAGGAACTCCGTTAGGGTAATTTTTAAGCTCCTATTTAATCAGAAGGCCGTCTGCTGACAAGGAGGGAAACTGCTCCTGCGGTGGGTCTGTGCTCATGCTGCATCCCCTCTTCCTGGTTCCTTTTGCTCTTTTTTTAATTGGTTTGCTTCACCCTTCGGAAATGCTACCCCAGAGGCACCCAGGCTCCCATCAGCACCTTTGGGTAGTGATGCTCTTTTCCCTCTGGCAGCTCCTTCCGAGGATCTCCCTGGCCTCTTGCACATTGTGTGTAGTCGCAGCCTGCTGCCTTCCTCTTGCTGCATCTCCTCCCTCTACACAGGCAGTGGTGCTGGGTCTGACCCTGGTCAGTGATTGCCCTTGCAGGTTCCTGGGGGAAGCCCATCCTGATGGCTCTCCAGAGGGCTGTCTTAGACTCGGCAAGGAGCATGGAGGAGACCTAAATGAAGAACAAATGAGAACCATATAGAGACAAATGGGAATCAGATTTAGGAAGCAGACGAGACAACCCTTTGGAAGGGGCAGGGGGGATGTTTGCTTTAATCAGTCTCCTTGGGTTTCAGGCAATAATAAAGCAGATTTGTTTTCTTTTACCTTCTCTTCCCCCAGCCTCCTCTCTTTTTCTCTGTTCCTCTTACTTGCTGTTCTCAAAACAGCCCTGGATCCAGCAGCACCAGCATCTCCTTCCGAAGCTCCCACCTCTTGCAAATGGGATTACTGGCCAATCCAGCCAACATCCTGTCCATTTTTTTCCGTTTTCTGTCTGGTTCTCCCTGTCTGGAGCTTGTTGCTTTTAGCCAGGCTGCCTTGGCTGGGCTGCTGGGGACAGGTCCCTCCCACTGCCAGATGAACTTTTTGGACTTTCTGAAGCGAGCAGTGGAACAAACTCCTCCAAATGGGCTGAGGCTTTGCTGCAGAGTCGATTTGCCCTGGCACGCTCTGCTGTGTACTTTAGAGGCAGTCCCCAGGGACTGGCCGTTCTTGGAGGAGATCAGAGTTTCTCCATCAGAGGTCTTGGGCAATGCTTTCGAGATGCTTGAGTTACCTCCTAACATGTGCTCCTTGGGGACATGGTGGTGGCTGCAAGGGAGGACACTGCTTTCCCAGCCTCCACAGATGAATTGGTTCCCTGCAGAAATGTGCTTCCTTCCCCTTTTTCTTTCTTTTTTTACCGTGGTCATTGTCTTGGTGTAGAGCAGGTGGATCTTGGGAAGGCTGAGGCCGTGCATAACTGTGGGTCAGTGAAGCTGAGCCTTTGATCCGTTCCACTTTAAAGAGTTCTGGTGGCAACCCTCCCAAGCAGAGGGGCCAGACTGGAACTGGGATTAGTGGCTCCCATGGCCATCTCTGCAGCTCCAAGTCTCCTGTGCTGGGTGCCACTCAAGGGTGAAGTTTCTTTCTCCCAGTTGAAAGGGAATGTGCACCTTGTCTGTTGCCATGTGCCTGGTCGGGGGGGTCTCACCACTGCCTTTTTCAGCTGGTCTGCTGCAACATGCAGGGCTACTCTGGTCATGTCCCAGAGCTTTCTTGCACAGAGCTGGTTTTGTATTTGCTGGTGTTTAGTAGAGAGACAAGGGATCTGGGGTAACCTCCAGCATGTTCTGATATATTGCTTTCAGGTGGTCTCCTGGGTTTTGTAACCCATTTAATCTCAGTCTTATTTAGGACTCCCCATCCTGGAGAGTAAGTTTACTGGGATGTGCTGGTAAAGCTGGTGGTGGGCAACCTCCAGTATGACCCTCAAATTCCCAACTGCTCATGCCTTAGGTAAAAACTTCCAAGGTGGCAGAGGAGGTGTTCCCAGTAGGCCTGTGGAGCTGTGGGTCCCTTCCTGTGTTCAGGGGGTGATGCTGGTGCAGCATGGTGGGGTGGTTTGTGTGGTGCACCCTTCAGCTCCAGCACCCAGCAAGTCTCTTGTGAATGCTGCAGAGTTGTTCATAGAGTTGCAATGTCATTTTCCTGTGTGGCTTGACACGTCCTGTGCCGAGGCTATTCCAGTCGATAATCCTCAGTGGAGACTGTGTCCCATTCCAGGGTAGGCATCTTACCTGTACAGCAAGAGCCATTCAGTAGAAAGTTTGTGGTGGCTTTGCTGCCCTGGAGGAGCTGATTTACTTAATGTTTGCAAGACTACCCCAGGGCTTTTCAGTTGCAAACTGGTTTGGCTTTGCTCTGAAAAATGGAGTGAAGCAAAAGAGAAGCATGCCCAGCGGTGGCTTTTCCAGGTGCCCGAGATCGGCAGGAGGGGAATCACCTCCGTTCCAGTGCAGTGTGAGCCTCCTCCCTTGCTCAGAGCTGCAGAAATTGTGGTTGCAAACCTTCACCCCAGTACGTGACTGCGCCGTGGGCAGTCATCTCCCTGAGCTGGTTCAGGTGGGTGCCAGGGGAGCACAGGGGTGCTGCAGTGCCCATGCTCTGGATGCATCCCAGATCTTCCTGTCCTGTGCTGTATTTCATGTTCCCATGTTTCCAGAGAGGTCTGTGCGTAAACTACTTCTTGTGGCTGCCAGCAAGCTTCCCTTTACCGTGCCACGGTGGGACTTCTTAAAAAATTTTATTTTATTAGGAAATTCCCATTTGGTTGCTTTAAAAAGCAAGCCCTTGTGGCTGGCCCCTGGCCCGCTGCTAACAGATTTGTTTGAGAAAAGGCTGCGTTGGCATCCTGCTTTATTGAACATGCCTCCTGGGAAGGCGGTTTGAATATCCTTCTGTCTCCTCGGAGCAGGGAGCTCTCAGGATTGCCTGCCGCCATGGGGATGGGGAATGCTCTCCTCTCCCTTTCCCTCCCACCCTTCCCCTTGTTCAAACCTCCCTTTTCTTTTTTTTTTTTTCTTTTTTTTTTTTTTTTTTTGAGGAGAGAGAGTGCTATGCACGGTGCGTCCTGCTCCATGCGGCTTTTCTCTTTCCCCACGGAGTTCATCCAAAGTTCGTATCCAGACGATGAACAAAGTAGCTCAGACCTTTTCCTGACTCCTCACCCTTTGTCCTCATCACTTAGTGACAGACAGGAATCAAATGCCACAGACAGGCTGACGGGACAGGGCTGTGTGAAAGTCCTTGGAGGAGGAGGAGTGGAGCAGTGCTGAGTGGATGGGGGACTCATGTTTAAACTCATCGCTCCCTCCCTGGGGAAAACAGCAGAGCTGCTTTTACTTTGAAGGGCAGAGGGGAGGTGCAGAGGTTTTTTTGGGGGGGGTTGTTTTTTTTGGTTTTTTGGGTTTTTTTGGCAGAAACCGGATAAATTTTTAGCGACAATAGACATAGGGAAGAAGGACCGGATGGAGTTAGCCTCAGTGTTTAGCACTGGGTGTGCCTCCCGTCGGGAGCAGGGGAAGGAAGGGCTATGGGCTGTTATGGATCAGAGGGATGTAGGCTGCTGGTCTGCCTGCATCGCCTCTTTATTGGAAGGGGAGGGGGAGCATGGTCCTGGACCCCATCTGTTTCTAAGGGCTGTGTTGCCCTGCCTTGGTCTTCCATCTCACCAAGAAAGGCAGCTTAGTTTGGTCTTGGCTTGATCTTCCATCTCACCTGGCTGCAGGGCTCCTCTCTGGGTAGTGGGTGGTACCCCACTGAGGGGGCAGGGGAGTGGGGTTTAGTGGTGGAGACCTCCCTGTGCTGGGGCAGCATGTCCGGGCTGATGTAGCTGGGCAGGGAGGGGAAACAATGCTGTCAGAAAAGGACTTTCAAAGGAGCATTTACATTTGGTCCTTAAATCCTGTAAGTGCCCTGGAAGCTGTGGCGAGAGCAGGATCTCCTGGGTTCAGCTTACATGTGAGAGAGACTGCTCATGGCTTAAACAAGCAGTAAGGGCGATGTTGTCTCCTGTGTTGGTGGAAGAGAAACCAAATTGCTCAGTGAGTCCCAGGACTGTGTTCTCTGTGTTCCCTGTGGAACTGTGGTGACCAGCTCCTTGCCCCAAGGCATGGCAGGTTGAGTCTCCATCCCCAGCCGGGGCTGTAGCATTCCACATGTCCTGTAGCATTCCACATGTCCTGTAGCATTCCACATGTCCGTGGCTGCTCTCCTCAAGCCCGCACTCACGGAGGTCATCTTGGAGGCAGCAGGAAGGGGCTGGGGTGGTCCAGGTTTTGCCCTCTTTTGTTTGCTGATTTTGCAGAGCTGGCTGATCTGGGCCCTGGCCAGCTCGGCTGACTCACAGGAATCCTCTCACGAGTCTCCTACACCCTCCATTACCTGATCCGAGTGCTTCCTGGCGTGTCGGCTCTCCCCGCCGTGCTGTGGCAGAGCAGTGGCTGTGAAGGGAGCTGTGCATTTGTGCAGCTTGTGTCCACTGCAGGCTGCAGCGTGTGCTGTGGGCAGGGACCAGAGCCTGCCTGTCCCTGTCAACCCTTTGCAATGCTCGCTCCCATCGCTAGTGACTGTCCTTCCTGACCCTGCAAACGGTCTGTGTTTTCACAGAGGCGTTTTCTCTGCTTAGGAGGCAAAGTGGAGACCTTCTTGCTTGTTAAGAGGTGGTGGCTTTGTATTTCCTTGTCCCCTGTGTTGTGTTGCTGGTAGCAGCAGTACCAGGTGCTGTAGGAGGTAGTTTGGGGGGGTTTCACGTGCCTCTCACTTGGTTGCTGTAGGGCTGCTGTGTTTCTGTTCATAAGTGCAATGAGTCGGACCTGGAGGAGGATTGTAGCAATGAGAAAGAGCTTGTAATATCCACAGGCTCCTTCCACCACTCTGGTAGATGCGGTGGGTCAGCAGGAGGTGACCATAGTCGAGTCAAAACTCCATGTGCTGGTGCTGACAACTCTGAGGCCCCTGTCGAGCAAAGGTGGGTGTGAGATGCGCTTGCAAATCCCCTGCCTTGGGAGTCTCCTGGAGTTCCTGCCTTGCCAGTCATGCTGTGAATTTTTTGCACGCAGCTTTACCTTCTCAGGGAAGCAGCTGGGGCATGTTCTCATCTGAATCTTGTACCCCTGTGAGGTGCTTGGGTTGGCAAAGTGCTGCTGTTGCATCAGGCTGGGCTGTGCCCAGCAAGCACGGGGGGAAGATCCCTGTGCCTGTGGCAGGAGCATTGCTCAAACTTGAATTAGTTTGATATTGTGGCTCCTCTGGGGGCTTGGGGAGCTCTGTGGGTTTGTGGCTTGTTTCCCTGTGCCAGACATGAGTTTCTGTCCCGTGGGTCCTGGTGGGTTTCAAGACTTGGGTGTTTGGTGGCTTTCTGGCCCGTGGCTGCCAAGTTGTGTGTGATGTTGTGCAAGTGGTTTGCATCTTGTATGAAGTTTGCAGGCACTTACTGTGTGGAGAGCTGGAGGTGCTGCTTTGGTACAATCAAGGACTCGCATTCCCAGTGGGCTGTTGTGGACTGTATGCCAATGGAGGTGCTTGTGGGCTCTGCTGAGCAGTGTTGGGGGGCTCCTTGACAGGGAACAGTCAAGCTGCCTCACCTGGCTGGTCCCCTACAGAGAGGGGAGTTCTGGGTGTCCCTGAGTGCCCGAAGAGTTGGGAGCAGGCTTGTGCAGTTTTGGGGGCTGGAGAAGCAGTGTTCTCCACTCTTGCATAAAGGTTATGCCAGCAGTGGGTTGCACTCCTCGAGGATAGTGGCTGAGGTTTGGGTCATCCCTACCCTGAGCCTCCCACTTGTGGGGCTTTGGTGCAACCTGTTGTTAAAAGGGGAAGGTGATGTTCTGAAAATGCCCTCCTAGGTGACTTAGGCACTGAGATTTTATCACCTTTTCAGCAGAGCTGGAGTCTCACAGCTAGTAAAAATTAGCCACTTGTTTGAGGTTGAGGGCTCTCCCTTTGGCAGGAATCTGTGTGCACGGATCCCCCCATCAGAAGGGATTTGGTGTATGAGGGAGCGTTGCCGTCTGCCTTTATACATTCCCCATTGTGCCTCCCAGCCTCATCAAGTGTGACAGTGTCCCACAAGGCGTGTGATCCGTGCTGAGCCAGCCCCAGAGCTGAGCCCTCCTGCCATCTCCCCCTTCCCCGCTCGCCTCCTCGGTGGCAGTGCCTTTGTCAGCCGGCCAGAAACCCGCAGCGCCGCAGCAGCCTCCCTGAAGTGCCAACCATGCGGCGTTCGGGTCCCGGCCCCCCTCCTCGCCTCTGCCCCAGCATTTATCAGCAACCTCCCTTCCCTCCCAGCCGCCAAATTCTTTCTCCGTGCCGTCATCCTCCGGCCAGAAGCCGCCCCGTCCCACTCTCCCTCCCTCTCCCTCCCTCCGAAACCAGCCCAGAACTGCTGGGCAAACATTTTGCCTGTTGTTATTACAGTATTCCCATCTGCATACTTAGTCATAAACCCCTTTTAATTCCAGCCTTTTTCTGGGGCGGGGTTAAGAGTTCAAACCCATCATTTTTCTTTTGGGGTTGGAGTCTTACAAAAGCAGCCTGCGGCGAGATTGTTCAGTAGAACTGGCCCGAGAGCGAGTTTAGGGGAAGGGGGCGGTGGGGAGGGGGACTGCACACAGTGGTGCTGGCTGTGCAGCCCCTCCTCCCCAGGGAAGGCTTTAGATGAGGCTTGTGCGGGTCTGACTTGGGCAAGGGGGTGCTCTCCGCCAGCTCCCCCACTCCTTTCCCCTTCTGGTGACTTTGAGCCTTTGCAGGGAGGCATCGAGTCAAGTCGTGCCCCTGCTGGTGTTGCCTCGTTTGCTGGAGTCTTTGGATAATGGAGCACCGACAGGCAGAGAGAGGAGCATTCCTGAATGTGCAAGGAGGGGAACAGCCTCCTCTGTGCAAAAGCCCTTCCAGGACAGCTTCTCAGGCACAACACAGTGTTGCTGATCCTTTAGTGATGCAGCGGATGCTGTCAGGCTCCCTTTGCCCAGCCCTCCACCTCCTTGTTTTAAAAGGCTGTCCTCTCTTTGCTTCGGATAATGCTTTGGCCTGCTCCGGGAGCTCTGGTGGCCTCTGTGCTCACCTCCCACCCTGTGCAGGCATACCTGGGCTCATCTGGCCCTAGGGATCTCTGCATTTCTCCCAAAAAACATGGGGGTCCGTTGCTTTTGTGAGCTCACTTGAACTAAGTAGGCGGCTTTAGTAACACTCCCCTATTGCCTTTGGAGCGTGGCTGCTTTTAATTCTCTCTGTGGCAAGGGTTCCCAGATGCTGGCACTTACTACTAGCTCAATGCTACCCCATGGTAAGGACTTCCTGCCCTCCATCTGCTTTCCTGTGACCTGGTGGTGTGGGCAAAGCAACGGGAGGCAGAGGGCTCCTGAGGGCAGGGGATTAATTCCCGTGCAAGGTTTGGTGCCTGCATCCTGTCCCTGTCACCGCTGCTGAGCCCCCAGACTGGATGCTGACCCTGGTCTGGTGGGAGATGCTCCCTCCTTCCTCTTGCCCTTTGTGGATGCCACACTGCATCCCTGCGGGATGTGGTATGGACCAGTTGTTTTTGGGACTGAGAGGCATTGGTATCTTTGTGTCTTTAGGCAAGATGAGGTCTTTTCCCCCCACTCCCAATTAAAAGGTCTTGAGGAGGAAAAGAAATAAAAATGTGTATTTGGGTTGACAGAAATGTTGTACTGATTTGTGCAGCTCAATTTCCCAACGTGTTTCAGTAAAGAAGAGTCTCTTGCTTTGCTTTTGAGAAGCATGAAAAAGATGGAAATGTCTCATGTTTACATATTTGAAATTAAGCCTTTTCCTTCTTTATTAAAATATTTCTCTGAAATTTGACTTTGGTTTTATATTAGAAATACCTTGATGACACATCCAGCTCTCAAGTGATGCTGTTAAAAGAAAAAATATCCTGAAAGAACAGGTATTTGGGCAATTCTGTTGGAAAGTTACTCAAAGGCAGGAATGCCAAAGTGAAGTGTGCAGGAACAACCTCCACTTCTGGTTCTGCATCCCACCATTCAATCTGTGGTTGCTACCCCACAAGGACTGCATGAAAATTGTCTTTTTTTTTTTCCCCCGGATTTACTCAGATGCACAGACAGAGAGGTTTATTCATGACATTGTGGATATCGAACAGCCACAGGAAAATAATCTGAACAATATGCTCTATAGTTTTAGTGGATCGGGTAGGAGCTTTCTTAAAAGGCACCATGATTTTGCAGCCTGCAGTACCCAGGTGGTGGATCCCAGGCAAGATGAGCAGTCTGAATTTGCATCTAAATTAGCTTTACTGCTTGATCCCCTAAATTGCCCTGAGAGCTGCACTTCTAGGTGGAGAGAGCTTAAATTTATTTTTTTTTTCTCTGTGTGGATGCTGGATGGTTATTAAGCTGCTGTAGAGTGAAGAGAGCTTGTCACACAAGGAATTTGGGTTTGGTCCTCCGTAATACTGGAGGCGTTCATGCCTCTGGCCTGAACACTTTGGTCTCTTAATGTGATAAGGCTCAGCATGTGTTAGACCCGCGCTTTCCTTTTGGAAGTGCAGGGGTGGAAGGGGAAAGGCCCCGCTGTGAGCAAAAGCAGCTCGTGAGTCTCTCTGCACGCCTCTGCCGCGGGGAGCAGGAGGGGGAGCGGGTGGAGCTGGTGGGCTGCGACGGCTTCTTCCAGCTCCGAGCATGCCCGGGATTGCGTGCTCGGAGCGCGGGGCTCTGCCTACCTGCCCTCGGCGTGCTTGGCAAGCCGGGGCTTGCAGGTCCTGTGCACGGGCTGCCTCGCTTGCTCCATCCTCCCCTGGCTTCGGAGGGGAGCTGGGTGGTTCACAAGCCAGCCGCCCACTTCCTTTGCCTTTCTCCAAGGGGTGCTGCTCCTTCCTCCCTGCTGCGTGGAGTTTAGGGAAGGAGCTTTCCTCTCTCCTGTGATCAGAGGCTGTGGGTGCTTTGCTGAGCAGCGCTGGCTGCTCGGAGAGGCTGGGGCAGAGGCTTTGCAAGGTGCACACGGCGTTCATTAGACCTGTTCAGCAGGAAGCTTACATCTCAAAAAACGACTGGCTGGGCTGCCTGGTGTGGGGCAGGAAAGCGGGCTCAGCCTTTGTGCAGGAGCCAAAAGAGGTGTAGGTTTGGTTTCTGGGCACGCCGTGTTGTTGAGTGATGCTGGTCAGGTCACTCTGCTTCCTTGCTGGCCTGCCTGCACAGCAGGGACATCTGTATGTGCACATCTTACAGCTCTTTGATCGATTAAAGCAGCTTGGGTTGTTGCAGAGGAGGGAGCCTGCCTGTTGTCCTCTGCCTGCAGCCTCGCCTTGTGCAGCGAGGGTTTACTGGCAGGGACTGGGTGGGATATTGCGCAGGAGGGGAGCACTGGTGTAGTTGAGTTTGAGTTTTCTTCTGGGGAACAGAAACCACCGATCCCAGAGGTGTTTGAAACCTTTCCCCTCTCTCTCATCTCTATCTTCAAGGTAGATGCATCCTCGGGTTTTGGGTGTTCGCAGTCATTGCTCACTGTGGGTGCCAAGGCTGTGCATTGCAACACCACGTCCTGCCTCCTGCACAGAGCTGCCTCCAGCAGGAGGGGAGCTGGTCCGTGGAAAGGCACTGGGGTTACGTGATCTATGTTTGAAGATTTCATTAAATCAGGATTAATTTAATGCTGTTTGTGTGCACAGTTTCCCATTCTTCTGCAAATGGGTGCCTTGCCTGCGCCAGGAATTGGAAACATGGAATATGTATGCTCCTCCTCTTCCCATCTCCTTTTGTTTTTTGTGTTGAAAATAAGAGGGCCTGTGAGATTTTTCCCCTCCCTGTGCTCACCTGCACCTTTTACCTTTCTGCTGCCCGATGCTTTAATTACAGCTGAGGAAATGGTGTGCCAGTAAATCTGGGGAGAGGTTGCCCCTGTCACATGCCAAACCAGGAACAGGGGACGCGCCATCCCTGCTCCCTCCCGACCATGAGCACATTTCCATCAGTGCTCCTTCAAGCTCTCTCCCTCTCTCCTTAACGTGCTGCTTGTGTAATTGTTGGCTGTTTGTCCGCTAATGATTATAAATTAGCGGCCGAGTGTATAAAAAGTTAATGAAGTTCTGTCGGTGGAACCATTACGCCTTCCCAGGCTGGCACGTACAGGTCGGCCGAGCCGGTAAGAAAAGCCAGACACCGAGTCCGGCCTTTCAGGGGATCAGGTTTCAGCTCGCTTGCTCTTTCCTGCTGTGTTTTTTCTTGCTGGATGGAGCCAAAGTTGAGCGCTGGGAATGCCAAAAGGTGGCAGGTGATATTTTTCTCTGCTGCAAAATCACCACAATGCTTGCGTTGCCCCCACCATCACTTATTTCCAGCCCTCTTGTTCCATTGTCCCAAGGGCACATCCTCTACTTGTCTCCTTCCTGGCTGTCTGGGGATCAGGCCTGGGGGCTGATCAGGCCTGGACCCCTCAGTTCTGTTCTATAGCAGCTTTTCTTCTGCACATGGGCTTCTTGCATTGAAACCAAACATCTCAGACCCCTTCAGCTTCTGCTGCGTGGCTTCTTGAGCATCTGACTGTGGCATGGCAAGAACAGTTTCCATTGTAGTGCTCATGGACAAGGTGTAGGATGGGTGTTGGAGAACGTGGCATGATCCTACAGGTATAAATCTACCTGCTATAAACCTCCCACCTCCTTAGTTTTTTTCCTCATCACTCAGAACTTGGCAGGACTTTAATTGTGTGCCCTGGCGTTTCTCTGGGTGGAGGCAGGCTTGGCACAGGGCTTGCTAAAATGAGCAGAGTGGCTCAGGGAAAAAAGCGATGGAAAAAAAAGAAGGCGTCCTCGCTGTGTGAGTGAGATTTTTGGAGGTGCCACTTGGACTCTGGCACCCCTTCTCTCTGAAAGAGCTGTGGAAACTTGGCAGTAGGGCTGTCTTGTGTCATCCTCATGAAAATTCAGTCGAATTGAGAGCAGATACCCGTCTGCTCGGCAGGTCTCCGAGGAACCCGCGCGACATTTTGGCAGCCAGATCCTGGAGAGTGGCTGCCAGCCCCTCGGTGCTGCTGGCTGGGAATCCCCTCTGGTCATTCCTCAGTGAAGAGTTTTCCTGGGCAATGGCTGCTGTGGAGTGGGAACAGGGGGAAAATGCAGCTTGTGGAGCTCCTTGGAGACAGGTCAGGATCTGTAGGGTCAGAGAGACCGTGGGATCCTGCAGCCGGTGCCTGGGTTGGGGTGACCTGTGACCTGACCATGCCATGTGGTGCTCGAGTGCCTTGGAGAAGGTGCCATCTTTTCCACTAGACTCTGGTTTTTCCCAGAGGAGATTATCTGTGCTCTCATGGTACTAAAAGTGTGAACACTAGTCTCCTGGCTGCCTTCCAGGCTGAATGATGGCTTTCAGCATCCCTTATTTTTTCCCCACTGGGTTGTGCTCCGCGGGGCTCCTTCCTGGGGCTGGTGGGCTCCCTCTTCCTCCTCCTCCAAGGAAGGTGGTTGCAAGGGTGCTGGAAGGATGGCAAGAGGAGCCTTGCTGGACCTCCAGGAGGTGTTTTGGGGTGGGCTGCAGCCACCAGCCAAGCTGCCTGTCTGGATAGCAGGCGTGGGGCCGCGGGAAGCTACTTGAAGTCAGCAGGAACCTTCCCTTTGATTTGGCTGAGGCTTGGATCGGCCCCTGGATTTTGGGCAGGACTCAGTGAACCTCTGTGTCCAGCAGCTGGCACAGGGATTAACGACTGGAGGCGTGGGTGAAAGCTGGAGCAGTGAGTGGTGTGGCAGGGGCCCGGTGGCCTTGGGCACGTGGTGAGGATTAGGGGCAGGTGTCCTCCCTGCCGCCAGCAGCCCTGCTACTGGTTGTCTCTTTGAGGCTGGGATGGGAGTTTTGGGGTCTGCACTTCCCTCTTTCAGCAGAGGAGACCCACAGATCTCTGGGTTTGGGTAGAAAATGCTCCCCAGTGACCCCATGGAGGAGGCAATGGCTGGGAGCTGCCAGTGGTGGGGAGGGAGGCTGGGACAGCCCCCAGCCCCTGCTCCCAGGGCCGATGCCTGCCTCTGCCGGGGCTGGTTTTCGGGGGCGCAGGCATTCCAGGAATTTGTAAGGAATTAGGGAGCGGGTGGGGAAGAGCGGGAAGACTCCTGCAACATGAACCATCTGGTCTCCTTGGTCTCTGTGTACAGCAGTGTCTGGGATAAAGGAACTGATCGAAAACAGACATTGTTTGAGACAATAAAACCGTATTACACGTTAATGAGAAAATACATTGGAGAGCCAAGGGCCTGGGGCAAGCTGGGTGTTCTCCTCCCTCTCCCCTCGACCCGTGCATGGCCTGGTGCTGTGCTGCCCACAGGCAGCGGCAGCTCCTTTTCTGTGGGTTTGCTCAGCAAGCTGGAGTGCTGCTGGCAAGCAGGGTTTAAACAAAGCAGAGCAGGGTTTAAGCAAGGCATGCTTTGCTGGGGTGCATGCCACTGTATCCCTGTCTTTTGTTGGATGAAAGCATGATCCCAGCAGGAAGGCAAAAAGGAACCTGCAACCCTGTAGCGTGCATCGTCCAGGGGGGCTTGAGCTGCAACCCCTCCCTCATTCCCACTTGAATGCTCAGCCGGGAAGCCTGTGGGGCCTCAGGTTCCTGCAGGTCCTCTCTCTCAGTAAATAAAGTGGGTTACGGCCTGTTCTCTGGCTGTGGGGTGAGTGCCTTCCATCCACCTGGCACAAAGTTCCCTGAGTGCCATGGGACAGCCCTGCGGCCTGTGCCCAGCCCTGCTGAACTTGAGCCTCGAAGAGCCCAATGCCCTGCTGGTTATCAGATCCTGTGGACCCTTATTTCCTTCCCCCTCTTTGTCAGCTCAGGCCTTTTCCTGTGGGATGGGCAGACTCTGTCTGCCTCGGGGTGCTTGGGCTTCCTTGGGTGTCCATGGTTTGGCAGAACCCCTGTCAGCTTCCCTTCTCACTTTTCAGTTCCTGGCCTCCTCCTCTTTCTCCTTGCTGGAGCTGGGTGGGGGTGTCTGCATGTCCTCTGCTCCACATCCCGTCCTGTGAGGGAGTTGGGTACCCTTGGGAAAAAAGTCAATACAGATCCTCATCTGGAGGACACTATTGACTCATCCAGGCTTAAAGTCAGGAAGTCAGGCTTTAGTGATTCTAAGGCTTGGGCTTTCAGGCTTCCTGCCACCCTTTTTTTTTTTTTTTTTTTAATTTTTCCCCCCACAGAGCTGACCTTTGCCAAGGGATCTGTGGGAGGAGGGAGCTACCTAGTAATGGTAGACATTTAAAAGACAGGGAGAAGCAGGAGTTTTGGAGGTGGGGATGGAGAAGCAAAGGGTCTGGGGGGCTGACATGTCTGGAGTCTGTACCTCCCCGCCGAACATTTTCAGAGATCTTTCTTCACCTCAGGCAGGAGCGGGAAGCTGATGGTCCACGACAAAGGCCCCTTTTCTTCTCCAGGCTGGTGTTTTCATAGTGTTGGGTTACATCCCCCTCGCTTTGGGGGGTGGGCGGGAAAGGGGGCATTGATAGAACCTGACACAGCTACATGATGTAATGTTATTTTTTTGGTACCAAAACGAGGCAGTTTTTCACTCAAGGTCAGCAGAATTTATGTTGAGACCTGCTGGAGGGAGGGAGCCTGGGCTGGGGGTACGGGATAGGGTCTCCAACCCAACCCTACACACCCCAGCGCCTCCTCCAGCTCTGCCACAAATCCCACTGCCTGTGCAGAGGTAACAAGCACATCACCCCCAGACCTTTCCCCACTCCCCCTACCCCTCAACTCGTGCTCAGGCTGAAATATTTTAATTAAAACGGATTCTGTTGGGAGCGTGGAGCCAGGGAAGCCCGCTGCAGACCCTGCTTTTGGTCACTGGGCCCTCAACATCTGTTTCCTATTGAAAGCTCTTTGGAAGGGAGAGCTGGCCCCTCCTCCCATCCCCAGTTTCAGTCCCTTTGGAGACCAACACACAGCCCAGCTTTTCAAGAGTTTGTCCCCCTCCCAGCGTCCCCCCAGCCCAGCCTAGCTAAGGTTTTGCTCAAATAAAAATAAACAAACGGAGTTGATTGCAGGCAGCAGGGAGGCTCACTGCAAGCGTGAAGCTTTATCAACATGATCCCCCCCAGTGTGGCTGGGGTGGGGTCGGGGTCTCCATGCTTGCCTAGCAAGGAGAAAAAAAAAAATCAGTAGATTTGTTGCTGTGGGGCTGAAAAAGTAGGGTTTGGTGGTGGGGATGTGCATGGGAAAAGCTGTTTGTGTCCTAGGAAGATGAACTCTGCCTGTTCCTCTGTCTGGGGGCAAGTGATGCCACCGATGTCAGCCCTTCTCTTTGCTGGTGTGGTACCTGCACCAGTCACCTTACACCTTTACATCTTGGCCTTAACTAAGCCTTTTGTCATGCTCTTTCCAGCTGAGATGATCCAAGATGCAGGGGGCTATGGAATGCCTTCAGCAGCTGAGGTCTAGGTGGGAGGATGTTAGGAAGAACAATCCCCAGTGGACATGGTGGTTGGTCGTGAGACCTCTTGGGATGAGATCTCCTGTTCCACAGGAGCATCACTGCGACCTTCCAGCAATTGTTGGTATTTTGGGAGAGGCAGCTCCCATGGAGAAATGTGGCTGTGGATTGTGGGAATGCTGGGATGTAGCGGAGGGAGTGCTGGATTTGCACGGAGAGGCAACATGTTGTGGTATCAGTGACCATCTGTTTTGGCCAATGCATGGCTTGGAAAAGCCAGAGCATGGACTACCTCCTACCAAACTGACCAGGGAAGGCCAAGGGATGTTGGTATGGCTGCATCAGTCAGTGTTTTACTCAACAGCCTGGTGAGATCTGGTGGACTCAGGCAGCATGAGTAGGAAAAAAAGTCACCAAGGCTCTTCCACTTCTCCAACAATGATGCTGATGGATCCGTAATCCCTCCTGGCTGGTTGCATGAAGAATGGTAAAGACAGTCTGTGGTGGCAAGTGCTCTGCAGAGGGTGGCAAGTGACATGGGTCTAGGATTTGAACAGATTTGTTGCTGTTGAGGCTGTTTGCTTTAGTTAGTTAAATCTCGATGGTTCGCAGTCTGGATCCCTGACCCCCCTTTGAATCTCCCAAGCAAATACTCCTTGGATTGGGGCCTGTGGGAGTTACCAAGGCAAGGCCTGTCTGGAGGCACCCCTTGTGAGACAGTGCTGTGTCCCCAGCGTGGATGGGCTGTGGGAGTTCAGCAGAGGGACAGGAGATGGGTGGGTCAGAGAAGGGAGGTCAGAGTACCATGATTCTGGGAAGGTCGCTGTGCTGCTGGCGTTTGCCCTGGAAAGCCGGCGGTTGCAGGCGTGTCCAGATGTGGAAAGGTCAACCCAGCACCCTCCTCATAGGGAGGGTAGAGGTTCCTCCCTGGCCATTTTAATGGAGTGCTGCCACCATTTGGGAGCGTGGGAGGGAGTGGGAAGAAGATGGAGCATAGAGAAGGGGGTAAAGGTGGTTGAAAAACTAGAGGGAAAAATATAAACCTGTAACCTTTGAGAGTTGATTCTCACCACATTAAAGGGTTTTAAAGACGGTTGTTTCTCTTCCTTTTCCTGCAACTTTTTCCTGACCCCTTTCAAATCGAAAAGCTTTATCAAATGTTAGTGGCTTTACTTTTTTGTGATTGTTGCTTTTGGCTTGAAAGGCAGGAAGCCAACAAAAGGAGTTTGTGCTGAACTGGCTGCTGTAACCCCCTCTCCCCAAAACAGTGGATGCTTTTCAGTGTCCATATTTCAGTGCAGTGTTGTGGTTGGGGTGGCAGAGCAGGGAGTCTGCTTGGGAGTGAACAAATACATCTGCTTGTTTAGGGAGACCTCATGGTCCTGGTCTGGGATGTTACTGACTTCCTTGCAAAATGCCTGAGTGCGGGTTGTACCCAGTTGTGTGGTAACTAAAGAAGGGAAATTTGGCTGAGATGGTGTGATGAGCAAGTCTTTATTTCCTGGTCCCCTGCCATCTCGTGACACAGGTTAGCTACCTGAAACACCCTCCTGATGGCAAAAGGTGAGGCACGAACACCCTGTGACTTTACCACAGCTGTTCCCAGATAGGAGTGGTGGGGAATTAAACCCCTTCGCCGGGATTCCTGTTCCTGTAGGCTACCAACTGGTGCTGCGCTCTCCTGCCCTGTATTTTATCTTCCTGGTGATAGTTTCCTGGCTGTGATGCTCCCCTGATATCGGGACCAGCTGCTGCGTGAAGGCGCGCGCATGTGTGGGACACAAAGGTTGCGCATATGAATGAGTAAAAACTTGGAAAGAGTCTTAACGCCGCCTTTATCTCATGGAAGAGGAATTTTTTGATGAAGACTCGGAAAATCATCTATCTTCCCCCTGTTGTTTTGGCAGCGGTGTTGCCCACAAGGATGCACCCTAGCTGTTCCTTAGGGATCTGTGGGGGTCTCTTCAGATGCGTGCGTAAAAGCCCCCGGGCTGCCTTCGCCAAGTTTGTTTTATGTCTTTGTTCTAATGAAAGTTGTGTGCTGCTTCCCATTTCCAAGCTGTTGCTGCGGTGGTAGTGGCGTTCACTCTCAGCAGCTGAAGAAAAGCTCTTGGTTGTTTCCTCCCCCCATACTCCCCCCCACCCCCCCACCTTTGCATTAACATCTGGACAAAGATTAATGCATGTGTTGGCTGTTTCCACTTGCTTTGACATCTTCGCAGCTTTAATGAAAAGATCATTTCTCTGGTGGAGGAGTGGTGGCCCGGATTGCAGCGGGGTTTGCTCCCCACCTCTCCCCAGACAGCGAGTGTGTTGGGAACAAACTCTGCAAACTTGGCGCAGGCAGGGAGAGCGTAAGTGAAAGCTAATTGGAAGCAGCCCTGACTTGCACTCTGCTGGAGCTATTTACAATATCTTTCATGCGGTGACTTATTGAGTTATTCGCTCAAAGGAAAAAAAAAAAAGAACCCCTGCTTATTTATAGCAACGATGGTAACCACTGATACATGAGCTAGCTTGGGCATGGAAGCATCTGTCCTGGTCAAACCTTTGCCTGTTAATTCACATCTTCACCCCCCAGCCCTGGATGCAATAGAAGCACATATGCAAATATTGCTGTCTGGGGGTCACATGTGGGTACCGGAGACCTCTCAGACTTTCTCTTACGTTCCTGCCTGAGGTCCTGTGCCATTGCACCGACCCAGGCTGCTGTCTGCAACACCAATGGTCTCCCGCTGTGTAATGCCTGGTGGATGGTGGTTTTCCATCATCAGTTTATCTGGAGTGGTTGCTCAGAATTGCACAGTGGGGTGAGGGTGGTGCCTGGAATTGCCTTGGACCGGTATTAACTTGGGGCTGGGGAGAGGAGGCGCTCAGTGTTAGTTTCAGGAAGGAGGCATGTGCAGTGAGTTTTGGATGTAGGGTGTCCTTATGTGGAGCAGGTCTGGCCTAAATAGGCATGAGGGGTGTCCTGGGGTCAACCAGACAGGAAGGGTTCAACTGGGGACGGATTTGTGCCATGGGGCTTACGTGGACCCTGGCCATTGCTCCCACTTTACCCAGATCCTGATGATGGTGTGTCCAGGTCTGCGATCCTGACTCATCCCTGACCTGTGCTGTATCCAAATCATGGGAATGTTATTTTAGTCTGGGGAAAACATGCAGTGTAGGTGAAGTATCTGCCTGCCTGGAGATGCTTGTTCCACCTTCCACATCACCCTGGTTTCCCAGCAATTGGCTTCTGCCCCTGCCTCTTGCTGATCTTGTTGTTATTTTTTTTTAAGCCGGGCATTGATGCTTTTGATGTTCCCAGCCTCCTATCTCTGCACGGCTCCTGCAGTACCAGCCCCGTGCCTTTCATTACCGCATTAACAAACTCGAGTCGTGCCTAACGAGGACGCCTCATACGTTATGCTAATGATCAAGAGACATGTTAATGATATTTTAGAAGCCTAATTAGTGGAATATATAACTATATGCAATTTGGTAATGGACTGTGACAAGAAGTTGTTAAAAGGGGGCTTGACAAATCCAGTTGCATGTGGCCTCAGACAAACAGTTGCTGAGAATAGATGAAGAGGAGCGGGGTCTCTGCGTGCGTGCCGGTGCTTGCGTCTTGCCTCCCCATGCTAAGGGGTGTGTTTTTTGGCGCCTGTGCTTGTCAGCCTGACTGACACAAGCTGGTTTCTTGGCTCTAAATTTCCTATTCTCCTTCTTGAACTGACGTGACCAAAGCTTCAATTCATGGGCACAGTAATTTTCCCTCTCCATCTGTCGATATCTGCACACACACGTATGAAATACAGTCACTGTCTGCGCGGGGAGGTTGCACTGTGGACGACCAGGGCTGTGGTTCTTCACCACTCGGGAGGAGGCAGAGGAGTTGTCAGAGCAGCACCACATCTCATGTGCTGTATGTGTACCCTGAACATCTCACTTAATGGCAGCTCTTCTCAAAGTAGATACGCAGCCATGCGTGAGCCTGTGTGACTTCTGGGCCATGGGAGAGGACCACAAGTCATGCAGCACCTATGTCAGGCAGTTCCTGAAAGCACCGCCTTACCAGGATGTGGGCTCCTTGGTTTCTCTTCCCTGAACATTGGAGAGGGCGGTCTGGCTGTAGAAACCTCCCCATGGGCAATGCAGATAGTTCTCAGGTGTTTTTACTTGTGCAAGCTGGTTGCCCAGTTCAGGACCAGGGCTGAGTGTTTAGAAATCTGATGTCCTGTCTTGGCTGGACCAAGGGAACCTTATTTGAACCTTAAGAAAGGCAGACTGGATATGGTCTTGAAGAAACGCCAGCTGAAGGGTGTGCTTTGGTGGCCAGCATCTCTGGGGACTGGATTCCATGGCTGTGCAGTGGGGATGTGAAAAACACAAGTCTGTGTTTCATGCTTCTCATGTCATGAGTGGGAGTAGAGACAACCGGCTAACAGCAGCTGGGTGGTTGTTATCAATCCCATTTCTGACTCTGTGAGGTTGCAGGCTGCTGCTTTGTGTGTCTGGCATCTCTTCTACTTAGTAGAAAAGGAGCCTTCTTCTTGCATCCCATGGGAGAGGAAAAACCTGCTCTGCTCCATCACTGCTTCATGACCTGGAGCAGCTTGTGTTGTGTTGTTGCTGTGCTGGAGCTTCTCATGTGGGGAGAAGGTGACTGTCCTTGTCTGACAGTAACTGAAAATAAGTCAAAGCACGGGGGCAAAGAGTTAACAGTATTAATTCCTGTTACTTATGAAGCAGTGCCAATTATTAGATCTTATTTCATGATACCAAGCCTAATTTTTGTCTGTCCTTAATGACTTCCCAGTTTTCCCAGCTGTATCCTGAGAGCTGCACCATTTCATTACTTTGTGCCTCTTCATATGTATGAGTTATATACCTGCCCTAAAATCAAGACTTTAATAAGATTAAATTCCCATTAAAACTCTCACTTTCTTATTATATGAATATATGCACCGTACCTCTCTCTGGGAAGGAGGCACTGAGCTGAAGGGACAGGGAAGGATGTACGTGGCCTTTTAAAGAGTTTCCAAATAGAGGGCTGGATGAGAGGTGTGGGGTCAGATGATCCTGCTAGGAGTGGAGACATGCTCCCATCCTGGGTGTCTGTCTGGTCTCTGTGGGTGTCTGTGGTTCGGGGGACACTGCCTGTTCCGTCCAGGAGCAGTGATGGATCTGTGATGGGAATCTGACCCTGGGACAGCTCACTGCCAGTGGGGCTACCTGAAACACTTGAATCAGGAATTTGCAACTGCTTTGAAGCTTGGAGAACTTTCATCCTGTTGATTTTTCTCCTCCCTTTAAATATATACTTTTTAAGACGTTAAATTTCTTTTACTTATTTGGTTTCTTTTCCCCCTGCTAATAACTAAATTATAATGAGGCTCCCAGTGGGATTTAAAAATGTATAAAAAAAAAAAAACCAAACCAACCACATAAAAACCTCTGCAGAAATTATTCTCCCCCCTTTTTTTTTTCTTTCCAGTGCAATCCATTCTGCATAATAGCTCTTTGTCTCGCTGGCAGATAGGCACGGGGGAGGCCAGGAGCCGGCGAGGCAGCGGTGGCGTACGGAAGAGTTCCGTGCCGTCCTCAGCCAAATGGCACAAAGTTCCCCTTGGTGGGGGGGAGAGGGCATTGCAAACTGTTTACCCCCAGGCAGCGTGGGGGCTTTGTGCCCAGCTTCCACCCTGCTGCGTTTGTGCTGAGGCTCGGATGAGCTCACCTCACCCAGCATTCCTGCCACGAGACAGGTATAATAAAGCAGGAGAATCTCTACACTCTGCGATTTCATTCCACGGATCAAAGATCAAAGCAGAGGAATACACAGTGACCATAAAATTAACTGCTTTTTCAATTTTACAATGCTTTCGGTGATAAAGAATCATATAAATTTAATATTAATTAAACACTTAGCTTTTAACCTCCTCCTGCATCTACTTTTGGCTCCTTGTTGGGGAAAAATTAATTGGGCATCTTAAATCTTGCGTTACTAAATGCTTTGACAGGGGGTTTCAAAAGCACTTAGAACTCGAGCAAAATGTATTTTCTCCATTTGTCCTTCCACTCACCTAATTGAAAATCTTAAGAGGGGAAAGGGAGGGGGCAGGGAAGAGGAAAGGAAAAAAAAGTACCATTTTATGGGTTTGTTTCTTAAAAGGCAAAAAATGGGGGAGAAGGAGTAAAGTGTAACTTATAGCAGCTCTTATGTTCTTGGCCTTAATTCAATCCCCATCACACTTAACACCTTGCAAAATGGAAGCGATTGATCTTCTATTGCAGATGGCCTATCGATCGGGAGCTGGGTGCTGGCAGTGTGCTGCCACTCGCTCCCGTGCCGGGATCGCCTGCTGCCTTCCCTCCATCCCCAAATTCTCCTCTGGAACTAAACCTGTCCGTGTGGTGCATTGGCTGTGTGGGGAGGGCATAAACATGCGCGTGTACCTCTCCCTGCCTCCCAGTATGGTAATGTTTATGATTAGCTTCCGACCATCACAACGCGGCTGCCTTTGGGGTAGAGCCCAGCAAGTGACTTTTTAGTGGCAAACAGCAATGCTTCATGAATGTGCGAGGAAGGAATTGCAAAATACTACCCTCGCGATCCAAACCGGAAAGATTCAGTGGGAGGAAAGCTCTTGGAAATCAGTAACGTTGCAAAAGACCTAAGGAGCACAGCGGAGAGCAAATTAGATGTGTTACTTGCAGTGTGGTTTGGCAAAACGGGTAGCAGTGGGCTTTCTGGGCTGTAGAGGCCACACTTGATAGAGCAGGAGAGATCTTAGTTCCTTTTCCTAACTGGGTATGGCATGTGTCTCCAGACATCTTATTAATGCAACGATACTGGTGAAATAAGTGGAGTTTCAAGAACTCCAGACATATGGGATTGAAGCTAGGAAGTTATGGAGAGCAATTCTCCCTTTATGGTGGAACCTCATTAATTTCTATGGGAGACCAGGAGACACACCAACAGCCAGTCTCTGAGGGGATGTTAGGTGCTTGCATGTGGTAGGAAACACCTGGATTGAGAGAACCTTGAGAAAATAAATTAGTGAGCAACAGGATGTTGAGCAGTAGCTCGTTGGATGAATGGCGTTTTACCTGTTTGTACCGTTTATTTGCACGGCACTGGAGTCTCGTGGGGTCTTTTTGTGAAAACAGAAGAGTAACAGCAGCAGAAGACTTCTGCAGAAGGCATCTCTTGCGGTTTCTGCTGCAAATTACTGACAGCAGGTCTCTGAGTGGGAGTGCATGGAACTGCACAAACACGATAGAGCTTGATGGAGAACCCAGCAAATTAGAGACACCCTTAGACCAAGTATATGAGTGGACATGATCCAGGGCTAAACTTCTGAATCTGGGTTTTTGAGCAGTGTGGCATTAATGATTCATTGTCTTGTTGATACTCTGTTTGGGATTCTTGATCTGAGTTTGAATTAAGACTTTCCCCATGATTTTGAGGATGGTTAAAGATGTTTTTCCAAAGAAGAAACTCCCTCTTGCCAACTTCAGGGAGTGAGTATTGCCACTTTACTTCTCCCTGGATGATCTTACTGAGGGGTGTTGGTGTGAGATGGTGAGGAATTATCAAATGAGTAACATAGACCTATCCCTGGACTAGGAACTGGACAGTGAAATTCCGGATGGACAAGGGTTGAATTGAAAAAGGAGGCCGGAAACAGGGTCTGAATGGAATTGCGAGGGATTATACTGCAGGGGGACAAAAGCTGCGAGGGGTTGGAGATATTTTGCAGCATGCTGTGTGGTTGGCACTATTCTACATACCTCCTTCTCTGTGTTGAGCTCCCAATTCCTTGCAGGGTTCATTTTAAACTAGTGGCAACAGAATAACCTGATGCAGGTCACCATGGACAAATTCCAGGAGGATGGTCTGTTATTTGTTTTGGGGTGAGGTTTTCTTTTTCGTCATTACATCTCCTTAAGGGTTTCCCCATTCCATTCTTGGCTGGTTGTACATTTTTAAGAAGGGATCTTGAACCGGATGCTGAGAACCATCTGGTCCAGCAGACCAGTTCAAGGACTCATCATTTAAAGGACCAGTGTGACATAGTGCCTGAAGTGGGTAAGGAGTGATGCAACCTCTGCACATGGCAGCATTCAGATAACAAGGTAGGGCCAACAGGGTCTTTTCCTCTACTATTTTAGACTGTTGGAAAAGCACCTAGATCATTGCACTGGTTCTTTATGGCCAAACAGTACCATACCCCTTGGAAAACAGGAGCTGCACCTCTTCTCCTGCTGACCCTGGCTCCCTCAATTCGACCCTGGAAAAATGAGTTGTGACTTGTGTGTGGACTTTGCCTGCCAGGGTCTCACCCTTTTCTGGGGAGCAAAGGGTCCGACACTAGGACTCAGTGTTTTGATGGATTGATTTATTCTAAAAAGTGTCTTGGGTTAGATGGAAGGCATTAGTGAAGGACTGGGTAGTGTTGATGCTGCAGTGACTCCATGTGGGCTCTCACAGACTGTGTTTATGAGGGATGAAGAACGTTCCGATCTTCAGATGCATAGACAGATCTGTGGCTTTGCATATTTGAGATGTAGGACTCAAGCCTTACTTGCAGACCAATTGTTGGTATTTAATAAACATGTTGCAAATCAGGATGTGTTTTCAAGCTGGACTAGTTGAAGAATGTGCTGATATTCAAAGCCACCTCTGAAATTTGGTGCTAAGCATCCCACGTCACTACAGGCGCGTGCTTGCTTTTTTCTTTACCTAAAAACTACTGGTGCTCGGCTAGGGGCTGGCAGTTGCTTAAATAAAAGGCTTAGGTTACCCCGGCTCTCTGTGTGCAGCTGTGGAAACGCTTTGATACGGCTTATCCTCCAGGATCCATAAGAAAAGTCATTGAGAAACAGCATTACTCCAGTGAGGCTTTTCTAAGTAGTCCTTTGTGCTTCAGAGTGTAAGATAACGTTGAGGGGAGAACACGCCGCGCTGCAGCTCGACCGCCGTCCCCAGCAGCAGGAATAATGAATGGAGGAAAGTGCTGCTGGGCTGTGCTTGCTTCCCTCTCCCCAGTGGCTCCAGTTTTAAAGGTTTCCATGCCTTTAGGATTGCCAGCAGCAAAGGAAGGTCTCCTGGGTGAGGATGAAGACCCTGCTGTGCTCTACTGTGGAATGGGGAACGTGAAAGGACCTGGCAAGACGGCACAGCCTGTGTGGGGGCTTTGCATGGTTGGAGGGGAGATGCTGTGAAGGAAGTGGGGGGTTTGTTGAGACCTCAGAAGATGCTAGGAGGGATTGGCAGTGGGCTTAAACCAGGCTATTCCTGCTCATGGTGGAAGAGCTTTACCCATTTATACCAGCTGGGACTTGTCTTGTTTTTCTGCCACGTGCCTGCAGCTCTGTGTGGGGCAGTGCGCACAGAACTGCTGGGTTTGGCTTGTGTTTAAACCCCCTTGGTAATGTTGCTGGACTGCCCAAGTCTTGCTCTTGGGAGAAGCCAAGAAGCTGCATTCCTAACCAGGTTTGAAAAGCAGACCTGGGGTCTCGAACAGCTTGAAATGGTTTAAAAAATGTTGCTGGTTCTTCAGGATCTGAATTCTCAGAGGTGTGCGCAGTGTGTGCTTACAGCGTGCCTGTGTGCAAGTGCAGCCTGTGGTGGATGTAACTCAGGCCTCGTCAAAACAATTTCGTGCTGTAACAAAACTTTGACTAATTTAGAGTTTGGTAAGAAGAGGAAATGTTTAAACTTTGGTTGGTGCCTGAAGCAAAACAGCTTTGGGTTGTGGAGTTCAGGGAGGATTGCTACAGTGCCAAAGAGGCTGTGAGCAGCATGGATGATAGGGATGTTCAGGGCACATTTGCAGAGGCAAAAGGTAGACTGCAGTAAGACTTATTAAAAAAAAAAGGCAAACACCTCCCAAACCTCTGGAATTCAGCAGGAGCAGCACATACACCAAGCCTGAACCTTCCTGTCACATTAACCCCATAGCACACGGTGCTCGGTAATGAGTGTTTGACATCGGGGCATGGCCCATCCTCAGCTTTACCCCGGTGGGCACCTACCATCCTGGGAAGGCTCTCCTGGCTCGGGATATCCCCAGATATTTTTACTTTAGGGGAGCTATCATGAATCCTCAAGTGTTGGTTTTGTCCCTCTTGTGTTCAGGCTTTTAGCAGTGCAGTGCAGCAAGGGCCCAAAGGCAGCTGCAGTTCAGAACCGGTCACTTTACCAGCACTGGCAGGAGGAAGAAAGTGTTTGAATTTGGGTCAGTCACTCACCAGTGCTCCTCAGGGAGGCTCTGGTTTCTTGTTCATACGAGAATGAGATCACCCAGTTATGTTCAGAAAGGCTTGAGAAATGTGCAGGAGTTCTTGTTACCTGCTCCAGCCATGGAAAATTAACTCTGCACACGCGGTTCGCTCTGGGGAACTTTGCAGTCTTTTGCTCTTAATTCACGGTATTTTCTCTGGCTTCTCCCTCTGGTCCCTTTTCCATAAAAGTAAGTAAAAGAAAAAAATAAGGCAGGCAGTGGAGAGGAGAAAGTGGCTGCAAAAAGGCTGATCCACCAGCAAGGGGCATAGACCTGTTTGAGAAGCTCTCGGTCCCACTGAGAATAGGCATGGGCTGTTCAGCTCTCAAAGGGGAGTTGAAATCATCTCGTCCCAGGACCACTATTGCCTCTGCCCTGCCCCTGTTCCTGTCTCCTGGCTGTGCTGCATCTCCATCCCCATCCACACGAGGCCCAACCCATTTCTCCTTGTCCCCAACACGTGTGGCATCGTGTCTGTGTTGTATTCCCATGCCTTTGTAGGGTGCAGAAAGCTCTGTTCTGCGGCTGGGCACCTGGAGAGGAAAGGAGACCTTGCTACCCTGCTGGGGCAAAGCCCCGTCCCCAGCTCATGGGGACATTGGTTGGTTGACCTCCCCTGTCCGCTGCCCACTGCCCCCCCCCTCTCCTTCCTGCCATCAGAAGGAGGGAAAGAAAAGGAGAAACAACCATACGAAAAAAATGTTAATTTATTAATCACGGAATATATAGCAGTTCATCTGAAATGCTGTTGCTATGCCAACACCCTGGGAGTTTATTTTCTTAATCCAGGAGCGAAGCGTTTGGTCCCCCGCTCTCCTGCTGAGCTATTTGAATATGTTGCTGCTGCCGCCATATCTTGTTTAAAAGGGAGAAGGAGGGGAAAAAGGGAGGAAAAAAAAAATAAAGTAGGCTAAACCACCAAAGCAGTCAGATGCAAAGCAGTAAGAAGCCTTTCTCAGTACGACTTAGTAAAAATGACACAAATTAATATACTCTACTTAAACCAGACCAAGATTAATGCTTCTCTTTCAGAGCAGCTTAGTCCAACTGTCACTCGACAAGCGTTCGTCGGACAAAATCAACACTAATCAACATTTATTCCTCTCTTGCCCTTGGGTCTGAGGAGCGTAGAACGGGCTGCGCCATTCTCCAGCTCGTCTCGCCACGCTTTTCACCCTCCATCCAGCTTCGCCATATATCACCCTTCCTCTCTGTGCTTCTGCTTGTACGGATCCACACGCTCAGCTATCAGGCTACATTAGAGGCATGATAGATTTTCTGTTTTAATTTACATCTATTATATTACAACATAACAGATCCTGATTCAGTGGAGACCAGTGTCTCCTATAGCCAGACTCTTTGGGAAGATTTCTGCATTAACTTTTTAAGGCTGGTTGCAAAGTGGCTCGGATGGACTCTCCTTCTCCCTCCTCTCACCTGTGTGTGCTGAGCGAAGGTGTCGTGGTGCACCTCACTCAGGGAAGCTTGTGGCTGTGTTGGCTGACATGCCATGGAGCTGGGAGGTGGTGGCTTTGGAGGGGACGGGCAGCTGAGCATCGTCTGCCACTGTTTCTGTGAACTGGCTGCCCGGCTGCTTTGTAACTGAAGCCTGGAGCAGACCTTGCCCTGCCTTGCTGCTGCCCTGTGCCCTAGACCCCCTGATGAGGTTGAGGGGAGGAGAATTGAAACCAGCTGTTGATGTTGGGAGGGTGAGGTCCCAACATACCCATATAGGACATCTTCCTGTTTCCTGTGCAGGGATACTGAAGCCATGAGTGTCTGGCTCATGTAGGGTGACAGGGTTTTGCAAAGATTTGCAGCTAATTCCCGCCATATCTTTGGAGCAGGGAAAGGACAAGTCTGACCTAAAGTCTGGCTGATTTCTTGAGGTCTTGGTGGGGCCATGCTCCAGCTGACTTTCCCTTTAAGCATTAGATTTGTCTTGTCTGGTTGTCCGGAGGGTCTGTGGGGAACAGAAAAAGGCAGAAGAGTGGAAGAAACTGGAGCATGTTGTGTTTGTTTCCTCTCCGATGAGCGGAAAACCAGTGAAGGTCATGATGCTGCTGCACCCAGCTCAATATGATTTTGAAGAGCTCTTCCTGTCTTTGCAGCCTTGGGTTATTAAAATGGGAGGAAGGGAATCCCTCCTCCACTTTGCCGTTTTTGCACTTTGTGTTCAGTGCTTTTTTCCCTGATTTGTTCTGGCAGTGCACTAATTTGGGGCTTGGGTGATCTATATGTGACTTTTTTCCAGTGCCACAGAGCCCCAAGCTTGGACAAGACTTTGTCTTATAGTCACCGAGATGAGAGTGTGAGCTACACTCTTGGGCAGACTAAAATCAAGGTGGTTCTTGCTCTCCTTAGTAACCTCTTCTTCAGGCTGTGTGGGCAAGTATAAATCCGTCTGGGAAGGTGGTAGACTCAGCTTTCCCGTGGATGTCTAAGAACAGGTTAGAATACCCATTAAGGGTGCTCCTGTTCCAGTGTTAGATAAGGGGTCACTCTGCATGTGTCTGCCCACCCCTTCCACTGTTGATTTGGGGTGTGAGGGGCCGGTCTGGTGTTGGGTCTCCCAGTATGAAGTTGGTGCTGATATGCCTACCATCCATTCTGTTCCTGCTGATCGCGGCTAAGGGGCTGAAGTTGCGCTTTATTTGGGGCGTGTTAGTGGTAGCCCTAAGTCTAGAAGTCATGGTCATAGATCCCTTGCCCCTGGGGTCCATCACATACTGTCCCCATTGCTGCTGCTAAGCTTGTCTCCATAACATGCTGCGGATGATGAATCAGTGGTCCTAGGGATGAGATCCAGTTAGGAAGTTGTGGTCAGTCTCCCAGGTCAAAGCAGAGCTTGGTGATTTTGATGGGAATCCCATGTCCCTCTTTTGTAGGTCCTTTCTGCCCTGTTGCTAAATCTAGTTTGGAAAGTTGTGATTTCTCCTGGGAACACTCAGGTCTGTGAAAGCTGAAACACAGAGGCTTTCACTGCCCTTTTCTTCTGTTGTGGCCTCTGTTGCATTGTGTGAAGGCTGCTGGGTGGCAAAGTACTGGAGTGCGCTTCTTCCCAGCCGGGACGCACTGAAGGCTGAGCTCAGGGAGCTGGTGGGATCTCTCCCTGCCTTTATCTCTCTCCCTCTCTCTCTCTCTCTGTTGGTGTGAATGAAGATTTGATTAATGCGGGCACTTTAGCACAAGTGCCATTTTCCAGGCTGTAGCTCTTGGCACAGGGAGTGCTGCCGGACCGGAGCAGAGGAGAACTGCAGGCAGCATCTGCGTGCGCCGGGCACTTTACAGCGTGCCTGGAGGAGAGCACCCTGCTTCCCTCCCTGCTCCTCATTGCTCAGCAGTAAAGTAAATGATGCTTGGTATAACTTTGCACTTACAGGACTGCAACTTAATTTAAAAACAACCCCAAACTCCAAGAACAGGAGGGGCTCAGTAGCCAGCTCGTCTCTGCAAACCCACCTCGTTAATTTTAATGGTGGGAGAAATTCTCCAGCGGGGAAGAGAGACAAGGCAGAGATGCTGAACTTGTAGTGCCAGCAGCCCTCGGGGATGGGAGGACAACAGTAAGCCTCAGCCTGTGGGATATTGGCCAGGGACAGACTTCTCTGTTGAGTCCTGGTCCTTTTGATGACTCCTAAATTATCCAGACTCCCACTCCGGCTCCAAACAATGGTCTGGAGCAAAGGCAGGCATCATGGGAGCCTGGATGGTGGGACCATGAGGCTGGGCGGGGACTGCTTGCTCCAAGGCCACTCCAGACTGTGGGCTTTTCCAACTCCTCAGGGAGGTTTTGGAAAGGAGATAACATGTGTAGGAATTAGTGCTGTTTGTAAAGCACTTGGAAGACGGGAAGAGCTATAGGAGTGCTGTAATTAATAGAGTCTGGCTAATTTAATGTTCTACCTTGACATCATCTCAGCTGATATATATGTAAGAAAAGCACCTCCATTAGCGCTGGGGAAAATCATTCCCCCTCCAGTGCCAGGGCTAAAGCAACCAGATTTATTTCTCTTTATTGTCTCCAGGAGCCAAAATCCACATAACTCTGGGTCTTGGAAGTGGCTGTGCCTGTGAGACAGCAAAGCTTTGAGAAGCCTCTTTGCTTTTGACAGATGCCCAAGTGCCCCATGGTTGAGGCACTGCCATTGCTGTGTCAGAGGACAGCCCAGGTCAGGGCTGGAGAAGTTTGGGGCGAGTGTGATCCTTGAGCGTGAGTCTGGAACAAACTGGTTGTTACTGGGAGGAGGGGGGAAGTTTGTCCTAGGGGTGACTCTGTGCCAGGTCAGAATGGCCATTGGGAGTGAGCACTTTATTTGGGTCCTAGGGAAAGTGAGGAAGAAGGCATTTCCTTGGTAGTAGTGTATGAAGTAGCAACTGAGAGAAGATGTTTCTGCTGCCCTCAGTGGGATACCCAAGGAGACTTGGAGGCAACCAGTATGAAAGAGGTGAAAAGGAACTGGTCTTGTCTACTGTGCATGGATTGGGATTCTTGCAAAACTGAGATTTAGGTGCTGATTGTTTTCCAACCTGAATGTTTCACATTAAGCCATATTTGGGCTGTTGTGAATGTCTGCTGCTGCAGTACTGTTACCGAGAGCTGGGATGTTTAGTGACATATTTGTACTGCAGAAAGACTTGCTTTTGTTTTGTTTGAGGATCTAGTGTAAGCTGCATTCATGTAATTCGTGCTCTTATTTACCTCACTGTGCTGAAGTGGGGTGAAGTGAAGGAAATCTCCACCTTTTACTCTTTTTTTTTTGTTTTTTTTACTGCTGCAAACCCATTCTCTAGTTGTCTGGTAGCGTGTTTCCTGTAGCTGTGTCTCTAGAGCGCTGGTCAGCACAGCCCTCCTGCCCTCTTCTCCCAGGGTGAAATGCGACTGGGCTCCAGAATCCATATATAGCTCTTGGAGAGGCTTTCTGAGATGCTGGCTGGTTTCTGTCCAGCTTTGGATGTGCTTGGCTCACTGGGAAGCTGGGTTATTCCCTGCGCCTGAATATGGCATTGGGGCCTGCCCAAGTCTGAAGGCACTGGCCTTATATGCATAGAACAGGCCATTTCTGTATAAATGTTTTTATAAGGGCTATAAACTGCAGTGCTTTGGAGTGTGAGCCAAGCTCTGCACACTGAGCTTGGAGGAAACTTCCTGTGAGCATCTCATCCCGAGCTCCTTCTCCACCAGACTTGTGATGGTATGTGCAAACTGGAGAGCTGCCCACACCAGGATGGGGATGGCAGGAACAGAAGACAGGGAGCCAGGACAAGGCTTGCCCTGCTCCTACTGGGTGCTGTTGGCGTGGGAAGCAGCCCTGATGTAGCTGAGGTGTGAAACCAGACATCTCTCCTGGAAAGTTTGTGGGTGTCCGTGTGTGTGCACATACCTATGGCCCCTCTAAGGGTGTCAGCTTCCCCTGCAGCTGTGGTGGCTTTGGAGGCAGCAGGACTCAGTAAGTGACCTTCTCCCAGGTCACTGCCTGCCAGGGTCACTTGGCTGCTCAGCTGCATATCAGAGATGCTTTCCCCTGCTGCTGAAAGAGCAGTGAAGAGATCCTGCTGGAGGAGGAGGAGGGGAGGGCTGGCAGCCCCCATGGACTTGACCTGCTGGGCCAGCTGTGTCTGGAACTGGTCCAGAGGAGGTAGGAGAAGAGTTGGGGAAGGGAGGTGGCTATGCAGCAATGGAACTTGTCAGTTCAGCCTTTCGTGAGCCTGAGTTGGCCCCTCAGGGTTGTCTTTGCCTCAGTTTCCCTCACTGTAAAGCCATCTCAAACCATCTTGCAAACCATCTCACCCTCTTTCCTTTTTTGTTGCAAAACACCATTGAGACTTGGTTGAAAGGTGCCATGGGGGCCTGTGCAACATATAAGCAAAGAGTGATTGGCTAGATAGAAAGCCTAGTTGCCAAGGCTGACTTTTTCCCAAAGCCACGGCTGGAGCAGGTCTCCCTGCAGGAGGCAGTCCGACCCATCTGTGTTTAATGGGACCACACAACACGGCAGCTGGCCCCGGGCCCGGGGATATTCTTGTAACTTAATAGCGCCCTGCAGAGTCAAACAGTGCTATAAAGGGGGTACAGATTTTTTAACAGGTATGTAGAAGCCCGGGGCTACAGATAGGGGTGTCCTGCAGACTGTTTAAAAGCTGCATGCTACCCACCTTGGCTGTCTGTCCTTATTTATTTCCAGACGACTGGGATCATGTTCCTCCAGTGAGTGCCTGGCTCGAGGCTGCAGGGGTAACAGGTGCTGTCCTCTCTGGGGCCTTGCCTCCAGGCAGGTATGACTCAGCACCAAAAGGTCTCCAAAATGTGGGTCTAAGTGACTCAGGAGCCTGTGATCTTGGATTTCCATCGGGAGAGTTACTCCAAGTCCTAAGGGCTCTCTGTCGGATGATTTTCCCTGAGATGTGTAGGGGTCTTGTTGACCCTGCACAAGGTCTTCTCCATGGCAAATGTAGCATATGTGATCTTGGAAAAATAGAGTGATTCAAGGTGATCTACCAGGGATGTTACTCAAGGCCACGTATTTCTCGTTTCTTGTCAAACGAGGCAGGGGGACAAGCCTTTCTCTGCAGAGAGATCCATGGAAGGGGTTTGGTACCGCTCCAGTGTGCTTGGGGTTTGGAGAGGAGCTGGCTCTGCCTGGTGTCCCGGCACAGCTGCTGCGGACCATGTCCTCTGAATCAGGAGGGGATGGCTCTTGGGAGGAGTTGGAAGGAGATGTACCCAGGCTGCCATGTGGACGTATGGAGTGTTGGGGCTGGGAGCTGCGGGGACATCCATCACTCTGCCCAGCTGGCTGCTGGAGAGGTGTCAGAAGGCAACAGCTTTCTGTCGCTGCTGACCTGGGCTGGGGTTGAACTTCTGACCCAGAGATAAAAGCCTTTCCCCTCCTTCCCCAGCTCCCATGCCCTTTTCCTCAAATTGCCCAGGCTTTCCCACCCGCATCCAGCCAGGCTTACAATGGAGAAAGGTCATTTATTGTGTTGCTGCCCTTCTGCATCCCATTCCCGCTAGTACCTTCACCATGAGACCATCTGGCTCCACCAAAAGCCTACCTGCCTCCTGCTTTCTTTCCTCATCCTCTGCTTGCCATGGTTTTAACTCTCAGCCCACAGAAACGTGACAGAGGATGTGGTGTGCCACGGTGAAAGGAGAAGGGCTGGTGGTCCTTTGGCTTTTGTGGGAGCTGTTGGAAGGCACTGATGGACGACACAGCTGCAGAGGCAACTTCATGAAATCCATGTAGATTTTGGGTTTCATCGGGTCCTCAGAGCCCACAGAGCTGGACAGGCTTAGGCATGAAGATGGGAGAGGTCTCCCCATGCTTCCTCTGCCTCCCCATCCCACAGAGCTGAGCGGGGGAGGGAGGAATGGGGTCCGCGCAAACACGTGTTACGTCTGCCGCTAATTTTGCGATTGGAAATGAAACAACAAAGGAAGGTGGTGCAGCGTGAGGATGGTTTAACCTTGATAAAACAGTGATTTCACCAACGATGATGTTCTCCCATCTATCTTCATCCATCAAGGCGCCGCTGAAATATGCTGATGAAGCCTGTAGATAGGAGTACAGTGCAGTTAAATGGGGCGTTGCAAACGCTCTCTGTACCCCCGTGACAAGGTGACGTTACTTACTGTCCAAATTTAGTGCAGGGAACAGCGTGAACCTCTGCCTTCTGCTCCGTGGGCTGGGGTGGGATGCAGCCCGGGCTGTGTGCCCTCTGCAGAGAGTCAGAGATGGCATTGGCACCTCAGCGCATCACTTAATTTTCCCCTTTAGTGCCACCGAGAGTCAGGAGTGCAGAAGCAGTAAGGAAATTGAGCTTCACTATACAAATGCTTTCCCCTCCCTAGCAGAGGGAGACACTTGGTCATGAGGTGCCAGGTGTGTAGGTAAGGCAGGTGATGGTTCTGTTGACTTCAGCTGAACATGGGCTGGTGAGTCTGGTCTGTGGGGGAGTCAGGAAATCCCAGGGCTTTGCTGTTTGTTCGGCTACCACGCGTTTCGCCTGCACATGCTGTGTCGGAGGAGCAGCAATTAAGCTTTATTTATATGGGGTTTCCCAGCTTGCCAGGTGGGAAGTGACGGTACGTGGGTGTGAGCGCTGCGTGTGAACTTCTCCTCAAGTTTGGGGATTAGCAGCACGGGCCAAGTGCCACAGTCTTTTTTTGGGCAGGTATCTGAGGGCGGTTTGCTGGCTGTGTGTGAGCGTAAATGTCAATAGGTCAGCAGTAAACTGAGCCCTGTAACCCATACCCCTTGTGCCCAGTCCCTCTGGGACTGCGGCATTGTATGTGGCCTCAGCACTTCCAGTTTCAGCAACACTGTCCCCGTGTCTGAGCTGGGCCGTGCCAATGCTGGAGTGAGCCGGGATCTCCTTGCCTTGGGAAAGAGCAAGGTGGAGCTGGCAGGGAGAGTTGCTCCATTCCTGCCATGCTGAGAGCTGCAGGGAAATAAAAGATGGGCTGCTGCTGGTGGCATGGGCCCATCCTGACAGGCTCTGGGTGCAGGCACAGCTCATCTCCAGCCAAGTCGTCTTCTTGCAACTGAGTTTATCTTCCTGGGTTGTGCTTCCAGGAGCTGGCAAGGTGTGTGTGTTACCTCCAGGCCTCCTTCCAGACTTGTGCTTGCAACAAGGTAAAGCTATCTGCAGTGCTTCTGCAGTCAGCAGGGCTCTGACACCGCTCCAGAGCTCTCCTCCATAAATAACCCAGATGGGCGGATGCCTCCTTACAGACAAGACATGTGGGGAAGGCTGTATAGCTCGCTCTGGACCCAGGAAAGGGATAAGTCCATCCAGTGCAGTGCAAGGCTGGCATAACCTGCTATGAGGAGGACAGAAAGCCTGAGAAGAGGCTGCCAACCTCTCTGATTCAGGGACCAGAACACTGATTTCATGCCATCAGAGCTCCTTCTGTCTTAGACCTTTTGGACACCCTGGTTCCCCTGCTCTGTGCCAGCCCTGAACCACTTTTTGGGCTCTCACTCGTCACTCAAGATGCTGCTCAACCACAGCAAGACCATCCTCAGCCTGACTACCTCCAGGTAGGAGGCAACAACATAGACATAGCACAGACTTTCAGCCCACAAGGTCTTTGTCCCACCAAGCTCACTATTTGCTGGTAGATCAGGCTTTGCAGTGGCCTCTCTTCTTCTCTGACATCTCATGGGACACCTTGTGAGCCAGAGATTGGAGTGATGGGCTGGTAACCTTGTAGCAAGTCTATTTCTTCCCCTCCTCAGCCTCTTGTGTTCCCATTCTCATATTGCTGCTTCCACTCCTGATGCTTTCGGGAGCATTTGGGGGAAAAAAAAAAGTTGACAAAAGAAATGAATTATGCATAAGGAATTAATTTCCTTGATGAATAGGGACTTACAAACTCAATTGCCATTCGCTTTCAAGGAATGCTTGGGGGAGCTGGGAGGAGGAAATAAAAGCAGAGGATGGAGCAGAGGCTGAGTGACTGAGCCTGGAAGTGTTCCTGGCCTTTGAGTGGACATGTGGAAACAGCCCTGGGTCATTTAAACCATATGATGGGTCCCACATTCTCATCAATGTGTGGGGTTCTTTGCTGGGTTGAAAATCAGAGTGGCGAAGATGCAGCAAATCCAGCAGTGCATCTGTCAGCGGGTGCCATCCTCGACTCAGAATAGGAGGAGAAAAGAGCCACATGAGCATTTAGATATTTTAATAGATGGGGAAACTGAGTCAGATGTGTACGTGTGACTTGTTCGGGTGGGGTACAGGCCAACAGCCAATACAGGAGCAGTGCTCAGTGCTCTGGTTTTCCAGAATTTTACTTTTTTTTTCCCCTCATGTGCCCTTCCCTCCTGCACGCTCCTGTGTCCTGGGAGCAGAGCCAACAACTGGGAGCACTAAAAGCACTGGAGTGAAAATGCTGTAAAAGAGCCTTCTGGAAACTTTGCCCAGCCAGAAAAACTTACCCCCAAACCCAAGCAGAAAATTCAGATTCCTGATGGGAAGAGAGCATCTGTCAACCCGAGTGATCTGCCTGGCATCAAGCAGACAAGCTCTTGTTCTGCGTGTCAGTGTACATGGGAAGCACAGAGGGATGGGGCAGGCCAGTGTTTTGAAGGAAAGGAAAAGTTTACTTGTGATGCTCTTGGGCTAAGAAGTATTTCACCTTTCAGAGCATCAGGGGCATTGAAGGATAGTGACCTGACTGTTGCACTGGCTGATGAATTAGAGAAGTGGTGGCAGAGCAAGGCACGAAGGGGAACCATGCTGGGCCCTGAGCTCAACCTGGCATCAGGCAGAGTTAGTGCTGGACAGGTCAGGTCAGCATCCCTGTCTTCCCCAAGATCTGGTTTCCTCAAAGCTTATGTGACTTCCTGATCCACTGCAAATAGTGCCTGGTTTTCTGACCCTCTTGTCTTCTTGGAGCTTGAATCAGCCCTATGCTAATGAAGAGCCTCATCCTCCTGAAGAGTATCTTGGAGAGAGGGGGCAGGAGCTGGGTGAAGAGAGTGCTGGAGTGGTGTTTGGAGGTGGAGGAGAGGCTGTGCCATGCCAGGAGCTGAGCTGGGCAACCAGGCTCTGGCTCTTTGGTGGTGGACAGCAATTCTGTGACCATCTTCTCATATTTTAGATGCAGTAGGAAACTTCAGCATTGCCTGATGGTCCTGCAGGTGCAGGTCCTGTAAGGGAAGCAAGCTAGAACTATCCTGGCCTGGTATCCCTACAGTCCAGCATCAAAACTGGTGAGCTGATGAACATAGGTACTTTTCTTCTAAATCCTGCAGTTTTCCTGCCCTTTGTTTCTTGCATATTACCCTTCAGATATTGCTGTCTCAATATGAATGATATACCTGAGTACTCATGGACTTGGGAGGGGGGTTTGCAAGCGAGCAAAGTAAGGTGTTGCTGCCTGCCTGGGTATTTCCAGAATCCAAGAAGACAGTGAGTGTTGGCAGAAGCTGTGCCAGAGCCATGGTGCAGGATTCATGTAGCACCATGGCACACCAGGAGCACTGTCTGTGTCTGCCCATCAACCCTGTGACACACCAGAGCTTGGTCCTATTCCCCTTGGTCACAGGTGTGATGAGCCTGGGAGATTTGTCTAATACTCGTCTCATCCTTCTCCCCCCTTCCCTGTGCTGTTTGGGGGAGGGAGAAGTGTACCCCAGGCAGAGATAGCATCCCCAAACCCCCCCCCCCCAGGGAGCAGCAGCACATAGTTTGGGATCTCACTGGCTGGCCTGAAGGAGGTGGCATGAGTTCTTCCTGCTGTGGAAGAGGACTGAAGGAGTGTGACTGCCTGAGGAAGGGTGGTTTAATCGTGGGAAGGCTGTTTTAATCACGGGAAGGGTGTTTTAATCACGGGAAGGGTGGCTTAATCACCACTTTTCCTTTTCCATCCCCTTCTCAGCCGCCCTCCCCTTTCCCAAGCAGAGGGGATCTGCGGGCAGGGGGCTTTGGAAGCTGTCGCTTTGCATTGTGTGGCTGGGGAAAGGTCTCTACCTGCCTTATTTTGTCCCTTTTGCTGTCAGGGCTGACAGTGCTCATGTTTATTTCATCCTGCGTGGCGGCTGTCTCGTTTCCCTATCCTCCGATGTCATTAGCGCGCCGAGAGCGGGCCCTGCAGTGCTCAGCCTAATGAATTCCGCTGTGGCTCCTCTCTCCCCACCTCGTTACCAAAGCTCAAGGTGTCAAATTAAACCTGGCCGGGGAAAGGAGAGAGAGAACAAGGCGCAAAAGGAGGAGGGGAGGGGGAAGATGTGTGTTGTAGGGGTTCCTTTGATTCCAGGGTTTCCCCTTCTTCCAACTGTTTTTCCTTTTAAGCTCTTTCCTTTGCAGCTGGAGTTTCTCTTTGAGGCTGGATGTGTCGTCACAGCAGAGGTGGTGACTTTGTCCTTGCCCTGGATCCTCTTCTGTTGGGGTGGGAGAAGGGATGTCCTCTTTTTTTAACCCTGCTGCAGAGTGGCTTTGAGCAACCTGATGTAGTGGGAGGTGTCCCTGCCCATGACAGGGGCTTAGAACAAGGTGATCTTTAAGGTCCCTTCTGCCTAAAACCATTCTATGATTCTGTGATTCCTCAGCCTCTGCTTGGTCTTGTTCACAGAGGAGACAGTGGTGAGTGTGAAAGTGCCATTTTAAAAACTGAGTGACTGTTTCTCGGCTCCTGCTCTACCTCCTGGGTTGTGCCCTCAAGCTGGAATGAGTTTTGCAAGCGGTTTTAAATGAGAGCTTCCATCCCCTGTCTCTGAGAGCTGGTGAATTTGGAGCAAGCTGCTATGTGCCCTGAGAGCTGGGGCACCAAAAGCCACACTGACAGTACCCTACCAGCTCTGAGGCCGTGCTTTCCTGGGCCATTTCTCACTTTTCTTTAGTATTACTCACCCCTGTTTTGCCCAGCCCCTGACACAGGAGGCTTGGGGATCCCCTACCCTCCATAACCAAGGGAGTCCAGCCCTCGGAGGTGACTGGACCATGGAGGACACCCGGAGTGATGGCAGCCTGTCCCCAGCACCTCCCTGCCCCATCTGTCTTGGCTGTCATTGATTTAAAATAATTTTGCAATATAATTATCTCCTCGTGGATGGGCTTTTTTCATTACATCGGCTACTTCAGCTGTAGTGAATGTATTAATGTGGGATTAGTGCCATGGCAGAGCATGTGTCGACGGCAGGCAGGGAGGGACAACCCTCTCCATGGTGACTGTTCCTGGTGTCCCCCTGAATTGAGGTGACTGGAGGCTGTGCCAGACCTTGTATCTGCTGGGGACGGAGGAGCAGAGCAGGAGCCAAGGCAGACAGGGACCAGCCTTTCTAGAATGCTGGGAGGCTGGAGTCCTGTTGCACTCCAGGTTTGGCATCTCAGGGCCACTGGTGGGTGCTGCTGAGTGGATTTGGCTTGGAGAGCTCCAGTCTGGGTGACAGAGTGGCCCTGGAATCCCTCTGGTTACCTCCTGTCCTGCAGCCCTTGCTGGGTGTGAAGCTGTAATGGTCTGTGGCATTTGTTTTTGCTTTGCCTTGTTTTCCAGTGAGAGGGGAGGATATGCTTATCCCTCTGCATGGGGTGGAGCAGCATTGCTGCCCACCTGGGGAACATGGGTCTTGATCCCCCAGCCTGGGGAGCAGAGCAGGGACCCTCCACTGCCCATAGCAGTGAAAGGAATGAAAGGCAGGAGACTCAGAGGAGTGAGAAGGCAGAAGTGTCTGTCTCCTCCTCCTTACAACTTGCTGGACGTGGGACTGTTTTAGCTGACCGGCTCAGGACCTGTGACTTGGAGCTGTGGCTTGCGACAGTGGCTTTTAACCCTGTGTGGGCACCTGGGACACAGCTGGGTGCACCGGGAGGTGAGGAGCAATTTCATGTGCAATTGGAACTGCAAAGGGAGAGCGGAGGGAGGCGTGATTTAATCACCTCGACTGGCCCTGGGCCAAGACCACCAAGGTTCAAACACCTCTTCATCACAAGAGATGCCGGGGGAGTATTAATTGGCATAATTCATCAACCATTTGGCACCTTGTGGTGCGTTGTCCTCGCAGCATCCTGTTGCTCTGGACTGGGGGGATTTTGGGGAGCTTTGTGGCTGTTTTGGAAAACAGGTGAAGGCCACTGGCCCAGGTGGCTCCTAAAACCATGACGTGGTGCTTGAGGGTCAGTGCAAAGTTCTCCAAAACTGCCTGCCTGCCAGTGAGGAAGGCGTTCCTGATGGATTTTGTCTGTGGCTCCTGGTGCATTGGCCACTTCCTCGGCAGGTTGGTGCAGGGGTTGAATGGGTCATTGAAGCCCAGCCCAAACTCCTCTCTTTGCCTCATCCCACTTGCTTCTTGAGAAGGATTTGGACCAGAGATGCTGTGGAGGCTGGACGAGCCTCTCTGGCAGGACCTGGGTTGCCAACTGCCATGTTTAGCCTTGGTGAGCTCCCTGGCTGGTATGGCACTGAAGAGCTGAAGAGGAGTTAAGTGATGTGAAAACTCACTGAAGGGGCAGTCTGAGATAAAGCAGAAACATTTTCCCTGCACTGTCCTAAAAAAAGAGAAAAGAAAAGCAAGATCCCCAGTGATACGCCTCTCTGGTTAGAGGTTCATCCTGCTGAAAGACCCAACAACACCCTGTGCAGCAAAAAGGGGTAAGTTTGGCCTAAACTGGACTCAGAGTGAGTATCAACCTGGTACATGAAGGTATTGCTGTTTTTCCTGACCATAGGAGGCATTGAAATGCAGCCAAGTCATCTTGATTTGAGCAGTTCATATCGTGTCCTCTCAGCTGGCTGGTAATAGTGCGACTCTCCTTCTCCTCTCAAGATCTGGGAGAATGAAGGCTCATGTGATCTGAACAGCATCATTTATTGGGAAAGCATGAAGGTGTTGCGTGGCAAGTACCTGTGTGATGTGGCTATCTCGGGGGATTTTGGGGTGGCTATGCCCGGCTGAAGGTGCACCAGCCAGGCTACCCTTGTGCCAAAGCCTGGTGGCAGCTGCCGGGGGAAGCAGCAAAAAAAGACAGATCAAGAATGAAGTGCCCCGTTGCTGGTGTCCCTCCCAAATCCCAGCAGTGAGCAGCAATACGTTTGGTGATGTTCAGCACAAGTTCCCTCACCTAGCTGGGTGGATTTTGTTTTGCTTTGTGTGACAGGGGACAGCTCTCCCTGCGCCATGCCTCAGTTTCCCCATCTGGGCAGAGAGGTTGGTACACATTTGCTCCCGCTCTGAAATGTGGTGGAGACAAGTTCGTTCAAGCACTTTGAAGCTGTCAGATGGAAAGCACTGGAGAAGGACAGAAGCTTATTAATTGTTGTTGAGAATTATCTGTCAGTCTCGTGTGAGAAGCTGCTCGCTGAATTTCTGCTGACTGCTCTGCCTAGAAGAAGGTAGTGATGGTACTGAGGCAATGAGAGTGGGGCTGTCATTCTCACAGAAATCAGTCCCAAAGGCTGAAAACCCTCAGATTTCTAGGAGTATTATATGTGATGGGAGACCTGGCTCTGTCCTGGCACATCTCTGTGCCAGCCTTTTCTTTCAGGTACACATAGACACTGGTTGGTGTTGGCCTTCCTCTTCTGGGATGGAGCTACTGCCTGGGTTTTTAGTGCTTGACATTTGTGTTGACACCAGCCCGTGGGAGACTTAAGACACAGGTCAGTTGACAATAACAGGGAGTTGTCATTGTGTGTGCAAAACTGATGGCTCTTTGGAGGGGTGGATTTGTGCCTGACTAGTGCCCGGACTCAGTGACCTGTTAAACCTCTCAAGAGTATTAAAACACAACTTCCTCTGCAGCAATCACACCCGTGCTGGAGAATGATGAACCTCTTGGCTGTCTCACACTCTGGTTTATGCAAAGGCATTTCAGAGTCCACAGTGCTGCTGGATGGGTGGTTGGGGTTGGAGCTGCAGGCACTGCTGTCCATGTTGGTGATGCTGCCCAAAGAGCCTGTCGCTTGCACCTTTGGAAAGGTGGCAGAGACTCCTCTTGGAGAGCCTTGGAGGAGATTACAGGAGGACAGAAAACTTTCTTCCCTCAAGCCAGCTCATTGTTATCTCTGTGCTTTCACCCCATTGAAAGGCTGTAGCACCACTTTATCTCATAGAGTCTGACCCTTCTAATGGCGTGAGTTGACTTCCTCAGCCCCAAGTGAATTTGGTGCTGGAAACTTGACTGTTGCAGATGGTGTGTCTCTTGTAGTTTTGAAGGAAGGAGCTCTCTGTGCTCAGAGGCTGAGGCAGACAGGGCAAGCAGGAGTATGCCCTGGTGACAAGTTTTGGTGGGACAGTACAGTCCCTGGCAGTGAAAGCCATGAAGAACTGGCTGACCTCAAATATGGTGTGTGGGTGAGCACTGACGCTGCAATCAGAGCCTGGATTGTGCTCCAGGCTCTGCTGAAAGACCCACTTCCTCCTTGGTTCGTGTGGTGCTGACGTGCTTCCCATCCACTGCTCCAGCCAGGCTTCTGCTGCAGATTGGGATCTCCGAAACTTATCTCCTTAAGGTCTGTCTCCTTTCCTGTGCCCTGTCCTGTGTTATCCCACCCCTGCCATGATGCTGAACATCTTCCTCATGGATGGATTTGGCAGTGCCAGGCTGGGCCTTCTTGCCAGTGTGGCAACAGACACGGCTCTCAGCTTGTTAGACTGAAAGAATGTGCCGTTTTAATTAATGATATGTAAATATCCTTGAATGGGCCGCATTTGCATATTAAGAGAGATTTGCGGAATCTGCGGAGTAATATATTTTAATTAAGGATTAATTAAAAATAATGGGAATTTCATTTCGCCTGGCAGAATCCGTTTAGATCTTCGCACACGTCTGCTCGGGAGCCCGGTCGGAGCGCGCTGCCGGTGCCGTGGTCCGCAGCTGGGGCCAGCCGCCGGTGCCGCTCCTCTCCTCGCCGGGCCCCGGAGCCGCCGGCACAGCCGAGCGGCCGGGTCCCCTTGGCCTCACAGCCCGGTTGAGGGTTTTGGGACTGTTTTTTGATATTCTTTATGGCAAAATAAGCAAATGGCTGTGAGACACGGAACACTAGTTGTGTTGGCAATTATGTTAATAGCATGCTATTAGGCTATGATTCTATATGAGCAATTGGGGAGAAGAAATGCCTTACTGAGAGAGAATGATACAACAGACGTCTGTCTTATTGATATAGCTCCAGAGGAGCTTTCTGCGTAATTACACTCGACCACTTTTCGGAGGTGGGAGAGAGGCTGTGGCCACGGGATGGAGGGGAGAGTGGCCCCCCGCTTGTGACTGTGTCTGAGGCAGGGATGCATTGGGATGGATGCCCTCATGATGCTTCCAGGAGGGATTTGTTACGCAACTGCAATGGGCTGAGTGTCCAAATGTCCTGTGGGCTGTTTGGTGTGTTGCTCCGGATGGTCATGCAAGAAAGGATGTGTCCTGCATTGGTGGCCGAAGGGCCACTGTAGAGCTCAGGGGACCTTGGCTGGAGCCCAGGGCTTAGAGCCTGGACCCTGGGGCTTGGTTGCTCGAACCATGGTGGTGGAGAGCATCAGTGGAAAACCTGATGGCCTCTTTGGGAAAGTTGGCATGACTGGGTCATGCCAGGTGGCTCTGGTGGGACTGGCAAGGAGCAGGGGAGCTCTTGAGGTGGGCTGGAAGTGGCAGGGGGAGAGCAGGGGAAGGGTGAGGGTGCTACTCCCTCCATCCCGCCCGCCTTTTCCCAACGCTAAGACGGCTGCAGCGCATCGAATGCAAATGGAGAAAATGCAGTTTGTGGTAAGTGTCCGCTAATAAATAACCTCCGAGTCTTCTCCCTATCAGGCAGTGACATCCTGCATTTCTCTTCCCCGCCGCACCAGCCCAAGACATTTAATGATGTGGTGCTCCTTACGGGATGTGCCGCCCATGCTAAATATCCCCAGCCTTCACAAAATGGTGGGCAGGGAGCCCAGCCCGGCTCCAGCAGCCCCACGCCACTCCCCCGTGGCCCTGGGCACCGAGGTCGGTGGTGGTGGCACAGCATCCCCCTCCCCATCCCCGGTGCGGACCCCTCCACTGCGCTCGCCCGCGGTCGCTGGAGGATTTCATTAACTGCACGAAGTAAAAAATAATCAATTTCAGATGTTCCCAGTGTTTGTGGTAATGGTCTCTCTAACCATTCTGATTAGCCGAGTGAAATGGAATTTTTCTTTTAAATTACAGCGCGTTGACATTAAATATAGGCAAACTTTGTGTGTGCAGGGGGAGGGGACAGGCTTTCTACATTCATCCCTGTCCTTCTCCCTCCCCTTCCATCACTCCCCTTATCTTTCCATCACCCCTCCCCAATCGGGCCGAAATCTCCAGTGACTTCTTTCTGCTGCCCACCCAAATGGGATTGGTTTTTTTACCCTGGGCTTTGTGAAATGTTTCCTGACATTTCAGACTGGTGGGGGTGCATTTTTCCCATTTTTATACATTTATTTTTTAATCTTTTTTTTTTTAAATGTTTTCCAAGGT